>NC_140936.1:86470085-86875085 GCF_014529385.1 Adiantum capillus-veneris | reverse complement strand
TGTGTGTATACTTATTTTTTTATTTACACACACATGAATATGTATGTGTGTGTGTGTGTGTGTGCGTGTGTGTATATATATACACACTCACACACACATATGTGTATATGTGTGTGTGTGTGTGTGTGTGTGTGGATATGGAAAACTACCAAAATATCCCTCTAATTTGTCGAAATTTCCAAAATATCCCTCAATTTTCAAAAAGCCCAAAAATACTACAAATATATTGTCATAAATTTCCAAAATTCCCAAAATACCCTTGGTTGTGAGATTAAATTTCTCCAAAGATAAAAAACTTTGTAGCTTTTCATAAAAAGATTGATTATTTTTTAATACAAGAAACTAAAACTAGAATTTGAGTTTGTTATGTAGGCTTTGGAGATGAATTGCTTCTTTATTTTTAGACATAATATGTATAGGTATCCATACATATGTGTATACATACGTATGTATGTGTGTATACACACACACACACACACACACATACACATATATAGAGAGAGAGAGCTTTACGTCTTAAAAACAACCATAACTGCAATAAAATAACTATTCATAGTCTTGAACTCAAGCACACATTGTGTGTGTGTGTGTGTGTGTGTGTGTGTGTGTGTGTGTGTGTGTGAGTGAGAGAGAGAGAGAGAGAGAGACTTATGTGTATCATTTCTATATCATTCCAATTTTAGTAGATGCTTCAAATCGTTGAAATAATTTGAGGTTTTTTCTATGTTGTTAGAATATTCTATAACTTCTTTATTGATGTCAATGGTGGCATCTTCTTGATTGGTGGCATCTTTACAGTTTTCATAAAGAAGATGCTCCCCTACCATGGATATAATGGTGGAAACTAGCAAATTGAGCCATAAAGTTTTCTAGGAGAGAAAGAAATGTAGGCCATAATATAAGCTAAATATAAGAAAATAAATTTGACGCGATCAAAGATGAACACTAAAATAGGGTATGATATTCGTACTCTCAAATTTTCAAAGGATATACTGTGTATACAAAAAGACTCTCTCCTATATTGCCTCAATGTTTGGTCTCATATGTAAGGGAACACGAGCTAAGAAGCTAAGCCAAATGGTTGGTATGATATAGATTGTGCATAAGGGAATAGTCTCAAGCATGTAAATGGTTGAATACAATATGCTCTCACCAAATAGGAAATGCTTTTGTAATTTGGGCAGCGAGGGAGAGAAAGATCAATGGCATGCATGATTTCAGGTTATCGACTTCATTTTGCACCACATCCTTCAATTTAACGTAATGGCCAAAACTCTTACAAAAATAAACAACTAATCAACCTTATTTTACTTTAAGTTCTATCACATTCAAAGATGCAAATGACGTGAAAGTGTAAATGAACCAATAGCGTGAACCTTATTGTATTAAGATGCTCATGCATTATTGTGATTAGGCGATGATTTAAACCATTACTATGCTTGTACAAAAAACATAGATAGAGATGCAAGCTAGTCATCTAGAGAGAAACATGGATGGAAGGGTCAATCACATTCTTAATATTAATAGAAAGCTAACTCATCTCTGAAACTTGAAACTCTCTTGGTACATTGGAAACTATGAGCCCTAATATTTTCTTACTTAATGTAGGAGTCATTGGTCCTCATCTTTAACAACTTGCTAGCTTACCCAATTTGTACTTCTTGACTTGGTAGCACTTTTTTCAACCCTAGGTAGACCAAGGAAAATACATCCTTCTTAATATATAGGAAATTATGATGTGAACTACTGCCATGTCTTACTCATAAGAAAGACGCAAGGATAGAAGCAAGTAAGAGAGTGGAGTAGAGACATTGAATCCAATTGTGTTCCTATCATTGAAAACCAATTCTAGAATCCACTCCATTTTCAAAAAAAGTTATTCACATTGACTTCTCTTACCATTCATCTCTTCACACCATGATAACTTATCTAATCTCTATCATCAAGTTTGGTAGCATTGCTAGATCAAGATAGACCAAAAGGAGGACTCTCTCTCTCTCTCTCTCTCTCTCTCTCTCTCTCTCTCTACCCACCCCAATAGAAGGAGAGCACTCCTAAGTTTGTTTAAAAAAGGCTAACACCTGATGCAGAAAGTCTGTGTACTGAAGAGGTGGGATAGGACGCAGAGGCTCACAGTGTCGGAGGATGCTCCAAATCGGTTTTGCTTGCTGAAGTCAAGGGATGAATCGTCTGTATCGCGCTGTGTTTAAAAGCTCCTTTGGGGCATCTGCAAGCGGATAAGCGATGGCCATGGCTATTGCTATTAAGTTCTCCAGCGATGCATCGTCTCCTTTTTTCAGCACAATACCTTAGGTTTTCTTTCTTCAGCTGTGGACATAGTTAATAATTGTGCTCATTAGTCAATAATCGCGCTCACTGATTTGTGCCTACGTTTTTTTAACCTTCTTCCTTTGGTGATGTAAAATAACAATTATCAAGGTTGCTTCCCAAAATCCCAGCCTTAAGTCCCTATCAAACAAACGATTATTAACTCTTTGTCTCATTTTGGTGTAAAAAGGGAGGAGTTCATTACTTATCTCATAAAGCCTAGGTGCCTTGAAGATCTTGAGCTTAATCAAGTGGTGTAAGTCTACAACACTCAATAATGGAACTCGACGATCTGGTCGTAAATGAGGATATTGTTAAATTCTAACAAATGCTAGCGACGAAAAAAATATCCGAAATGGAGCTAGCCGTGCCGATGGAGGTAGGCGGTGGCTCGGTCTTGAGACCGAGCTCGGTCTTGAGACCGATGCATGATACGGAAATGTTAGGCCCCAGCTCGCCAAAGGTTGCAACCATGAAAGAGGACAAAACTGTCCCGACTGAAAAAGTTCCCTCTGAGGAAACAAGTGAGAAAATGGGCTCAGTGCAAGGGTTCAAATTCGAGGTAAAAACCCTCAAAGACGAGGTTCCTCAGGGTCCCATCTGTGGGAATGTAAATAAAGCGTCAAGTGCATGCTACTCGCAGGCAAGGTATTTCGTTTGCTAGCATACTCAAGGGGCATAGCTATAAGGATTATGGAAAAGGCTCAGCAGAAGGGATATCAAGTGAAGGAGATATCAAAAACCTACAGAATGCAAAAGCTAGACTGCAACAAGAGCTCATGGAAGTCAACAAAAATATCGAGTCCGGTCCTAACAACAACAAAAGAACTTGCTCCCATGCAGAAGACAATGGACTGGTAGAAGACGGGTTGGCAGATCGAGCCTTCTCTACTTTAAAAAAAGTCTTTGTCACCGCAGGTGGAGGTTGCTGAGGCTGTTACTGTAGCGATTCCACCGGCACTTATCAAAAAGCAGCTAGCCAGGCAAGCTAAGCTAACGCTTGTATTTAGGTTCAGTGGAAGAATCCCGAACAGGTTTGAGATGATTCAATGGCTTCAGGGCCCTCAAATTCTTGGTCATGGAGGAGTAGTAGAAAGTACTTTTTACCTAGCTAAAGGTTTTTGTTCAGTGAGATTCAAAGAGGCCTCCAATGTGGAAAAGATTCTTGACAAAGGGCCCCTAGTATTTAATAGGACTATGGTTTGTGTGGTGCCTTGGGAGCCAGTGTTCGACTCAGCTGAATCTCTACAAGAGTTTCATCCTTTGAGTTTGTGGGACTGCCTAGCTGGCTGTGGGAAAATCTCAGGATGCTTGCTAGCCAACTGGGCACTCCCTTATTCATACCTAGCAAGAGAGGGTTTGGCAGAACCTCAAACAGGGTTTGTATAGGATGGGATGCGTCTAAAACACCACCTAAGAGCATGGTTATCAATGTCGGAGCTAGGCTTGTTACGATTCCGCTAAACTTTGGTACATACTTTGGGGCATGTTTTAAATGCAACAACTTTGGTCACTTCGACAAGGATTGCCCCTTAAAGTCTAATGATACTGCAGCTTCGGCAGCACATGCCCCCAATAAAATGGAATCCCCAATGGAAGGGCCGGAGAAGCAAGGAGGCAGTAACGAAGGGACAAATGCAGGGAAGGATAAAGGAGATATGGTATGTGAGAAAATGGATATTAAGATGCAGAAAAATATTGTGGAGGAATCGATTCCCATACAACGAGCTTCCGAAGGTGCAGGCAATAATAATAGGATCATTACTCCCGCCACTACCCCCAAATTTATGGCAGTGACAACGGCGACGACTGTCCAAGTCCCTGGTCTGAAAAGAGCCAAAAGAGTGAAGGCAGTGGCCAGAGACTCCAAATTGCTTCAAGTAGTGAGAACACTTGAGGTGAAAGGATCTACATCATCCTCCACCCCTTCAAAAGGAGAGGGGTGCATTGTCCCGTTGCACAATCCATTTGTAGCACTACAAGAAAAGAAATTCCCTGACTTGGAACCCCCGGATTCTCCTGAGACCAAGGAGAAGGGGGGGGGGGGGGGGGGGGGGGGGGGGGGGGGGATGATTCGGATGCTGAAGAATTTGTTCCTCTATCCCAATGAACCCCTCATTAATGATGGAGTCTCTCACTATCCAATCTTGGAACGTAAAGGGGTTGAAAATCTCTAAGAAGAGTACCCTATTCTGGGAGGAAATAAAAAAGGAGAAGACAATCAATTGTTGGGCCATCTAGGAACACCACCTAGATGCCCGTAGCAAGAGAAACCAGGTGCTAGGAAAGAAGCTGGTATTCTATGGAGAAGGAAGTAACGGCTTCAGTGGCGTCCTCAGCATTGCAGACAGAGAATTGGAGCCGAAGTTGGTTCTTAACCACCCATCCGACAAAATCCTCAGGATTAGAATCAGATGGAAAGGGCATCCCTTCACCATTGTGTATGTGTATGGCCCTTGCAATGCAAAGGAAAGATCTAAACTATGGATGCATCTTAGAGATACTCCTATTGAAGGGGAGTGGTTGTTGGTTGGCGACTTTAATATGGTAGAAAAGAGCAGGGATAGAGCTGGATCCTCCAGTATGCTTCCTGGATCAGAAAGATCTAAATGGCAAAGTTTCTGTGAAAAGTGGGCAATGATCGACTTATGGGAAATTGGCCCATGGAACAGCATGCCTGGTTTCACCTACACAAGCCTTCAGTATGCCCGCACTGCCTCCATGCTAGGACAGATGCTATTGCTCGCACCAAGCTGACTGGGTACCGACGTTGATGGAGATGAAGGTAGTCCCAACAAAAAGCCTTTTGGATCACATTCCTCTGCACATACATTTTAAGAAGAATAAAGAAGAGGAGCATACCCCAAGAGGTGAGAAAAAACTACTAGTAACAGGGGCACACCTATTCAAAGACCCTCTTTTTAGGAATCTAACCAAGAAAGCACTGGGTAAGCTCAAAAAAGATGTCGACCTCAACACACACAATGTGTGGGACCTCTTTGCTCGGAGCATCCAGAAAGCAATCAAAACCGCAGGCCCCCGAATCAAGAAAGCTAGGGAGGTTCACCTTATGCATCTTACAGCGGAGGTACAATTGCTTACCTCCATAAAAGCCAATGGGCATGCGATTGAGGAGGAGCACACACGATGGCTTGAAGCCAAATCTAACCTTGCTAATGAGCAATTAGAAGATATCAGAAAGGCAAGGCTTCTCTCTAGGGAGACTTTTCTTCAACCTGAAGCCTCCAATCAAGCTCAATTGACTCTCTCTCTCTCTCTCTCTCTCTCTCTCTCTCTCTCTCTCTCTCTCTCTCTCTCTCTCTCTCTCTCTCTCTCTCTCTCTCTCTCTCTCTCTCTCTCTCTCTCTCTCTCTCTCTCTCTCTCTCTCTCTCTCTCCACATATTGATTACTTGCAACACCTCAATGCCTCTATTAACAACCACCCCACCCCTCCAACCTATCCTTGCATGCATCACACAATGACCCGTCTATGATTGACTCCCACCCACCCATGCCTACCAGTTACAAGAAGATACACACAGATGAACTCGAGGAATGTGTCGCAAGTAGGCTATGCAGAAAATCCAGAGAAAACCCCTGTACACACACGTGTGCATGCACACAAACATAAAAAGGAAGGCCTGCATTTCATTGCCCTGCAACCCGACCTCATCTAGCTCCCATGAATGCCTTTTGCCCAACATCATCTTGCTCCCCTGGTCCGACTCTGCTCAACCTCACCTTCCTTTCCGTGTCCTACCGTGACTTGCAGAGAGAGGGAGCGAGGAGCTTGAGGAGTCAGGCACCTTGCAAGAAGTGTCAGCAAGGCAGGCCCCTTGGCGCTTGGGAACACTCTCCCTCCTCCCAGTATGACTACCTACAGAGGCGGACTTTGAAGACGCTCTTCAGTGATGACTGATGCAATACTTTCTCCAACAACGCCTGTTGTCGAGCATCCTTTGGCATTGACAATGATGCTAGCGATGATCTTTTTTTATAGTTTTTCTACTTTGCTTCATTTTAATTTGTACAGAGGCATTGGATCAGATTCACACGGATTGTATCAGTTTGCCCTCATACAAAATTTTGCCCTTTTGAAAACTATTAATATAACTTTTCATTTCATTTCTCTCTCTCCCTTCTTCCCTTCCACTATGACTCCCTACAGAGGCGGACATTTACAAAGCTTTTCGACGACCAGTGCAATACTCTCTCAGACAGCGTTTTCATCTTAACAATCTTTCACTTTACTTCATTTTATTTTTCTGTACCCCGAACATTAGATTAGATCCATAAGGCTTGTATCGGTTGGTCCCATAGGCCCTTGGAAGACAACATTTCATTTCATTTCTCGCTTACCCCTCCCAATTTGACTCCTTACCACAGCAGACATTGACAAAGCTCTTCAGCGAAGACTGGTACAGTACTTTCTCAATCAACATCACAGATGTCGGCCATCCTTGGGCATACGACGACGATGATTTTAGTCTACTTTAGTAACCAAACAGTGTATTAGATCCACAAGGATTGTCTCTCTTTGTGTTCATGGGTAATTTTGGCATTGTAAAGACGGTTACTATAACATTTCATTTCATTTCTCTCTCTCTCTCTCTCTCTCTCTCTCTCTCTCTCTCTCTCTCTCTCTCTCTCTCTCTCTCTCTCTCTCTCTTCCTTCACAACCCCCGCCACCCCCCCTATTTGTTATGTTTTGGTAGTTGACATCAATAATGTTATATTTTTGACATTATAGAACATGCATCTATCTGGAACCTGAACAATGCAAAAGGCATGGTTCATATATAATTTGGATACTAGTGTCATACACTAACAACCCTCAAAAGTGAAGCTTATCTTGACAAACTTTGCTCATTCTAGTTGAACATGGTCATTGAGTTGAGAGAAAATTAGGTGCTTCAAAACTGCCTAAGCACAAGTTGCCTTGCAACAACTCATAAACTCGATAAGTTCTTGCTATTGATGTACACATTCATGTCGACTTCTTCTAATTGTTAACATGGCATGTGTCTATCAATATGATTATTCACATTTAGTACCCATTCTCTCCAAAATATCAGTTTTAAAATCAATAGACTCAAGATATTCTGGCTTTTGGCCACTTTACATGGCACTTCTATGGATTTTAATGAAGCATATGTTGGGCAATGCTTACTGATGGGTACTTACCTCTACACCAGAACTTGATAGCAACAACTTTCGGAACACTACTTGTAGCCTATCCAAATAGTTACACATTGAGCTTATAAGTACCGCTTGTGTTATGAGACCAATACCCACTGGTTTTCCAGCTTTGCAAACCACTCTGCAAATTTATATAGCACCTTTATCTATTTATTTGTACTAAAATTTGTATGCTTCGACAATCACAACTTTCTATCAATTTTATCATTAAAAGTTTCTTTTAAAATGTCAATGTATTTAGTGTATGATTAGATTTTTGTTGAATTTAACACGAAGTTATTTTTAGTGCTTTGTTTTTTAGTAAAAGTTTTTGCAGATAAAGCTAAATACAATGTTATCATATCTAGCTACAGGTATGAAATTTCTTAATGCATTCTGATAATACCCCTCTTGAAAAATCATTTCAATTATCTGCGATAAGTACGATCTATTTATGTATCTTTAGACCTAAATGTAGCATTATCTAATTCACGACAAGTGCTTATTCCATCTCTTCTCTTATCTTGGCTCCTCCAAATTCCCCCACCCTTCACAACATCACCTTATGCGAGAATCCTCTAGTTTAATAGTGGTTTGATAAATTACTGTTTATTATTATTAATTTCTTTTTAAGTGAGTCTTCTTGCAGATATTCTACCACCCCTATAGATACCCAAGTAACTTTGCAACTGGCAAGAATTCTTCCAAATACTTTTAACAAGACAGAATTTCCTTACTTGTTTATGTTATGTTGCAAAATCCATTGTTTCTAATGTCATGGCTTCTACTTTTGTTGATTGGAATCTTTACTGAGATGACTTGTCATACCACTGCTTACATGAGCTCAATTGGTGTGTGATGATTGCTAACATTCAAGTCTATTCCAATTTCATATCAAACAGGTAATTTATTTTCCACTTTTTATGCCATGTTTGGTCCATTGGTCACATGCACGTAGATTTGCCGATTTAGGCAGTGTGTCAATGCTCATCCTGGTGTAGATTCGCCAATTTAGGTAGCACTAGTTGTTCGTGCATATCCGCCGATTTAGGTAGCACGCGTGTAAATTTTCCGATTTAGGCAGCACAACAACAAACTACATAATCACGATTTTTAAACAATACCAAATGCAAATTCGCCGATTTAGGAAGCACGTCTTATTGGTGTAGATTCGCCGATTTAGGCAACATCAATCACAAAATCATGATGCAATGGCTGGCCACCGTTGTCCTTAGTACCATTTTGTTACTCGGGTACATGTTGGCAGATATTTGGATTTGGATTTGGAATGGGTATATGATGATTTTCTATCGCGAGAGTATTTCTGGAATTGAACTTGAGACTGATGAGAATTGATTTATTCAATGATGAGTGTGACCAATGATATCTTAAATCATCAGGGTATGACATATACTGCTTATTCTAGTGATATGGGACACTAGAATAGGGAGTATGTGGATGGCAGTAGGCATGAGCAATATTGTTTACTTTCATTCTTTCTTTTACTATGTGATGTTCTTGACACCAAATACTAATCACTGTTTTTAACAAGTATGGTTTGCAGATTTTTATATGCAACCCAACTGAGGACAATTGCTTTCTAACGGAGAGGTATGAAATGGAATTGATATTTTATTATCTAGTGCAGGTGACATGTGGAAAAGGCTAAGGGTTATGCAAAAGGATATCATCTTTATGAACATTTCATTATTTAAGTGCTCTTTATCAGCTAAGGCCATTTAATTCCGGTCGACCAATGTGTATTCATTTTTTTGCATTGAAGAATCTATAAATTAAATACGTGTAAGAGGGACATGCTCACTCTTGCACGAGGGGAGATTGCACCCAGTGTTCGTGTCTTTCTTCTCTTCTCTCCTCTCTTCTCTCTTGTCTCGCCGGCATAGCACTCCGCTCAAGGAGGTGCACATGCACACTTTCTTTATCTCTCTCCCGCTCCCTGCCTCTCTTTATTTGCGTACGGTGTTTCATATGCGCTATGGGATGTGCCAAGTATGTAGATTTGTGCTTTTCATGGATTGCAACATGTTGTTTTGGGTATTTTGCAGGGAAACTTTGCTCCCGTTTGTAGAAACTATGATGGGGAGTGTGCCACACACACACACACACACACACACACACACACACACACACACACACACACACAGGATAACAGCAAGGAGGGGGCTAAAAATAGAGGGGGGTGGAAAGAGAGAGAGAGAGAGGGGGGGGGGGGGGGGGGGGGGGGGGAGAGGGAGGAGAGTGTGTGTGTGTGTGTGTGTGTGTGTGTGTGTGTGTGTGTGTGTGTGTGTGTGTGTGTGTGTGTGTGTGTGTGTGTGTGTGTGTGTGTGTGTGTGTGAGAGAGAGAGAGAGAGAGAGAGAGGAGAAGAAGAAGAGAATTTTAGCGTCATAGAAAACTATCCCAAGAGACCTCAAAGATCTATGAGAAGAGAGTTGAGCTCACAACACGTTACTCAAAAATTGTGTGTGTGTGTGTGTGTGTGTGTGTGTGTGTGTGTGTGTGTGTGTGTGAAAGAGAGAGAAAGAGAGATAGATAGATAGATTTTATTATTGTCTTTGGAGGTCAAATATGACCTACGGGACCAAAGTTACATGTGATGTAGTATGTGTATGGCTGATGAGTGACTCTTGATGCTCCAAAATTGTGGTTATGAGAGTCGCAATGGAGAGCCCACACTGTGGCTGGGAGAGGAGAGTGTGTAGGTCTAAGTCATGGCTGAAAATGTGAGAGAAGCAAGTTCGGATGTGACCAAAAGCTGAGCACTCTAGTAGTGTGTGGTACTCAGACTCTCAAACTTTCAGTGACCATAATTGCACTATCGATTGGACTCTTCTCCATTGCCCCAATGCCCTGTCTCGCATCGAAGAAAATGGGAGCTAAGCCGAATCGCTGCGATAGTGTGTATCACCGACAAGGGGATAGGCTCAAGTATGTAAGTGTGATTACGATTTCCTCTTTCAGCAAAGAACGTGGTTTTGTAGTTGGGGGCAATATGGGTGGTGTAATGTATGAAGCGTGACCCACCGGATTTCTCCCAAGCCGTAATACATTGGCGTTGTAGAAAAGCTTCATTCACTTGGGAGTCAATTGAACCATCATGTAGCAAGTGTAATGCATCCCATCTCCTAAACCACTTCTTTATGTCTTGCATCCATCCTGTGCTCAAGATCTTGCTTTTATGCATCTTTTGAACTTTTTTGCTTGCTTCCCATGCAATTGTAGGAAGTCTATGTGAGGGGTTTTGACGCATCTTTATCATGTACTCCACAACCCTTTCCATGCCCATAACCTCAATTGGAAGAGATCCCGACTCAAGAAGTAGGAGCATAAATGGTGTTTGTGTCTTAACTTGGAGAAAGATTGTAAGAGAACGCTTTTGGACATTCTCAAACTCTTTCCAATTAGACTTTGAGATGCTCCCACCCCACACTTCAACTCCATAAAGAAGAATCGGTGTCACCAATGCATCAAAAAGATACTTCTTAAGAATCCAACACTTGATGTTTCCCGCATTACACATGTTCTCAATTGCATAATATGCTCTCTTTCCTGCTTCCAAATGACAAATAGCACATTCATGCCACTTGTGATTGGATAAACCTAAAGTCCAAGGTACTTAAAGCTCTCAACAACTTCAAGTGTCTCATTGTTCTACACAATGCATGGCTTCTCCTTATGGTTGGTTTTTACAAGCATAACTTTTGTTTTGGATTCATTCACAATCACCCCACTAGGTAAGCAAAAGTTCTCAAGGACAACCATAAGCTTTTGTGCATCTTCTAAAGTGTGTGCTAGAAGCACTACATCATCCACATACAACAAAAGCATGATTACCGCATTGCAAATAGTGACCTCTTCAATGCCTTCTTCTTGCATAAAGTCAAGTATGATGTTTTCCAATTGATCGATGCATAGACCAAAGAGAGTTGGTGACAACGGACATCCTTGTTTAGCACCAATATTACTTACAAAAAAATTTGAAATTCCTCTTCCCATGCGTTCTTCATCACTCCTTTGCCAAAGTTTGCAACTAAGGGCTTCCCTGTGTTTCACTTAAGTGAATTCTTCCATCTTTAAAGAAAACAAGATCCTTCATCAAAGCATCTTAAAAACTTTCACAATCCCTCCTTCCATGGTCAATACTATCACACCATACTCATCTATGTACAAAGCCTTCTCTATTTTGAGCTCTTTGCCTTGTAGGTTTGCATGATGGTTACCCTTCTCTTCTAACCTTGCAGGTTTTAACATCAATTCTTGCATCCTTTTAACAATCTCATCTAAGATGGGTTTGTCACTCTTTGGAACCACATTAATAGGATTAATGGAACTCTTAGGAATGCTTGAGGCTTTAATGTTATCATCTTGTTTCTACATTGTTGTTGGTTATCTAGCAGCAGGGATATTGTATCTTCAACCTCATTCCACTCGGCCTTTAGGCCTTGTTCACCATCTTTGTCCTGGGGTAGTGGCTCCAACTTCTCTTGAATCTCTTTCTTTGTAGCCAACAAAAATATATCTATCTTCTCTGAATTTAGGATAGCATTTTTTGTCTTTGACAATTGAGCATAGCGCTATTCAAATTCCCTCGAAAGTATGGTAGGTGAAAGTTCCTCTTTTGGCCTAACTACCCACACTAAAAATATTCTCTTTTTGTCACCCTTTCAAATTCCTCCATGAAATAATCTTCCTTCCATAATTCTTCCCAACCTCCCCCATGTTTACTCCTAGTTACCTTTACATGCTCTCTGATCTCAAGAGCCACAACTAGCTCAAAACTTTGTATCATCTCTGTTTTAGGTACTCGATGTAGTTCCATCTCCTTTACATACACACAAAGAATAATTTGCTACACCTTTTTATCAAATCGGTCCATGTTTCTCACTATTTATTGAAGGGCTTCAGTTGAAATAAGTTTCCTTCTTTTAGCAGCTTATTGTTGTTGCATAAACATGACAAAGTTTGAAATATTTTTTCATTGTGGCCAAATCAAACCGCATCCCCTATTTCTCTTGTTGCTCCATATCTTTGAATCTTTGTGTTGAGACCTTCAATGAAGCTTTTGAACCCTCACCCTAGCCTACTTCACGTCGGGTTCACACCGAGCCTTTGACTGTGAGAGTTCATGGGTAAAGCAAGTAAATTGTAGATGATTTGAAGCAAAATAAATACTTGAAAAGAAAAAAATTCCAACCGTGAAAGCTTCACTATAGAAAAAAATCCAATATCAACTCAAAACTCTTATGTGTGTGGTGTTTTGGTTTACCTGTAACCCCAATTGCATAGATACAATGCTCATTCGCCTTGTAAAAAACCCTAATTTTCCAATTCAATTCTGCATCAAGACCATTCTGTGGAAGCTTGGAAACTTTATTATGTTACTATAAAAAATGCCTATTTGATGAGAAAGCCCTAATTGGTGGCCTCACAGGTTCAAACAAAATGCCTATTTGATGAGAAAACCCTAATTGGTGGCCTCACAGGTTCAAACATGAGGTAGAAACAATGTGAGACTATAATAGGTCACTGCCTTTGATCACTTGTAAATGATGCCTTAAATGGCTCAAACTATGGGTTTTTGGCTCTATAAGCACTCCCTTAGCTTGAGAAATGGTGGCACTTTTGTTAATGTGGCATTTTGAGCTTTTTTTTGTTATTTTTGGATCATATTTAACCATTTTATGGCCATTTAAAGCTTAAAAATAATCCTTTTTGTATCATAAAAAGCACAAACGAGCTGGGAAAATTCCATAAAATTTTGGAAAAAAAATCTTAGGCTTAAATTTCATATGAACCTTAATTTTCTACTTGCCAAGCACTTTGGATGCATCTATTACGGCTATGCATGAAACCAACTATTATGAACGAGGATCGCCTACATTGGACTTTCTAGGTAGGACGAGAGCACCACTTCGAAACACTTGGTACTTGTACATTCATAAACCAATTTAAGCATGATATAAGAAGAGAAAACACGCAACAATATAATGTCCAGAGTTACAACACCTTGGTAAGGTATGTAAATGACAACAATCGCGACATCTGTCACTTCTACATATGTCACACTATGTACATTGTAGCACTTGATCCCACAAATCAAAAAGCATAAAAAGTGAGGTGAGTAATTTACGTAAACATTATGAACATGCCATGGCACGACATTAGTGGTATGATGAGCTCAAGTTATCGATCTTACCATTGGCTTCACGCAATCCCTAAGGTTTTTAGATGAACCGTTTCGAGTGGGATGCTCATGGTGACCACAATTTAGCATTGATATGTTCATGCTTTCATCTCTAGGCATCACATAGTCCACAAAATCCGAACGCTCTCCAATGCATTGCGGGACTTGTTTACAATAAAAGCACTTCAGCCTTCCTTCATTACCTTCACATGCTTGTCTAAGAGTGGTGTTTTTAACATGCTTCCAGTGAAATGTGTATAGTTAGCCCAACCAAAATTTGTAACTTAGGATATACCTCATTCACACAATTTAAAGTTCATGTACATAAGCTCTTTCTGCAAACATCTGTGAATACAATGTTAGACGTTGTTGCCTTTGTTTTAAGGTGAGGATCATATTTGGATTCCATTGCATCCATATGGACCTTTGTAATTTCCAAACGTTGGTGAAATTTCATAAATGACATTCCCATTGTAATTATTTGAAATCTCATTGAGTGCTATGATCTTTGCATAAGATATTCTTTTTGTCTTTGCTTAACAAATACTCCACTCCACTTTTATCTTTGATTGAAGAGGTAGCATTTAACGTTGTTAACTTCAGAGGCAGCAATTAGCGTCATTAACTTCAATTTTGAGCAAGGAGGTACATTGTTTAGAGTCATTGTGAAGGTTGAAGCAACATTTAAATCATTGTTGGCTAAAGCACCACATACAAATTTATAGTGTGATGAAATAGATTGTTCCAACACAAAAAATAGGCGATTGGTTGTTATCGGTACTTGAACAATACTGTTCATTTCACCGAATCGAACTTTTGCCTCCAAATCCTCGAATTTATTAGGCTTTAATTTCTTGATGAAGAAATAATTTTTAAAAACTATATTGTCATGAGTGAATGGATTAGATAATGTTTACATTAAAAACTGTATGAGGCATGTCATTAAATTTATTCAAGGATTATAAGAGAACAATACTTCTTTCTTAAGCAAGGTGAGTAAGAAAGAGAAATTTAAATTTAAATAAAACAATGAGAGAATTCAGATTAAATAAATCATATTAGAACATTTAATGTGATCTCTAATCATTGATTCAAAAGATATATTTACATTAAAATATTTAAATAGTGTCAAAAAATTTATTTTATTATTTATTTATTTATTTATTTATTTATTTAGTTATTTATATTTGTATTTATATAAAGGTTATATATAATCAAATAGAAATAAGTGGGGAGGCGGGGGTGCATGTGAATGTAAAGAGAGAGAAAAGGGGAAGGAGAAAGAGAAAAAGAGAGAGGAAGAGGGAAGGGACGGTGTGGACGTGAACGGAGAGAGAGAGAGAGAGAGAGAGAGAGAGAGAGAGAGAGAGAGAGAGAGGGAGGGAGGGAGGTCCCAGTGACAACACGAACGGATAGAGAGATAGGTGGAGAAGAGGAGGGAAGGAGAGGATGCATGAGAGAGAGAGAGAGAGAGAGAGAGAGAGAGAGAGAGAGAATGACATGAATGGACGGAGAGAGAGGTGGAGAAGGAGAGAGGGGAGGAGGAGGCAAGCATGAACAATGAGAATGGAGAAAGAGAAAGAGAGGAGGCAGGGGGAGTTTGGGCACAAATGTGAGAGAAAGAGAGTGAAAAAGAGGTGGGTACAAAGGGAAAGAGAGAGAGTATGCGAACAAAGAGTGGAGAGAGAGGAGATTAAAAAATTTTATGTGATAATCACATGGATTTTTGCACTACAAAAACCTACGTGGCATTGATGATTTGGATAGTTTTTTGTTCAATTTGAAATATGAAAAAAATAAATTAAAAGATCGAATCAAAATTTGGGTTTTTTTAAATAGAAAATTAAAAATAGCACAATATTCCTCAATTTCACACAAAACAATCGCTACCTACCATGTGGATTTTTGCACTTCAAAAATGCATGTGGCAGGTGTCACATGTCATATATGCCACGTAGATTGCCAGAACATGAAAATCCACATGGAAATAACACCTTTTTGTTGAATTTTTTCAAGCATATCTCTTTCCACGTGACAAAAATTAGTATACAAATGACAATATTTCCTCCCCCTCTCTCTTACTCCATTCGTGCTCCTCTCTCTCTCTCTCTCTCTCTCTCTCTCTCTCTCTCTCTCTTGTTGAGCACATAAGCACAGCCGGTGGCTGCGCAGTCACCCACTCACCCTCTAGAGGGGCATCGGCTGATGTGGCCAATCCTTTTTGGGTGACAGCTGCTGCTCCAGCGACCAAAAAAATTAGGCCTGTGATTTCGCAACCAGCCAGCCAGCAGGGTTTCGCCCACTTGCTCAACACAAAATTGCCGACTGTGTTTATGTGCTCGCCTACTTGGGTGGCCGGAGGTAAATATGCGAGCGGCTGTGATTATGTGCTCAAGCTTGCACGCTGAACACCTGCTAAGCCAAATTTCTTGAGCGGCCTTATGTGCTCTCTCTCTCTCTCTCTCTCTCTCTCTCTCTCTCTCTCTCTCCCCCGTTCGTGCCTATTTTTGCACCTTTCTCCTCCTCTTCTCTCTCCGACCAGCACCTCTTCTACTCACTCTCTCTCCTTTTCTTGCTCTTCGCAACACTTCTCCTCTCTCTTCCTCCCCTTCGCACCCATCCCCACCCTTCTCCTCCTCGTCTCTTTCTCTCTCTCCGCGATGCTTTTCCTCCTCTCTCTTTTGAATGCCCCTTGCCCCTCTCTTCCAAGCGCATGTCTTTGGAATCCCTTCCTTCCCCTCTCTCTTCCGAACATCTCCCTATCTCTCTTCCCATTCTTGTTCCCTACACCCTCTCTCCCTCCCTCTCCCCCTGCTCATTCTTTCACCTTCCCTTACATTCACATTGGATTCTATTTAAGAATCGTCTCTCTCTCTCTCTCTCTCTCTCTCTCTCTCTCTCACACACACACACACACACACACACATTTTCTTATTTCCTCCTTTGTCAAGACACAATGTTTACTTGCAAAATTAAATGTGATCTAGGTGAACCTAATGTGATATCCACTTTTCAAAAGAGTCAAGTGACTATACCTATTCAAGGTTTTGAAAAATGGAGGTGATGCGATGGAACCTTCCAATGTAGTGATAACTTTGGATCATCAACCAAAATCATCAATAATAAAGAGGAAGCATCTTTGTGGGAAGAGGTTGGCTTCACCGTTGAGTCGTTCTTTCACAATTGGTTAGAAGACCATTGCATGGACAAAGATGCAAGGCTTCCACCAATCTCTATCTACAAATTAAAGGTAAATCTTTCTACGCACACTCATGGCAATCATATCGATGTTCTTAAAAAAAGCTACATCCATAGTTTTGGTTATCAACTTATCTTAAGAGAGTTTCTCATCTCAGAGTGCATTCTTGGGCAACATCCCTTCAAATAATCATGCTCCCATTGCATGTCAGCCTTAAAAGAGATCGGCATCAAGTATGATGATATGTTGGGTTCTCACCCAAAGTGTAGACATATGCTAGACAATGCTTTTGTCGTGTGAAATGGTAATCATAGGGTGAAAACTTAGATGGACATGTTGAACAATGCGTACACCGAAGAGGAAGAGAATTATTATGTTTAATGTCATGTCATCAATTTGATTCTTTGGAAGTGGTGGATCTTTTGGTAATCTTTAGCACAATAAACAACTAAGTTTTCAAAAATTCACTTTTGTGTGTTCAAGTTTTTAAACTATATAAATATAATATTAATGTTTGTAATGCCTTGTGTGTACTTAGAATAGTTGAGGAGAGTATCCTTAGTCTTTCATCTCACGATATCTTTATGATGCAATGTTTGCAATTGGCGGAACCAACTTCAATTGTTGCACATTTAAACCCTGAATTACATGAGTAAGCTCAATAGTATATAAAAAAGAAGAGTCGAGCAATTAACAAAGCAAGTATGAATTCCTATAGCTTTTGCACTGAACAGCTAGTATGAACGGTATGTACAAGCAAACCCAATTGTGTTATAAAGAAATATAAGTGATGCATCTAAAACGTTTTTTTGAGGCTCTTAATTTGCCTTACAGGATGAATTTATGAAGGCATACCGTGCCAAAATCAGAAGCATCCTATATGTGGAGAGCAATGAGTATAGCGATTTGTGATTAAGTACGAGAGGAGAAAAGAAACATTGATTGCCAAGGCGGAGAAGAATTCATGAAAAGGGTATACGACTATGTGGCCATTGCCAATCCCAAAAATGATGTGGCGTGGTTCAATTTTTTTGTTCGTTACTTCAAATAGAATGATAAAACCAGCTAGTTCACGATCAACAAAACTACAAAAATTGCATGGAGTTCTCTCTCTCTAGAAGTGTAAGTACAAATTTTGAAATGAAGAGTTTTTATAGAAACTAAGAATTTTTTTCCACACATAAAAACTAGGTAGCAAGCATTTTGCAACAAGGTGAGGAGGCACTCATAAAAGCTGCTCAAAGAGTGGCTTGCTCCTCATGTTTATTGGTATCATCTTCTCAATATGATGTGATCAACTAAGATAGACATTGAAAGTAGCAAATCCAACTTGGATAAATGTCCATGAGACGGCAAGTAAAGGTGAAAGATGTGAGTTATGTGTTAATGAAACAACTAGTCGTAATTCCATGTGTTCCAAAAAAGATATTAGACCCAAAAACAAGAGTGTTTATAGATCACTAGTAAGGCCGGCAGGCTTCTCTCTCTCTCTCTCTCTCTCTCTCTCTCTCTCTCTCTCTCTTTGCGTCGATGTGCTCCCGAAGCTGCAAGCCACACCCGCCGCTTGAAGGAGCTTCTAACACGTGCCAGTGGGAGGAAACCGGAATTCCCTCCCCCATTATCCTTAGTATAGATAAAGGAAATAAAGGAAGGTGGTATTGGTCAAGAGACTCTTTTTTGGGATAGTGACCATTCCCATAACAACACATGCCCATAATAGCTTCCATGACAATGTGAGTTTAGTTTTTTAACACGTGCAAAACAAAAGTATTTGGATGAAAAGTAAAGGCTTGCCTTTGTTTTCCTTTACTATTGGGTCTTTTAACTCTCATACCAATGATAGTAAAGTATATACCAACCATAACCATAGACATTGCAAAAGCAACATGATTAAAGTTTTTTCGTTTTAAATAGGCTCGAGCAATGAAAGGGAACTCACACATGGGAGCATAAATTGGGCTTACCAGAAGAGACTTATGGATCAATATACATGTGCACCGAAAGTTCATAGTAAAGGGTTACATACACGCTTGTGCAATTGCAATTGAGGAGCCATTCAACCCCACTACCAATATGAAAGCAATGATATCCATAGTTGTAGCAAAACTTGGAAGTTGTACATGTAAAAATGATTTTCCAAATGGTGAGCTATTGGAAGATTGTACATAGACTAGTTCAAGGATCATGGCATTCCCAATTTTCCAAATCATTCGTTGGGTTGAGAAAAAGCATTATTCGGATTGAAGCAAGCATTGAAACCATGGAAAAGCAAGCTCAATACACATGTGCAAAGGTCAGCAAGATTGGACACCCATTCTATGTGAGAACCCCGTTTGTCATGCCATGGTACATAGGTTTCACTATGGATAAGTTTGAGAGTAGACAATTGCTTCCCAATACCCCCACCATCTCCTTTTCTTTCTGCAAATATGGATGACACAATTACCACAATAGATGCTAAAGAACTAAAACTGTTGGGCCAAAAATTTGGCACGAGAGCTTGGGAGAATATTTGGTGGACACAAAGATGGTATGAACATAGGAAGGAATATGGTTGCTACACCAAAAGTAAGTTCTAGCATGCTAGAAATTGCTAAAATAATAAGATGCGAGTTTCAATTGAGAAAAATGTGACATTAAAGACTTCTGGCCGCTTGAGAAGATCTCACAATGCACTAGAACGTGATTGTGTAATGGCATTTATTTATGGTACACTAACATATATTTCTTAGTGGGGTTGACAAGTAGTAAGCAACCCTGATGAAAATTGCATACTATCTATAAACCCTGCATAAATATGTGTATCATTAAAAAATACCTCTGAAGGTTGAAAGCCTCCTCTCAAATTACAAGGTCTGATATGGTCAATATGTTACACTAATGAGTTAGATTATGGTAGTACAACAAGAGTCTCACTTGGATGTTCCAAGGAGCGTGTTAGGAATGTGCTGGTACTCTAGATTATGGATTACTTGATGCGAATGAAGCAGAAGTTGAAGTATGTTGAGACATATCCCAACATTGGGCAAGTTGCTCAAATGACAAAGGATCTTGTTTCAACCCTTGTAGAGACAAAGCAACAAAAACAACCATTTATAATTGTGTAGCACACAAACAAAGTAAAGAGGAACACTAACAACGAGTCACAAGAAGTTTTGGACAAATTCTCACAATAATTCCCACATTGTGACTTACCTCAACATCATGCGCTTTTGTGAGGGAGGCACCATATACCTAGCTAGGTATGCAGTGCCTCTCAAGCAAAAACTCATGATGTCATACATAGATGACTCCGTTTTCCTACATGAGAGAATTTCTAAATCTTCTTGCGAGTGCATGTGAAGTGGCTTGGTTACACAAGCTGCTTCATGATTTGGGACTTGATGCGGTAGAGCTTGTTGCATTGTGCGACATAGAGTTGGCATAGAGTTACCAATAATCGATTATTCCATGCGAGGACAAAGTACATTGAGATGCATTACCACAACAAGCATGACCAAGGCTCACCAAAAACTTTTTTTCCAACCAGAGAGAAACAAGGCCTGCTTATTGGGTCAAAGTTTGAAAGGATTTTCTAGTTTTTACATTAGAACTAGCAAAATCTAAAATACACACGAGGCTGGTTTTGTGTTAACTCTGAGCACGACCACGCCTACAAGCAGGTCTAGGAGCATGTTGGGATTGCATGAGCTTGAGAATAAGTGTTGAAAAATGGAAAGCTCGACAAGTCGCAAATAAGGATGACAGATCTCTTCACATCACATAATGTGCTTATCGGTATTCTACATGTTTCAACAAGGACATTACATCTATTTCTAACTGACACAATTATATAACCAAACCTAGCTACAGCTTGTATCAGATAGATTTATGCTCATATGAAATATATATGCCTTTCTGATGAATTACACTCTAACCTCTTCCCCTCTTAGAGATCCAAAGATCAAAGTCTGTCAGTGTACCTGTAAAGGGAGTGGTCACAGCCATACCATATGTTAGCCAGGAGTACAATGTGCGCATTGAAGACCAGGGGGGACAATGGCCATAAAAGTAGAAAGCATACCACCACTGCTCTTTTCAGGGTTCCAGGCAAACTTGGAAGAATTTGATCGTAATATCACACAAGCAGATGATCAAGAAAGATGTGCGTACAATTTCGAACACATTTTTGGAACTCATGCCTGCGTACTCACTAGGATTTATACCTAGAATGCCCAGATTTGGAGCTTGAAATTAAAGGTCCAACAAATAAATGAAATTTCTCCATTTCAACCAAGAAAGTTACAGTACAAACTGGGATGTGTTAGCACTGGATGGAATCCATATCACATACAAAACGCAGCGAAGACTCTCTCCCAACACCCTTTTTGCTCACCACAAACACTGCCAATCTACTTAGTAATAATAGTCTCTCTACAACAGAGGGACACTTTCTATGGCTCTTCCTTGGCAATGTCTACAAAAGAATTGCCATGAGCAACAATTCAACCGAGTAATGTCATCTGCACAGCTCGGTTTCCTCCCGTTCTGAATAACAAGGATAGTTCTTCCAGGTAATTGTGAACCTCATCATCAGATTTTACTTTTACTTTTTTGGGCTAGAGCCGGCAAGCCAACAAGGCAAAAGGAGCCTCCGACCTAGCTGTCAAGCTAGTGGGGGTAGGAAGCAAGTGTCCCACCTTGAGGAGTAAAATGTATTTTCATGCCATGTCATTTTTCCCATGGCCCTTTATTAGTCATGCCACCCAAAGGTGACGTCAGGTACTCCGTCACCCTGCACACAGATGCACTTAAGGACCAAGGCCTAGAGGGGCGTGTACCGTTTGCGTTCCAGTCACCTCTAGATGAACCTCCTCATCCCATGATTGTACAGCCAAATCTCAGAACTCTCATTTTTGGGTGCATGAAGCCGGTTCTATATACTCTGGTTCCCCAATCAAGCTCCCAAACAGGAAAGGATCCTATACCACCCTATATAATCATAGTCATGTAACTTCAGTTGAGACGACTGAAGCAATGACTATCACCATCATCCACCTGATACAGGCTCTGGAACGAACCAAAAAAAAGGGTCTGGGAAAAATCTGTAGCAACACTTACAGGTAGACTATATTAGAGCACTTTCGCACACAAGTACTAGCTTTATTTCTCTCACCTCAGCAAAGCTAGATTTTTTTCTCAAGCTGCTACACTCAAGCCTCCTGTCTTCTCTCACCGAAGGCTGCTCTTCAAAGCAAACTACGCCATTCTTGGCAGAGTTGGCTCGAGCAGGGCTTCGATTTGAGGAACACGACAAGTGCAATCACTTGCTGCAGCCTTTGCCAGGTAGAACAAGCCAAACAAGCTGACATCAGATTAACTCTGCCTCCTCAACGTGCTTCCCTGCTGTTGTAAAATATATGAGAGCACATCAACACAAAGCAGAGGTACATCTCTTGATATCCATCGTATACGCCGGGGAATTGTAGCCTAAAGCATCTTCTTCCCTCTAAAATGTCCCCCTCAAAGCACATTTTATATAGGCAGATCATATTTAGTAGACAGATTTGCACCAAATCCAACTCGGACAAGCCAGAAGAAAGCACGACTACGAGAAAACTTGCATGCACTGCACGAAGGGATACACTGTTCCTCTCATTTTGTCAATGCAAAGCTCTTCAAATGGACCCCAAACAAGTAGCCAGAAAATCTCTCCAATCAAGAAATCATGCTCCCCACCTTCAGAAACTGGGTAGCACAAATGTTCAAAAATACATTCCAACGTGTGATACTAGCTTAGCTTTCGGATCATTACAAGTGCTCCCATATATCACAGTGACGTTAAGCACTTTCAAACGCCCTAGGTCGATCAGAAACTACCAAAATTATAATACAACATTCATATTACAAGTAATCTTCATGCAGAGGTGAGGTCTATGGGGATTCTATGCCTTCAGTTTGCTGTTTGGCTAGCCGCTTCTCCCGCTGCTGCTCCTTCTAGCATCAATTAGAGAGCCTGTTAGTTTTACGTGCCAATATAGACATCAAGGACAAAGAATATATAATCCAGGATAAGCCCAGATTCACCTTTAACTGAAAGTGCAAGGTATAGAGTCATGGTAGTCATCCACAACTCAGCTTCATCATGCATGGCTTTGACTAAATACTACGACATCCCCACTAACATCGTCATTGCCCAACAGTGGGTGTAGAACTAGGTACCAATATATGCTTCCCCAAACACAAACACACAAGCATACATCAATACAAAGGTCTGCCTACTAAGTTTCTGTCATAACGCTAGAGATGCAGGGGACTCAGACATAATGAAGCTAAGCCCAAAATAAGTAAAAATCAGCACAAAAAATAAGGTAGTTGATAGGGCATGCACACCATGAATATAGAAAGAACTAACACAATATTAGCTGGTTGTAACTCGGGTGAAAACTTTGCATTGTGATGTTTGCATGTCCACTTTACGACTAAAACATATACCTAGATAAATCCAGGACAAGACAGAATTGGCTTGTCCTTGGTTCATACAATAATCCAATCCAGCAGATATGGTAAAAAACAGCAAAATTTATATGCTTAATAAAGGTAGTTCTAAAATTTATAGATTGTTACCCATTCATCTAGAACTCCGCCTGCTGCAACGGTCTTCTGTACCCTATCTTCAGAAGGCTTTTTACGGGCTTGCTGAGCTGCCTCTGCTTCAGCTAGACGCTTTTTTAGCTTCTCTATTTCCTACTCAACAAAGTATGATTTCTGTTATGCATCCAATATGACACAATGGCATTCATCGTACTGACAGGACACAAAACTCACAGAAGAATGGCTTTGGGGATCCAAGAACACCACTCGAAGGACCCGTTCCACGGCCACATATTCCTTCTGCTCATCGAACTGGTGTAATGCAACAAACAAAGTGAATGCAAGCACAAAAACCCTTCCAATATAAAAATTTTAAACAAAAAACTAGACGTACCAGCTCCGGGACAAACTCCACTCCTTGCCTTACTTTCAAGCTCACTATCTTGAACTTGTCCTTGCATTTTCTCTCCTGATTCTGTTCAGGTGGCTCAATGAATTTCACAACTGTGGGCATCCATGCAAAAGAGAAAAGCCACATTATGCAACATATTCGTCAATAATACCCGTGTAATTCAGGAGTATTAAGAAATTTATTTACATTAAAAATGCAACAGTGCAGCTATAAATTGAAGTGCTGCAAAGTTTATACACAAAAGGTGTAAGCTAAGGACTAGTGAAAGACGGTGTCAATGCATATTATCAACATGAGCAACACCCACATTCTCTCAAACCAGCAGAAGCCAGTCACTTAAAACATACCCATTGCTATGACTGTCTCTCCAGGTGCTAGGATACCACTTGGTGGTCGCATAAAACAGCTTTTCAAAGCATTTGTTTGGAACTACAAAAAAGAACAGCTTGTGATTAGTGTCCTGGCTCAAAAAGGAAAAACATCCAGTGGCGACTTTGGAAATACTGACCAACCTTGAAAGCAACAGGTGAACGGCTAGTGTTCTTTATTTTAACAGCACTTGAAACCTGCTTGCCCGGTTCATCTGAAGATCCAAAACAACGCATTCAATTCTCGATAACTTTTTCTACTCCAAAATAGTTCACAGAAAAGTTAAAACTTCCTTTGAAAAGAAATATCCTGTCTCATTGCCTTGGCCCTTCATGGCTTCTCACAAGAAACCACAGCATCCATTAAGGATACAGCTCTACTATGTCACAAATTGATGATAGGAAAGAAACTGCTTTTGAGAAACCTAAAACAATCTTCCCCAGACCAATCGTGTCAGCAATGAATTATCCAGCTGAGAATTAAATAACAAACTATAATCATGACATTTCAAATAAAAGTGATAACACCCAAAATGCATGTGGTTCACAAGAAGTTATCATTCGATATGATAAAGCAATGCCAAGAAGAATGCATAAACATGTAGAGTGAATTCTAGATCATGCACCCACATCTAGCTCATCAAGTACATGCCCGAGACCTCTGAAACAGAACTATACTACAATGGAAGGCAAAAGCGCAGAGATTTCTTTACTACATCGAGCATCTTATCATATTTTAGGCATTCTTCTTGGGCTTGGAATGATCTAGCCCACCTGATCATGTTACAATAGACCAGAGCTAAGATGCCATAAGACATGCCCATTTGACACCAACTAAAAACAAGCAACTTCACCTTTACTGTTTAAGTGACAGAGGCACCAAAAAGAATGTGCGCAACCCCCAAACAAGGGTGGAATCGCTGAATGCAAGAGACGTTCAAATACACCATAATGACTTCAAGCTCAGCCTCCACCTCTATGTTAGTCGCTTGCCAAGATCCATCTTGCACACATGACATGACACAAGTGAAACTCACATGTAGACAGTGTGCGGAGATCAAGCTATGCTCCCAGCCATAGAGCCAATATAGGCTCACCCCTGAGCTTGGGAGCCTGCAACCATTGGGCTAGCCTCTACCACAAATGTTGTTGTCCCATACCACCAAGCTCACACTGATATGAGTGTGCAGGTAGACCTACCAAGGCCCTAGAGTCCAAGTCTGGTGATCACACGAGATGTCTCGCAAACGTGAGTCATAATTATAGGACTCACTTCAGAGGTGGCCATGTTCACACTTGGCCACACATAGCTGAAGCACCCATCCTGATGTCAAGGGATGTAACACTCTGCATATAGACGAGAGACGTTATTCACATCCTTCCTACAAAATAAAACAGTAGCTGCAACAGCTATTCATCTGAAAACCCTGATACTATGCAAGTTGGGCCCTATGCTGTCTTGTACTGACTTCTCAATCAAATACACAACAAACTGAAATACAATTACAGCATCAACTAAAACTCTGCTTGCAGAAATCATGCAATCCAACTCTCCTTCAAATATCCAAATTTTGATTAAGGCACCAAAATAAAGGAAGATTTCCAACTCTTCGGCCCTGCGAATCTCGAAACCTCTGGACACAAGCCTCTTATTCTAAAACCTGCATCATATGGACATTGCAGCCTGTGCCTTTTCGTGCTCTGATTTTGATATAATCACCAAGCAACGGGGCATCCTACTCATCTTATCTAGGGGATAATGGCGAAATAATCATGTCCTGAAAAAAAATTCAAACTGTAGGCAACAATGTCAGATTTTGAGAACCACAGCATCACAACAAAACAGGGGAAAAGTGGTCATCTCAACAAGGTTAGCAAAATGTTTTGGGACAAGCTAACTCTGATGCAAAGACAAAATGCAAATATGGACCAAAACCCTTGTAAAACTAGACAGGAAAAAGCAACTAACACAGAAAGAAGAGACGCTTGTCGGGGGAGAGCCGCAGTCGGCGCCTGGTTACAAGGAGAGATTTTGCAATCGCAGCAATGGATGGGGCCTTGGAAGTGTCTCCAGAGTCCGAGCTTTGCTGTTGGGCGGGTTGAGAGTAAGCTGCAGTGGCAGCAACAGCAACCTGATTTTGGTCTGTGGGCGCCCTTTGAAACCAAGGCATGGTCTTCAAACACTATCCCTGCCACTCAACGAGCACGCACGAACTGGGCCCTGCCTGTTTATGCTGTGTCTCTAGCTTGATAATAGCTCTTTTCAAGCAGAGTCGCCTGCCGATAGGAGCTTCTGCTGCAAGAAAGCCTTGCTAAGGTCAAAAATGGAGGCTGAAGGATTAATCAAGAAAGCGAGATAAAAATGCTTCCTCGTTCAAGTGAAATGTGCAGAGACTAGAGCCCAGAGCCTCTCTCTCTCTCTCTCTCTCTCTCTCTCTCTCTCTCTCTCTCTGTGCAATGATCCAAGACTCTTAACATTACCTACACATACAAGTATTGCCCTTTATTAAAGCACATATACAGGATTGATCAAAAGGAAAACAACGCCTAGCTTGTGAAAATGTGAGTCAGTCCTCCATCGCCATCTCTTCCCCTCTCTCTCTCTCTCTCTCTCTCTCTCTCTCTCTGTGTCTGTGTGTGTCTGAGGGTCTCTCTCTAGACGAGCACGCCCTCCATCAGACCCCTCTTTCTTCCCAGAAGGTTTTCACCCTTTTTCAGTAGGACCCAACTCCCCACCGGCTCTCTCTCATCGCCTCTGCATTGAGTCTTTCTGTCACAGTCTCTCTCTCTCTACATTGTGTGTAGGTGAAAGAATTACAATGCACAATGCACACTCCAATGCTCATCATTGTGCAGCCCAACTTTCATTTACGAAATTACAATAAAGCTCCCATATTTTACGACCTGCGCAGCTCCTATTGCAGTCAACGACGTCGCCCTGAAGGCGTGAGTTCACATGCGTCCTGACTCCTAACATCCTCCTCGATATAGGCTAGCCCTCACCAGTGTTCGGGAAAATAGAGCTTTCTCTCTCTATGGAAATAGCCCACTCTCGGTGGGAGATAACTTAGATTACAGCTTGTATCCCATGAAGTGCAATTATAGTCATGGGAGGGATTACTCTTGGGCGAAAAAGGCCAAATCTATTTTACACGAGTAGTATCACTCCTAGAGCAAGTAAATGTAAAAGAGAAGCAAGTCACAACAACTTGCCATGAAGGTTTTCGAGTATGATGTTGTGACAAGTGTTGTGTAATGCTTTTGTGGATTTATGTTGTGCCGGGTAGTGTTCTAGTAGGTATGCATATCATCTACTAACATAATATGGCAGAGGGGAGTGCACTTTACACGTGGCGCAAGCTGCGAGATGAAGGCTACATTCCAAAAGAGGGAGAGAGAAAGAGAGAGAGGCGCCTTCAAGCACGAGTGTGCTCTGCATCAACACTGTGTGTGTGTGTGAGAGAGAGAGAACGCACTGGAGCAGTCTATTAAATTAATGACTCGACTCACCGGCTGAGGAGCCATTTTCTCTGAGGCGGCGAGGCCTGCAGCTGCCCGCATGGTGATTTCGACTTCACCCTCCTCTAGAGTCTAGTCTACTGCAGTCCACTGCAATGAGAGAGAGAAGGGGGGGGGATTTCAGGGATCTGTCATGGCTAGCAACAAAAGTAGAGATTGGGCTGGGGCATGGAAGAGAGGCAACGTGGGGCAGTAGAAACTAGGGAAGAGGGGCAGCACGAAGGGCCCATTTGGAGAAGGGAATAGGTTAGGACAACCTTTAGGTGCTAGGAGAGCAAGCAGATTGGGGGTAAGGTGACAGGTTCAGGGCAGCAAGCGGACGGATCAGCTGCACGTAGAGAGGTTGCAAACAGATGGAAAGTGATCCCCCTTTGCTAAACCTCCTTGAGTTTGTCGTTGTCTCTCTCTCTCTCTCTCTCTCTCTCTCTCTCTCTCTCTCTCTCTCTCTCTCTCTCTCTCTCTCTCACACACACACACACACACACACACACACACACACACTAGCATACCCATAGAATCATTGGCAGTTGGATGCTTGGCACCAACTTGGGCAGGGCCAAGAAGCTCTGGGCCTGGGTTGTTTTCAGCGAATGCGACGTCGTGCTTGGCACTGCCTTGGTTGACATGTATGCCAAATGTGGTGCACTTCATAAAGCACAAAAAGTGCTCAAGGAGCTTCCTGTCCAGGATGTCATCTTTTGCAATTCATTTATTGTAGGATTAGCCCAACTTGGGCAAGGCATCCAAGGAGCACTGGCGTTTTTCAGTGGTTGTGAAGCGAGGCTGTCTCTCCAAATGCAATCACGCTTTGGGCTGTTTTCAGCTGATGCAAAGCGAGGGTGTCTCTAGATAGTTTATGACAGATTATGACAGTTTTTTATTTCACGTTATGAATTTTGTTTGTGGAATGCAATGTGAGGGTCTCCCATTGAATGAGCTTGAGATAGATATAAGATTGCACTTATTGGAGCTTGGGAAGAGGAAAGAAGCTCTAAGTTGTTAATGTGGAATGCGGAGTGAAGGCCTTTGTGCAAATATGCAACCATCTCCATTTTTGCACTTATTGAAGGTTATATTGTCTCCCACGGGCAAGGTAAAGAAGCTATGAGTTACATTTGTAGAATGCAAAAGTAAGGGCCTCTCAGCAAATGAACCAGGTGGTCATATGTGGGACTTTTTTGTAGGTTATGCTCAACATGGGCTTGAGGAAAGAAGCTTTGCTAAGTGGTTTTTGTGGAACTCTGAAAAGTGTGGGCCTCTCTACAAATGCCATTACCTGAGGCTATGCTTGCATCTTGAAGACCCGTGGATCTTGGAAAAAATGGTGACAATGTGCTTGGCATTACTTTGCTCAACCTGTATGATGTCAAGATTTTCCTTGGATGGAGGACGCGGGGAAGTACACTATTGTAGGGTATGACCAACTAGTGTAGGGCCAGGAGTGCGCCAAGGAGCGCACTCGACTCTTTCGAGCAAATATGAACTGAGGTGTTTTCTTGGGATGCATTTACCTATGCTTGCTCGAAGGCATGCGGCATTATCCAAGGAGTTGACATGGGCTAACAGATTAATGATGATGTTGTTAGTTAGGGACACTTGAAAACATTGCCATGCCTAGGATTGCTTTGTCTTTGCATACTAATAGTTCTGAAAGTGGGTTGTTTCAAAAGGACTCATAATAAGGGATCAGAATGTTTACTATGTCTACCAAATGTAGAGTATCTTGGGCTACTTTCAATCTTAGATGTTGTTTCTTGGGATGTACATGATGCTTTCTTTTGGGACCTCTCTAAAAACCCACAGTGATGCATTTCTAAGTTTTGAGACCACAAAAACTTGATGATAAGAATCTTTGAGGATGTCGTCTCTTGGAATGCACAAATTGCAGGTTATGCCCAACATTGGTAGACGATGCATCTCAAAGACATGTGGCATTATGCAAGAACTTGGAAAGTGGCATTGTGCTTGGTATTGCTTTGCCTACCATTTAGAATTTTGTCTACTGGAGTGTTTGCTTTTAGGCTATGCCCAGCTTGCACAGACTGTTTTTAAGATTATGGAGTGGTCGCTTTCCACTAAGCATAATCACCATGTGCTCGCATCTTCCTTAGCGATGTCTTGCTTGGTGTGGATAAAATGTCTTGCCAGTAAACTTTTTGGTGAACATGTATATCAAGTGTGGTTGTTATGATTGAAAACACGTGTTTTTGAGGAGCATCATATTTGCAATGTCACCTCTTGGAATGCATGTTCGCAGGGTATCGGTCCCTCCGCCAGGCACGTGTCTCCCTTTGCTTCATCCTACAAGTGTGCCCTACAACAACTACGGAAAAAGCAAGAACGGAGAGTTAGAGTCGGAGGAAAACGGTAACATTCGGAGCTTGCGGGGCTATAGGACCAAGTAAGTCACAGTTTTCAAAGCAGAAAAGGTCACGCACAAGATCTCGAGGCCCAACGCCCGTGTGGTGGTGCATATCCCTTCTAAGGGCTATTCGCCCATAACGACCAGCGGCTCTGTCGCTTGGGGCTTGCAGGGCTGCTGAATTGAACGTGTCACATTTCTTAGAGCAAAGGAGGTCATGCACAAGAGCCCAAGGCCCAAGGCCCATTGCCCATGCAGTGGTGCATATTGCCCTTCTACTGGATGTTTGTCAGCAATGCCCAATGTGGGTTGTGTCTCAGTCACAAGTGACCCTAGAGGGGTTGCCAGCTATCTATTTTGCTTCCTATCTACAATGTTGTCTCATGGAGTGCATTGATTATGTCCAACATGGTGGGGGTCAGCAAGGTCTAGACTGTTTTCAGCAAATGCAGAGAGAGGGCATATGTTGTTGATATGGGCAAATGCAGAGAGAGGGCATATGCTGTTGTAATGGGCAAAAGAATTCACGATGATATTGTTAGCCAGGGGTTGTTGAAAGAAAACGTCATGCTTGGCACTGCCTTGGTCAACATGTATGCCAAATGCGGTGCACTTCATAAAGCACAAACAGTGCTTGAGGAGCTTCGTGTCCAAGATGTCATCTTTTGGAATGCATTGATTGTGGGATATGCCCAATTTCGCTAAGAAGTTTTGGGTTGCCAGGTTGTTATCAACGGATGCCAAGTGAGGGTGTCTCTCTAGATGCAATCAACATAGTAGCGCCAAGAAAGTAGCAATATCCACTCCACAAGCAAACATGGAGGGGAAGAGCACAACATGTCCTTGATGAGCTTCCTACCCACAATGTCATCTCTTGGAATGTACAAATTGCAGGCTATGTCCAACATTAGTAGGAGATGCATCTTGAAGACATGTGGCATTATGCAAAAAACTTGGAAAGCAGCATTTGTGTTTGGTACTACTTTGCTCTACCATCAAGAACGTTTTTTGGTGGAGTGTGTGTTTTTAGGATATGCCCAGCATGCACAGGGTGTTTTTGCAAATATGGACTGGGTGTTTTCCACTCGGCGTAATCACCATGTGCTTGCATTTTGCTTAGCGATGTTTTGGTCAACACGCTTAGTGTGGATAAAATGTCTTGCCCGATAGTTCTAGGTTGCACGCAGGATCACAAGCCCAACGCCCATGCAATGGTGCATATCGTCCTTCTAAGTGTTGTTTTCTAGCGATGCCCAGTGTGGGCTCTATCGCTTGGGGCCTGCAGGGCTCCTAAACCGAACAGGTCACGATTCTTAGAGTAGAGGAGGTTGTCGTAAGAGCCGGAGGCCTAGAGCCTGTGTGCTGGTTCATATTGACCTTTTGAGGGTGGTTGTCTAGAAATGCACAGCGTGGCTGTGTCTCGGCCACAAGTTGACCCTAGAGGGGTTGCTAGCTATGTATTCTGCTTCCTGTCTGCAATATTATCTCATGGAGTGTATCGATTATGTCCAACAGGAGGGTGAGGGTCAGCAAGCTCTGGCTATTTTCAATAGATGCAGAGAGAAGGCATCCGATGCTGATATGGGCAAAAAAGAATTCACAATGATATTGTTAGTCAGGGGTTGTTGAAAGGAAACGTCATGCTTCACACTACCTTGGACAACATGTATGCCGAATGTGGTGCACTTCATAAAGAACAACAAGTGCTTGAGGAGCTTCCTATCCGGGATTTTGTCTCTTGGAATGCGTTGATTGTGGGATACGCCCAACTTGACCAAGAAGCTTTGGGCTGTTTTCAGCGGATGCCAAGCGAGGACATCTCTCTAGATGCAATTAGTAGAGTAGCACCAAGAAAGCAACAATCTCTCTCTCTCTCTCTCTCTCTCTCTCTCTCTCTCTCTCTCGTTATCCTTCTAGAGATAATCGGACTCTATATCCTATTTACCATAATGTAACCCTCGGGTATACTTTAACCCTCGGCAATTATTGACTTTCAAAATCTACCAACTGTACGTAGTATGCCTTGCTCTCCTAATAAAAATTGCTATCTACTGTATGCCCCACCACATGGGTTACATGCATGAGCTGCTACTTAGATAAAAGAGCCTTGTGGTTACTTTTTTCATGATTGGTTTGTACAAAAGGATTTAACCAATATTATGTGACTTTGGTCAACATGAGTGCCTTGATTATTCTGCCGATCTAGACGTGGGTGGATGCATTTTCTTTTCCCCCCTTTCTAATGCGCTCTATTTTGGGATGGTGGAAGCATGGACACCACTCTATACTTGGGGGAATCAGTGGTGATTAAAGACACTGCTGCTGCCGTGTGATCCTTTCCCGGATATAGGCCTGGCTAAGCAGGATTTGAGGAGATTGCGGTGCTAAATAAGGTGAGATACAAGCTCACTTGGTTTTCAATCTGCAAGTGTGTGTGTGTTCTCTCATTGTGTGTATACTCTATATTGGTCTGTTCTACACTTGAGGGTCTACAAAGCATGGCCCCTAGCAAGAAAAATGTGGTGGATACTACTGAGGTAAGGAGGAATTTTTTTTTTGCTTCAAACATTTTTGATACTGTTTTGGATAAGGCATGATATGTTCTCCCAAGGGGAGGGAATTTGGACTTATTGCTATAGCAAGTGCTGGTGGTATTGAAAATGAATTTAATGAAGCTTGTAAGTTTAGGAATTGAGGGGGTTATTCTCGTACTACTGCTCTTTGGGTTCTTTTCTGATAAAAAGTGTTGCATGGATTCGTTTGGTTGGGGTTTTGGCTTGCCAACCGATCTGGTACCAACTATTGTTTGCATAGCTAACTGGCTACTGCTTTATGCAGCCCTATGTAGGGAAGTTTTTGCTGGTCTCGGGTCATACTAAGAGTTAGTATCCGCTAGCTCGCATACTATGTATATGGGTGTTATGATTGCCTTTAGTATCCGCTAGCTCGTATACTATATATACAGGTGGTATGTATACAGGTGTTATGATTGTTATGCATACAAGTGTTATGATTGCATACTATGTATACAGGTAGTTCCGGATGTATTAAGACAGCCGGAGCCGTTGGTATTGATGACAAAATGGTAGCAATGATCGGCAATAGCTTTTCTTACTGCTCCTGTTTTTGAGGTTTTACTAGTTAAGGCTTGACTTGTTAATCAAGGCATTGACAAATGACGATTAAAACTCTTAATAATGCTCTTCTGGTACTGGTCTTCTCAGACATCTGAAGGTAAGTATAGTAGCTGGTCTCTGGCGGTAGCTAGCTTGCATAATATAATTATTATTTTTGAACCATTTGGCTTGCCTGTATCTTAATGGGGTAGTCTCCCCCACCTTCTTTGCTGGGAAGATGAAAACATAATATTGTACCTGCTCTGGAGGAGATTTTATGAACTGGAGTATTGAGGTAAGGCCTTTTTTGCCTGGCTATGGATATATAGGATAGATGTTACATATGTGAACAAGTACTGGTTCTGGTATTTTCGACCATTGGAAGGTAAGTGTATTTGCTGGTCTCGGGTGGCAGCTAGCTTCCAGAATTGGAGTATTCTTTTCGAATCGGATTGCTTGCATATCTCTTGATATGGTGGTGTTGTTCCCCCACCTTCTTTGTTGGGATGAGTAAACATGATACTATACCTGCTCATAAGTGCATTCTACAAGCGAGAATATTGGGGGTAGATTTTCTTGGTGTATTGGCTAAGATAGATTAGCTAGATGTTTCATATAAACACAGGTTTGCATTTCAAAACATTGGTTCCAATTGGTGGCACCAATTATTGAGCCATATCAAGGTGGATTTTCGGTATGAATATAGGGCAATGAAATATGGGAAACTATTTGTACGTGATGGTTTCTTACAGTTGCTGCTCTTTTTACCATAATCAAACATTTTTAGTTGTAGCTTCATTTGAAAATAATGCTGCGTCTGGGACTGTAGTCGGCCTAAATTTTGGTCGGGTTTGACCTTATAACCAATCATTTTGGGAGGCTATTAATCGCCTATGTGCAGTCTCTTCTCCTCTTTATGGTATATAGGAGCTGTTGTTACTGATTCTGCTTCACACTTGCTTCTCCTTTATATGGTATATATAATGTAATTATTTGAGTGGGAGTTGTTTATTGTAGTTACTCTTACCTACTGCTTGGTTTACCAGCAACTAAACTATCCAGTTGGTGCTTCATATGCGGATGATGCTACAGATGGGACTATTGTATTATATTCATCTCGGTCTTAGGTATGGTTCTTGGAGATAGAATTTCTTTTACTACTTTTTTGTTGAGAAAAATAGTTATGTTGCATGTATACATTTGGTCGAGGCTTGCCTTGCCATTGCTAGATACTGGCGGGAATCTCTTATTGATGCTCCTCTAGTTCTGGCTTTTTGGGCCATGAGAAGTTTGACTACAAACTGGAGTATTTGGGAAAATACTTCTGGCTTGGATGTGAGTATTACAGTTTCTCTTACATGTTACTCAATTTACCAGCGGCAATTATGTAGAGCTAGGATTTATTTTGTCAATGATGTTGTATCTGGGACTGATATACAGTTTTCAAGCCCCTATTTTTTTTGGGTGTGACCATACATCCGATCATTATGTGTCGGTATAAACAACCTATGGGCTTTCTCTTATCCTCTGTAGGGTATATAGGACTATTGTAAAGTATTCGGCCCAGGATATAGTGTGGGTTGACCTTATATGTGGTCTTTTTTGCTGGTATTAACTGGCTTTCCACTTCTCCTCTATATAGTTTGTATAAACCTTTTATCTACTTGGATATGGTTGGGAAGCTGATGGGCTTTCCATTGGTTCATCTGGTATGGAATAATGAGTAATTGGTTCTAATGGTGTTTGCAGAACAGGTGGGTAATGGGCTCACACTATTGATCGAAAAAGTATCTCTTCTAGTGCTTGTCCTTGAAATATTCTCTAAATTTCGTTTGCTTTTATGTTCACTCTTCATTTGGGTTGTATGGGCTCCTTTATCGGCCTAGACTTGGAATTTAACCCAATTGGCTATTCGGTGGTAATTACTTGGAGGAAGATATAACTAAAAAACTCTTTTATTCTGCAGAACAAAGAAAGGTTTACATAGAACTGACTTCAATAAATACATTGAATTAATTTTCTAAAGAAAGTCTTCTGGAAACTGATGGGGTTAAGGAAGTATGAGCTTCTTTTAGCTGATTATGTATGTCAATTAAGGAAATTTTTAGGCTCTATTTCACATTTGAATTTTGGTATTAAACTTTGAATTGGAAGGAATACTGTGCATTTTGAAAAATTTAACCTAACACTTTGATGATTTGTTTCTAGAAATCACGGCCTTTAAGAAGGCTATTATTACACATCACTTTCATTTAAACAACATAGTTTTCTTCTTAAGTTAGTACCAAGGTGACATGGATGACAACTAGGTCACCCCAGTTACCTGTTATGCGGTTTGAAAACTAACGAATAGTTTATTTTCTTACTGTGGATGCAGGTAAGGGTGTCCTTTCCTTGGCTGCTGTTTGAGAAGTTGGAATGCTGTTCACTTATACTGTCACACTGATTAGGACCTTCTTAGCCTATTATGGCATGATACTGAGATGTATTTGTTTGGATTTTCAGTTGAAAGGAATATATGATTTGATACTTTGAACTGTAGACCTTGGTCTTTGTAGTTTTTCTCATGTGTTATGTATATTGATAATAGTTTAAACTCTCTCTCTCTCTCTCTCTCTCTCTCTCTCTCTCTCTCTCTCTCTCTCTCTCTATGTCTAGGGCTTATGTAGATAGTGTTGGCATGCTTAAGCACCACCCAAAGATTTACCATTGTATTGTTGGTAAGAGCGAGCGAGACCCGCCGTAGGCGGGTCGCACGAGCTAGTATACTTGAAAGAGCAAGCCAAAGTCCCAAATGTGGCTCAAATAGGTCTAGAGAGGAAATACAAGGATAAGTTGTCCCTCCAAAGGTAATGCAATACTTCCCTACCATTCCATGAATAAAGAGCAAGGTCATTTCCTATTATCATTAAATGTGCCCAAAACATACAAGGTCAAGAACATGAATGTATATCTAGCTCCACTTATCAAGAAGCTTGAGATCTTATGGGTAGGCATTGAGGTGGTTGACATGTCCCAACTGGTGGGATATTTGTCAGGATGTGGGCTTTTGTTGCATCTCTTGACAACCTCTCAACCCAGGATTATGATGTGTCAACAAGCCATGTGATGAACCATGTGAAGACCATGTCTGTGTCATATGTGGTAAGCCTATTCAACAGTCCTAGTTGGCTTACCTATGATGTCACCCATTGTGTGTGCAAAGATGTGTAGCTCAAGGCTATAAATTGAGGTTTTGTATACAATCAATAATTTTAATAATCAAGTGTTTGTGTCAAGTTTGTACTTCCATTGCATTGACTAATTAGTGTGTAATTAGTTTCTCTAATTACTTTAATTATGTCTCTATCATTAACGATACAATGGCTTATCCACCATATCCAATTGCACCATCAACTAGTATCAGAGCCTTAATCAGGCCAGCATCTCCTAGCTTCTTAGATCCTAAGTATTTATCTCCCTATACTAGATCGTATTCGCAACTTCGCTTAGCCATTACAATTGCTAATTCAATATTCCTTTTCGATTGCATAACTAGTCATTGCTGCATTGACCACCTCCTTGATCTCTCTCTTTTGAGTCTCTAAGTGGCGGGCTATGCATTGCAAGTGCCACTACACTTTCGTTATTAGGAAGAGAGACTTTTCTATTGAGCACTCACGGACATGATTATGTGGAGATCAAAGCTTGTTTAGAGGTGATTATTAGGTGTTTTTACATAATCTTTTGAGGTTTTTACTTGCTATCATCGATTGCCACAATTGATTTACTGATTGCTTACATAGAGAGTGAAATGCACGGCGGCAATTGTTACCATATACATGTGGTAGTGATGTGTGTGAACACACTAGGACCGCCGGGGCATTTTTTCCCTCTTTAGGAGGTTTTTTCCCCCTTGCATTGTATATACGCCCATCACTCTAGGGCTATCTATCTTTCCATTGCACACTAAGTAACACACTCTCTATTGTGTGCCTTGAGATTCCTTCGTCTTCTCCAAGCTGTGTGTGTTTCTCTGCAACCCTAATTCCAACAATTGGTATCAGAGCAGGTCACGTGCTCCCGGGCTTAGTCGCCAGCTGCTCTAGCACAAGCCTGCTCACTTTCTCCGATTTCAGTGAGCTTTGGCGAGCGTTCGCAGGTCGACAAAAATTTTGGGAGAACTCAAAGAGCTTGGTCTGCTTAGAATTTTGATTTGGGCTCATTTCGGCCTCCGTTTCCACTACAGGCAGTACTGCACAAGCTATTTCGTCATTTTGTGCTGAATTTCTGTCAATGCCGTTTTCTGCATAACAGGTGCCTTATAGTCTTCTACGGTTTGTGCTATATAGCACAGGTTGTTCCCGCTCCGTTTCTCCTATTTTCGGGTAGTTTTCACATCAGGTGCAGCATTTACCATGGCTGACAACAACAACACAGATGTGTTCAAGATGTTTGCTGCTGAGGACAGGTTGGATGGGGAAAACTACCCTATGTGGGCTTATATGATGCAACATGTTCTTGTGTCAAAGTGTGTCTGGAACATTGTGCAGGGCATTGATGTACGTCCTGGTTCTGAGGATGTAGGCGATGTTGAGGATGTTGCAGGTCTTGCTGCAAGGATTGTAGCTGTTAGAGTTGTTTTGCCTTCGGCAGAACAAGCTCGTTGGGATGTTAAGGATGCGTAGGCTCATGCATTGATTGCGTTGTCTGTGAAGCGCACCATTGTTCCTCACATTCGTTCAGCAAAATCTGCAAAACAGGCTTGGGATATTCTAGCAGGTCTTTATGCAAGCCGCAATGAGGCTAAAATTGCTTTGCTGTGTAAGGAGCTGGAGTCGAAGATTATGCATGAGGAAGATGATATGGACACTTTCCTTGCTAGTGTCAAGGATATCAATGAGCAGCTTATTTCTGCAGGTGAAGTCATTTCAGACAGTTCCCTTGTGCAGACTGTTCTTGATGCCTTACCAGATTCCTACCAGACTTTTGCTAGTACTTGGAGACTGATGACCCAAGGAAATCCTGAAGTTGTCAAGTTTGATGCATTATGCACATTGCTGTTGCAAGAGTCACTTTCTAGAAAAAACAGGACTAGGCAGCGTGCAGTTGAACAGGCTTTTATTGCTTCTCAAAGAAAGGGTGATAACAATAATGCAGCCACTTCTTATGGTTCTGCTGCGAGTGGCAAAAATTCTGTTCCTAATGCTTCTGCTAGCAGTACTTCGTCTGGCAATTCTGGTGATAAGGGCAAAAAGAAGATGCGTTGCCATTATTGTAAAGCCAATGATCACTTGATCAAGTCGTGTCCTAAGTTGAAGGCCAAAGAGGCTAAGAAGAAAGAGGGTGGTTCCACTGCAAATGCTGGTTCCACTACAAATGCAGCCATTGTTGAGTCTTCTGTGAAAGGAGACTGTGTTGCTGATGTTGATGCAGAATGGGCTTTTAGCGCAGAGTGCACTTACAATCCTGATGTCCATGATGCATGCTTGTCAGTTGCTGCAGATTCACATGTGTGGTATTTCGACAGTGGTGCTACAAAGCACATTACCTCACATCGTGAATTGTTTACCTCTCTTGAGTCTGTCCCTCATGGGGATTCAATCACTTGTGCCAACAACGCCTCTTATCCGGTTCAGGGAGTTGGAAAGATTGTGCTCACTGCTGCTAATGGCAGTTCCTTCACACTTGTTGATGCACTTTATGTACCTGGGATCAAGAAGAATCTCTTGTCTGTATCCGCACTTGCTAGACTTGGACTTGTAGTCAAATTTGTGGATGACAGATGTACAATTCATGATCTCAGTTTTGATGATGAAATTGTTGCATCTGGCCTTTTGTGCCGTGGGCTATATAAGCTCACTTCGTATGACAAGTGTGGACAAAATTTTGCAAATGTTGTTGCAGATTCAAGGGCTATTTTAGATGCAAAACTTTGGCATGCACGTTTTGGTCATTTGAATTTTGCCAGTTTGCTGCGTTTGCAGAAATCTGATATGGTTGCTTCTTTGCCGCCTCTTGAAGCACCTGTCAAACATGTTTGTGAAGGCTGTATTTTGGGTAAGATGCAGCGTTCTAAATTTCCAAAGGATGGTTCAGTTCGGGCCACATGCAGATTGCAGCTTGTGCATAGTGATGTTTGTGGGCCCATGCAAACTCCGTCCTTGGGCAATTACCTGTACTTCGTGACTTTCATTGATGATTACTCCAGGCATGCATGGGTATTTCCGCTTAAAGCGAAGTCCGAAGTTTTTATGTGCTTCAAAAAATTTCTGGCTATGGCTGAAAATGTCTCGAAATGTACTATGGGCACCCTCCATTCCGATCGAGGGGGGGAGCATATCTCATGAATTTAATGCATTTCTGGCTAGTCGTGGGATAAAACACCAATGTACAGTGCCTTATACACCTCAAAAAAATGGTGTTGCTGAGAGGAAAAACAGGTCACTGACGGAAATGGCATGATGTATGGTCAAAAGTCAAGCTTTGCCGCATTCTTTTTGGCTTGAGGCCATTATGTGTGCCACTTATGTACTTAACAGGTGTCCTACGAAAGCTTTGCAGTCTATTACTCCATATGAAGCATGGCATGATAGAAAACCTTCTATTGAGCACATGCGTGTTTTTGGCTATTTGGCATATGCTTTGGTGCCACAAGTGCAGCGCAGAAAATTGGATGATAAGGCTGTCAAATGTATTTTTGTTGGTTATAGTGCTGAAAGCAAAGGTTACAGATTATATCATCCTCAAACAAAACGTATTCTAGTTTCACGGGATGTAGTGTTTGTGGAAGATTTTGTTCAGCCCTTGTTGTCATGTACTAGAGACAGTAATGTAACCTCACAGGACATTTATGACACTTTGTTGCCTCTTTTCAGTGGTGGAAATACGAATGTAAGTTCCAATGAGGCAAATGTACAGCCTATGGGGGTTTCTGAAAATGTTTTAGATCAGCCTATTACTGATGCAGATGTACATGATGTACTTGATGAGGAAAGGGATGAAAATGAGCAGGCTAGAGGTATGCCAAAATGGCTCGTGCACACTTTGCGTGACAGTAAATTGGATGCACCTTTGTCTAGTCGTACTCTTTCAGGCTCTCGCCATGCATCTTATGCATCATATTGTTATGCTTTGGCTGTGTCTAGCTTACATGATGTTGAGGAGCCTCTGTCTTTTGATGAAGCACAGAATTCAGAAAATTGATGGCTGCCATGCAATCAGAATATGATGCACTTATAGAAAATGACACATGGACTTTATGTGATTTGCCTCCTGGAAAAAAGGCCATTGGTACGAAGTGGGTTTACAAGTTGAAACGCAAGCCGGATGGTGAGATCGATCGCCATAAGGCTCGACTTGCTGCAAAGGGTTATGCACAACAAAAAGGCATAGATTATGAAGAGACTTTTGCTCCCACTTGTCGTATGACTACTGTGCATTTTCTATGTGCATTGGCAGCTCATTTTGGTTGGGATGTACATCAATCAGACATTGTTACTGCTTTCTTGAATGGTGACATATTTGAGGAAATTTATGTAACGCAGCCTCGCGGTTTTGTCATAAAAGGACAAGAGGACAAAGTGTGCAAATGTAACAAGGCTTTGTATGGGTTGAAGCAATCTCCTCCTGCTTGGTATGAGAAAGCTGACACTCATTTGGTCAAACAAGGCTTTCGTAATAGTCCAATAGAAAGCACATTGTATGTAAAGTGTGAGGGTGATGTACTTCTCATTGTGGTTCTTTATGTTGATGATTTGCTGATCACTGGACCAAATGAGAGATATATTGTTGAATTTAAGGCTGATTTGAATGCTACTTTCAAGATGAAAGATTCGGGGCTGTTGCATCATTATTTGGGTATATAGTTTAAGCAGTGTGATGGTAGTATTGCCTTGTGTCAGAAAAGTTATATAGAGACATTGCTATGTAAGTTTGGACTTGAGGATTGCAAACCTATTGCCACTCCCATGGAAACAGGTTTGAAGTTGAGTCTACATGATGCTGGTGATCCTGCTGATGTCACTCTTTACCAAACTGATGTTGGATGCCTCATTTATGTATGCAACACGAGGCCGGATATTCAGTTTGTAGTCTCACAGGTCAGCAGATTTATGCATAGCCCAGGGTCTAAGCATTGGCAGGCTGTAAAGAGGATTTTCGCTACCTTAGTGGCACTTTACATCTTGGCTTGTTTTATCCCAAGGGGGGATCATTGCCGCCAGACTTACATGCTTTTTCGGACTCAAATTGGGCTGGTTGTTTTGACACGCGAGTGTCCACAAGTGGTTTTTGTTTCATGCTTGGCAGTTCATGTATATCATGGTTGAGCAAGAAGCAACCTACTGTGGCCACTTCGAGTTGTGAGGCTGAGTACAGGGCAGTCTTCACAAGTACGGTTGAGTGTGTATGGCTCAGACGCCTTATGGCTGATTTGGGTGTTGGACAGGACACTGCCAACACTATCTACACTGACAGTCAGAGCGCATTGGCAGTTGCGAGGAACCCAGTTTTTCATGCTCGCACAAAGCACATTGAGGTGCATTACCACTATGTCAGGGAGAGGCTCTCAGCAGGAGAGATCAGCTTGGCTTATGTGCCAACACAGGACAACCTTGCAGATCTTTTCATAAAGGCATTGTCTCGTGAGAAGCTTGAAGCTTTCCGCAAAGCTTTGGGCTTACTCCCCTTTGTGGACTGATCCTGTCCTCAGGGCATGGCACTTCCCTTTACTCATGTGCCAGCTCTCGTTCACCGCATCACTCCTGGGGGGATTTGTTACCATATACATGTGGTAGTGATGTGTGTGAACACACTAGGACCGCCGGGGCATTTTTTCCCTCTTTAGGAGGTTTTTTGCCCCGTGCATTGTATATACGCCCATCACTCTAGGGCTATCTATCTTTCCATTGCACACTAAGTAACACACTCTCTATTGTGTGCCTTTAGCTTCCTTCATCTTCTCCAAGCTGTGTGTGTTTCTCTGCAACCCTAATTCCAACAGCAATGTGAAAACATGTGGTGTGGGTACATGTGTGTGTGCGTTGAGGAAGACTTGCTATGTAGGTGGAGTAGAGGCTATGAGTGCCTCTCTCCGTATTCTTCTATGTATATAAAGAATAAGGGTAGTGAGTTAATGAGTCAATGGGCAGCTGAAGCCTTCGGCCCCGGACAAAGGTACGTCAGCCTTTAACCCCAACAACCTTCCACTTAAATGCGAATGTGTTGACAAGTAGGTCCTTCTAGCTAAACTACTAGTATGTACAAGAAATATATAGGGGAGGGACTCTCTCAGCCTATGCTCATTGGCTCACTCACTTGATTTGCATGCAATCGTATCGGCTCTAGTGATAGGTAAGCGTGTGTATCCATGCTAGAGCATGCATGCAAATCACACACACATCTTTATATGGTCTACATAGCTCCATAATTCATCATGCTATTGTCAATCATCATACAAATAACAATACCTGGTGCAAATGCCCCACCATAGCTACTACGTCGAGCCTCGACACTAGTAGGTCGTGCATGACCCGAACGCTGACAAAATCTATGCAATCTTGGCTATACTAGCCTCCTTAGCACTATTTACATACACAGCATCATCATGACTACTTATCATGTATGAATGTGTTATCATCAACACTAGGATGGCTACACCCCTCTCGTCCATAGGTAAAACTATGTGTCCTAGCATCACCTCATCAATTTTCTAGCATGAGCATATCAAAGAACTCCATATCGTCCATCTCTATCTATGTCTTTAGGGAGCATGATGCCAGGACACATAATTCCACCTCATCATAGGTGGAACTATGTGTTCTGGCATCACCTCATCAATTTTCTAGCATAAAGAACTCCATGTCGTCCATCTTTATGTGTGTCTTTAGGGAGCATGATGCCAGGACACGGATGGGGGGAGAGAGAGATAGATAGATAGATAGAGATAGATTGAATTATTGTCCATGGAGGTCAAATATGACCTATGGGATCATAAAACAACACATTACAAAAGGTTCCTTCTAAGCGAGGGGATTGTAGGATACATCTCAATTAAGGACTGAGGGTCCGATGAGGGGTGAACAAAAGACAAAATTAAAAAACCTAAGGGGGGGTGGGTGGGAGGGGAACCATTTTGGGAGTGCGAAACTCTTGAATAATGGCTTTGCCTTCTCGATAGACTGCCCATTTTCCTGTCGTACGCGCTATCCGCACCTTTTGTAGTTCTACCTTCTTCTGCTTGAGTTGGGTGGGGGTAAGATCTTCTGCAAACCAGATTTTAGTGCCCTTGAGAAGCCTTGATTGCTCAAGGAGTTTAATTCGGTCCACTTTGGTCTTGAAAGTGAGGATCGCATGATTGGTGCGATGCTCATGTGTGATGGAGGCGATTGTTGCTGGTCCCTACTCTATCATGTGGGTTGTTGTTTGGATGCGGGCAATGGATTTGTGGAACTTGAGGTCTCCTATAATGAAAATGGCCTATGAACTTTGAGAGTAGCGGAATTAGGAAATAAGGTGAAGTACTTTTCAGAGATTACTTTGTGAGCATAGCGGGTGAACTTAATTGATGGTAGCAACATAAACATGGTACTTAGTTAACTTGGCATGAACAATACTTTTGCAAGAGAGAGAGAGAGTTTAGAGAACATGACAATAGTTGAGGACCGGATTCATTTGGAGCCGGTCCCCCCTCCAATAGGCATTTGTATTATAATTTCTCCCATCAAGAGAGACTTGGTACAATACAATCTTTGTGTTCCTTGTGACCTACGTGATGCAATGAAGATGGAAAGCTTCATGCATCACAAGCATAACATAAACTTGTAGAAAGCATTAACTATCCCAAGCCTCAGTCCCAAGGCCTCAAACACCTTTGAAGGTGGAGAGAGCTAGCGGGGAATGAGGGTAGGGAAGAGGAAGAAGAAACATTCCATAGGAGAAAGAAATAGTTCCGCACTTATCATCACTCTTCTTGCTAGCATACATAATAGCATAGTAATGAAGTTGGAGAAGATGGCAAGCTTACGCATTGAAGCATGGCTCTTGGTTGGATTTGCATTCCATAGCCAAGAGTGTTGGTGTAGGCTCTTACTTCTCACAAGCTTGGAGAAGGAGGTGGAGTTCCTCAACTTTCACCGAGTGAGAATGAATCCCCAAAATGAGTGTGTGTGTGGTGTATATCCCCCTAGCACCCCCCTTGCTTGCTTGGGGCTACCTTTTCCACATGCTGCAAGCTCATTGGACCCCTCTCCCTCTAGCCAATCACATGCTGCATGCATTCAAGTACATGGGTAGTCTTTTGACAAGTGTCCTCCTTACCCCTTAGAGAGAGAGAGAGAGAGAGAGAGAGAGAGAGAGAGAGAGAGAGCTTGAAAATATCTAGATATTTGTTGAATGGAAGTAGAAGCTCATTGGACCCCTCTTTAGCCCAACCAATAGCATTCAAGCACACCATGTGGTTAAGTTTAGTGAGAGTTTGACATGTGTCCCATGTGCCCTTTTAGAAAACGGGTGTCCCTTGGGTGAGTGGAAGGTTAGGTCAAAGATTCCCCTATCTTTGGGACTTTTATGCATAGGAAGCTTCTGAAGCAACTTCTTTATTAAGTGTGTAGGGTCTCTTTTTGACTCAAGCATCTTACCCCCCTCGATGCATAGGAAGCTTCTCAAGCAACTTCCTCATTAAGTGTGTAGGGTCTCTTTTTGACTCAAGCATCTTACCCCCCATGCATAGGAAGCTTCTCAAGAAACTTCCTCATTAAGTGTGTAGGGTCTCTTTTTGACTCAAGCATCTTACCCCCCATGCATAGGAAGCTTCTCAAGCAACTTCTTCATTAAGTGTCTTCTTTTTGACTCAAGCATCTTACCCCCCATGCATAGGAAGCTTCTCAAGCACCTTCCGCATTAATTATGACAAGTACCTCAAGTACCTTAGTCATCAAGCATGACAAGCACCTTAGGTGGAGTTCCCACCTCAAGCTCAGCCCTAGCTTGCCTAAGGTCAAAAGCAAGTTTAGGTCGGGTTCCCACCTCAAGCTCAGCCCTAGCTTGCCTAAGGTCAAAGATAAATTTAGGTTGGGGTCCCATCTCAACCTCAGCCCTAGCTTGCCTAAGGTCAAAGGACTTTTAACACTAACCATTGGAGGTCTTTAATGAAGCTAACCCTAAGGTCTTTTAAGCTCCATTAGATGCACATTGCTCTTTGATAGACTACCTCCTTTTGGACCCCTATTGAGATGTAACCATCTCTCCTCTTGGTCCCCTGCTGAGGTAAGTCTAGAAGCACTTATTGCACATTGCTCTTTGATAGACCATCTCCTTTTGGACCCCTATTGAGATGCAACCATCTCTCCTTTTGGTCCCGTGTTGAGTTAGGTCTAGAAGCACATGTCTCTATTCTAACTCTTGTTCCCGTTTATTCTCCCACATTAAATGATTAGTTTAATATGAGAAAATCATTTGATAAAGTTAGATATTATATTTTATGACATTACCTCTCTCTTGAAATCATAGTCGTCCTCGACTATGAGGTAGATAAGATAAAGCCTAGTCATTAGTTCATGTTACTTAGCGGGTAGAGGATCCCTTTTTACCCTTCGACATCATTGCAAGATGGATGACCAATCCATTTGGTGCTTGGGAGACGTAGCTGCCGCAAGCATGTCTGCTCTTTAGTCCATATCATACTTCCAAAGTAGAGTGACAAATTCTACTTGGTGTTTGAGAGACGTCGTCACCACAAACATGATTCTAAGCATGCATACTATTTAAATTTGTGCACAATAAAAAGAGAACTAGTCTTATAAGACAAAAACATTTTTCATTTATAATGCATTTTCATATGCTTACTCTAGTGCAGCATTGTAAGCATGGACAAGGTTCATATTATCCTTAAGCTAGGTTCCTTGCATCCATTTAGCATCTTTAAAAGGATAATTCTTTAACTTAAAAAGATATCGTCAGATAATCTTAACGTTTCTTAATACCTTGTCTTCATGTCATAGGATGGACTTAGATTGAAGTACTTCTTCTTGCTCTTCGATTTTTAGAGGGTCTGCAACTATTGCTTCTTTTGATGGAGCTCCTTTGTAAGGCTTATGTAGGTTCTCATGGAAAACATTGTGCATGAGCCAATGGTTGGGCAACTTCAATTGATAAGCCATCTCATTGACTGGCTCAACAATTTTAAGGACCATAGTATCTTTTTGCTAGTTTAGCATCATACTTTTGGTGGTCCGTAGGACTCCCTCCCGTAGCATGCCTCAGATGAGCCTTGAGAAACTTTAGCAAGACCCAATCATTTTCCTTAAAGGCTAAGGCTCTTTTGTGCTTAGTAGCGGTAGCCCTTTTTTCCTTCCTGTGAGATGGATATAACCCCTTTAATCTTTGGAAAAGATTCTTGTAGGTCTCAGCTATACATAGCGAAGATATTCCCATGTACTTGAAGTAGTAAGGGACTTTTGGATCTTCCCTCTTTAACCTCGAAAGGTGCTTTCCCCATAGAAGTATGTACAATGTCATTGTACGCATACTCGATAAGAGGTAGGTACTTCTATCATCGAGAACGTTGATCTACTTCCATGAAATAGGCTTTTAGTAGATTCAAGGATCATTAGATTAGTTATTTCACTTTGGTCATCCGTTTGTAGTGATAGGCCGAAAGAGAAATTTAATGTACTTCTTAAATTCCAAAAGAGACTCTTCTAGAAATTACTGGTCATTCTAGGATCTTTGTCCGACACTATGGATGTTGGAAATCCATGATGCTTGAAAATTTGAGATCTAAAGAGGGTTGCCATTTGATGTGCCTTAATAGTCTTTTTGACAGGCATAGAGTGTGTTTTCTTGTTAAGCCTGTTGAGACTGAAACAATCCAAGTTGCTTCCCTTGATCAATTTTCAATTTTTGGTATACCACGCATTTTGAAACATACTCTTGTATGTTTACTTTTCATGGTAGACCAACAAAAATACATTTCTACTCCTTGAAGAGTAGACTATGGAATCCCTCTTTGCCCCGCATAAGGAGAAGTATGGGATTCATATATGACTTTTGTATTGTATGGGTGATTAACACATAGCCTATTGCCGTTTGGAAGATAACCATCCTTCAAGGTGAATGGTTCTTTTTTTTCCCCTATTGCAAAGGCTGTAATTACATACTTAAAGTCTTGGTCAGAAGCATACTCATCTATCGTAAAAGATAGATCATTGTGAGTTGCTATAGACACCACATTTACCCTTGATCGTTGTGAAAGTGCATCGACCACTTGATTGTGCTTGCCAACAAAGTTAGCAATATAAAAATCAAATTGCAAAATAAAATTTTTCCACCTCATTTGTTTGTCGGAGAGCTTGGTTTACATCATGAAGTTCTTGAAGCTTTGTCATCCATTCGTAGGATGAAGGGAGTCCCCAAGAGACAGTGTTTCACGTGTTTATGGCATATAGAATAGCTAGTAGCTCTTTTTCGTATTTGCACCATACTCACTTATCGAAGTTGAGTCTTTGATTCTCATATGCTATGGCATGGCCTTGTTGAAGCAAAATAGCTCCAGGGAAATTACCACAAGCATCACATGGGACCTCAAATGGCTTTGAGAGATCTATAGTGTGAGCACATGTTGAGAGATAAGATTCTCCTTAAGCTTCTCAAAAGCTTCTTGCACTTTTGTAGTCCATGAATACTTAACATTTCTTTTTGTTAAGTCATGTAATGGGCCTGCTATTAGCGAGAATTTTTTCTACGAAGCATCTATAGTACGCACACATACCTATGAAGCTTCGTACCTCATGTAGATTCCTTGGATTAGGCCATCCTTTTATTATCTCTAACTTTGTTGGATCCATACGAATGCCATCATTAGAGATAATGTGACCTATCTCTTGTAGGAAAAATTCACTTTTCTTTTGATTAATGAAAAGCTTATTCTCTCTCACAACTTGAAAGGTTACCTGGAGGTGTCGCTTGTACTCTTCAAGAGAATTTGGATGGCTTGAAGATTTTTTTCCATCATGACTTTATATGCGTCTGGAGCATTTGTCAGGCCAAAAACTGCTAAATTATCAAATAGATCTTCTACCGTGGCACGGGATATCTATTTTTGATAGTGATCTTATTTAGTGCTCTATAGTCGACACACATGTGATATGTGTCGTCTTTCTTTTGCACTGACAGAAATGGTGAACAAAATGGAGAGGAACTAGACCTCACCATCCCTTTTTCCACCAATTCATGCACTTGCCTCGTGATCTCCTCTTGTTGAGCTTGTGAAACTCGATAAAGAGGCTTGTTAGGCAATGAGCTTCCTGGTAGGAGCTCAATTGCATGGTCATCATCCCTCATTTTAGAGTTAGCTCACTAGGGATGTCATCAATGAAAACATCTTGGGATCCATTTAGGAAATTAGACAACTCTAATTCCTCTTGATTCCCTTTATTGCAAGGGTATGGTGTTCCCAACTCATTAGCATCTATGTACATGGTCTTTTCCCTGTAGGTGAAGTAGATTCTCCTTTCAAGGAAATTCATGTTGGAAGCCATGCGGTTAAACCATGGTGACCCAATGATTAACATTCTCATGTTTGAGAGGGGAGACGAAGAAATCCTTTTTGTCCACATAGCTTTGGACATGAAGCCTCAATTTTCCAATTAAGGGAGTAATTGAGAGGTCTTGTCCCTTGATAGCTCCATCATATTTCAATGTATCTCCCATTTTGTGGGCTTGTATGCCTAGCTTGGTGGTCAACTCCGTGGATATGAAGTTGTGAGTTGAAACAGGGTCAAACAAAATAAAGGCATCATGCCCTTGCATCTTTCCCTAAGCATAGGAAAGGAGAAATCATTGGCAATGAGAATCCTCTTTTGGAGCTTCAAACATAGAGGCTCTAGGAGTCTTATTGCTGGTAATTCTCTTGGGGCAAGGATAATAACCATGGCCTTGCTCCGCACACTTAAAACATTTGTGGTCCTTACAAAAGGATTCTAGCTCTTTAGGAGAGAGCTTATATTTACCTTTGTAAACTCCCTTCTCCTTGGACCGATTGTTGTTGTTGTTGGAATAGCCTTGGTAAGAATTTTGGGGGTTGGTTTTCCCCTTGGCATCACTTTTGTCTTTATTTTCCATGGGCTTGACATTCCGTCTAGCCCCTTCCGTCTAGCTCTTTAGGAGAGAGCTTATATTTACCTTTGTAAACTCCCTTCTCCTTGGACCGATTGTTGTTGTTGTTGGAATAGCCTTGGTAAGAATTTTGGGGATTGGTTTTCCCCTTGGCATCACTTTTGTCTTTATTTTCCATGGGCTTGACATTCCGTCTAGCCCCTTCTTGGAAATTGATGCGGGAAGCAACCATGGTGTGGTGGATTACTTTGGTGATAGAACTAGGCCATTGAGAGTTGACATAGTCGGACATCTCTTTGGGTAATCCCGCACAGAATTGTTGATTTTTCTCGACAAACTCTATCTTTTCAAAGAAAGTAGCCTTGAGATGTAAATCCCAAAACTTGTCCACATATTTGTGGATAGACTCATGAGAGAGAAGATTTAAAATTCACCATTTGGTAAGCACTTTGTCCTTTGCATCACTTGAAAGGAATTTCTTCATGATGGAAAATCGTAGAGTTTTCCATGTCTTTGGGGCTTCGTCGTTGCCACGAAGGCTAGCCCACCATTGACGAGCCGATTTTTGGAAGTGCATAGCTACATGGCGTAGCTTGGAGGACTCCGTGAATCCCTCGTCTCCAAAGGCCGCATCATATTGTTGGATGAAGGCCAATACTTTATCGGTAGCACCAAAGGTGCCATCATAGGTGAGAAAAGAGATACTCTTTCCTCCCTCTTTACACTTCTTTAGCTTTTGTGACCATCGCCATGCAAGGTAAGATTTGCGATGTCCTCCCCTCTTGTATTCTCTAGGAGAATAGCCAGAGCTTTCATCCATAGAGGAGGAAGGTGAAAAAGAAGGATAAGAGGGTGACCTCTTTCTTGCTCGTTTCTTCCTTTCTTTCCTCTCTTCCCTTTTGAAGTGATGAGGAGAAGAACTATGGGTTAACCATTTCCTCTTGGGAGGAGTTGGCAATCGTCTAGACCACCATCTTCATGGAGCCACATCTTTTGAGGAACTTAGGGAGTCATTACTTTCTCGTTCTTTGGATTCCACCTCTTGTATGGGAGAGAGTCTTCTTTTGGAGGTCTCACCAAGAGGCCTCCTAAGCTCTCTCTGTCTCTCCTCTTTGAGAGGAAAGAAAATCCCATAAGCACGAAGTTGTTGAGTAACTTCAGCTTGCAAAGAGGGGTTTCCCATAGCTTGTTGCAACCTAATAACAAGATAATTAACAAACATGGGGGCATCATCATTAACACCTTCGTGTGCAAAATCAAAGCTATCAATGTTCATTCTACTCTCTTGGTTATTGTCAGCCATGTTAATTAAACTTAGGTGTTTACTTAGTGTATGCTTTGGCAATTCAAAACCATAGTTGCTAGTCCTCCTAGCCTTTGAAAAATAGGCACTTAAGTATCTACACCCACGGCTCGATTTGGTTAAGTATAGAGAGTAGTTGAGTGGGTCTAACATAGCAGAGTTTCCAAGGGATAGCTCCTTTCGAACTTCATATGGCTCAATAATGGTAAAGCCGTAGTCAAGTCTAAAAAGACTCCATTATTAAGACCAAAGCTCCCAACTTGTGCACCATATCCCACATAGTGGGCTCAACAAAATCGATAATAGATCCCAGTCCCCCTTACACTAATATAATTAACAAAATCAACCATTAATAGGCTACTTAAGAACCCCTCTTCTTAAGCAAGAAAAGAGAAACCAAATGCTCTGATACCAATGTAATGAAAATGGCCTATGAACTTTGAGAGTAGTGGAATTAGGAAATTAGGTGAAGTACTTTTGAGAGATTACTTTGTGAGCATAGCGGGTGATCTTAATTGATGGTAGTAACATAAACATGGTACTTAGTTAACTTGGCATGAACAATACTTTTGCAAGAGAGAGAGAGAGTTTAGAGAACATGACAATAGTTGAGGACCGGATTCATTTAGAGCCGGTCCCCCCTCCAATATGCATTTGTATTATAGTTTCTCCCATCAAGAGAGACTTGGTACAATACAATCTTTGTGTTCCTTGTGACCTACGTGATGCAATGAAGATGGAAAGCTTCATGCATCACAAGCATAACATAAACTTGTAGAAAGCATTAACTATCCCAAGCCTCAGTCCCAAGGCCTCAAACACCTTTGAAGGTGGAGAGAGCTAGCGGGGAATGAGGGTAGGGAAGAGGAAGAAGAAACATTCCATAGGAGAAAGAAATAGTTCCGCACTTATCATCACTCTTCTTGCTAGCATACATAATAGCATAGTAATGAAGTTGGAGAAGATGGCAAGCTTACGCATTGAAGCATGGCTCTTGGTTGGATTTGCATTCCATAGCCAAGAGTGTTGGTGTAGGCTCTTACTTCTCACAAGCTTGGAGAAGGAGGTGGAGTTCCTCAACTTTCACCGAGTGAGAATGAATCCCCAAAATGAGTGTGTGTGTGGTGTATATCCCCCTAGCACCCCCCTTGCTTGCTTGGGGCTAACTTTTCCACATGCTGCAAGCTCATTGGACCCCTCTCCCTCTAGCCAATCACATGCTGCATGCATTCAAGTACATGGGTAGTCTTTTGACAAGTGTCCTCCTTACCCCTTAGAGAGAGAGAGAGAGAGAGAGAGAGAGAGAGAGAGAGAGAGAGCTTGAAAATATCTAGATATTTGTTGAATGGAAGTAGAAGCTCATTGGACCCCTCTTTAGCCCAACCAATAGCATTCAAGCACACCATGTGGTTAAGCTTAGTGAGAGTTTGACATGTGTCCCATGTGCCCTTTTAGAAAACGGGTGTCCCTTGGGTGAGTGGAAGGTTAGGTCAAAGATTCCCCTATCTTTGGGAATTTTATGCATAGGAAGCTTCTAAAGCAACTTCTTTATTAAGTGTGTAGGGTCTCTTTTTGACTCAAGCATCTTACCCCCCCCCGATGCATAGGAAGCTTCTTAAGCAACTTCCTCATTAAGTGTGTAGGGTCTCTTTTGACTCAAGCATCTTACCCCCCATGCATAGGAAGCTTCTCAAGCAACTTCTTCATTGAGTGTCTTATTTTTGACTCAAGCATCTTACCCCCCATGCATAGGAAGCTTCTCAAGCACCTTCCCCATTAATTATGACAAGTACCTCAAGTACCTTAGTCATCAAGCATGACAAGCACCTTAGGTGGAGTTCCCACCTCAAGCTCAACTAGAGCTTCTTCTTCCTTGCTCTTATCCCTTGACACAAAGTGAACCTACACACCCCTAGAATTTTTCATTAGCTTGCCTAAGGTCAAAAGCAAGTTTAGGTCTTGTTCCCACCTCAAGCTCAGCCCTAGCTTGCCTAAGGTTAAAGGTAAGTATAGGTTGGGTTCCCACCTCAACCTCAGCCCTAGCTTGCCTAAGGTCAAAGGACTTTTAACACTAATCATTGGAGGTCTTTAATGAAGCTAACCCTAAGGTCTTTTAAACTCCATTAGATGCACATTGCTCTTTGATAGACTACCTCCTTTTGGACCCCTATTGAGATGTAACCATCTCTCCTCTTGGTCCCCTGCTGAGGTAAGTCTAGAAGCACTTATTGCACATTGCTCTTTGATAGACCGTCTCCTTTTGGACCCCTATTGAGATGCAACCATCTCTCCTTTTGGTCCCGTGTTGAGATAGGTCTAGAAGCACATGTCTCTATTCTAACTCTTGTTCCCGTTTATTCTCCCACACTAAATGATCAGTTTAATATGAGAAAATCATTTGATAAAGTTAGATATTATATTTTATGACATCTCCTCCCCTTTCCAATCACTTGGCAGCCCACCAAGGGGGAGGGAGGGTTGAGAGAGAGAGAGAGAGAGAGAGAGGATGGGGGGAGGAAAGATAGCAAGGGGATGGGAGGGTTTGGAAAGAGAGAGAGAGAGAGAGAGAGAGAGAGAGAGAGAGAGAGAGAAGAGAAGAAATGGGTTGGAGGGATCATCAGAGGGAGAGAGGTGGAGGGGCGAGGGGGTTTGATTAAAAAAAGACCCGAAGGCACTAGCAAAATTGCTAATGCCTTGGATTTTGAGAGAGAGAGAGAGAGAGAGAGAGAGAGAGAGAGAGAGAGAGAGAGAGAGAGAGAGAAGAAGAAGAGAATTTTAACATCGTAGGAAACTATCCATATATATATATATATATATATATATATATATATATAGAGAGAGAGAGAGAGAGAGAGAGAGAGAGAGAGAGAGAGAGAGGAGGTCCTTGGCTACTTTATAGAGGGAGGGGCGGCAATTGGCGGTGGTGGTAGGAGTAGGGGCAACACATGGTGGTACCGAGCTAGCACCACTAACCACAAGTGGTGGGCTAGGGTGGTGATGGGTGCTAAGGGGCGGCAATGGGAGGTAGTGGTGGTGGGATGAGAAAAAAAAGCTCGCTCCGTAAGCGTCCCCTTGTAGGTGGAACTATGTGTCCTGGCATCACCTCATCAATTTTCGAGCATAAAGAACTCCATGTCATCCATCTCTATCTGTGTCTTTATGGAGCATACCCGCTCTGCCTCTATATCTTCAAAGGTGGAACTATGTGTCCTGGCATCAGCTCATCAATTTTCTAAAATAAAGAGCTCCATGTCATCCATCTCTATTTGTGTCCTTGGGGAGCATACTGACTCTATCTTTGTTCGCATAGACATCAATGACATATGTTGTGTCTCATTAGAGCATTCTTGCTATACATTTGCCTCTACAGAGTCTACATCTTGTACATCTAAAAGATCTGTCTCGTGACCATACTAGAACTAACTCACAAATGAGACATGTCTCATATTTCGCTCAGCACATGCCAACCAAAAAAAATTGAGATTATGTGGTCTTGTACCGCAAATACATGTATATGACAGGCTAAGCCACTCTGAGCTCCCCTTGCAATCACTAGTAATCTGCAATGCATGTGGAAAGACAAGTCTCTAGGCAGTATCTAACACTCACAGTTTGCTAAGTATCTCATTGAGATTAAACTCTTTCTCAGCAGCTGAGAAACATAACGCACATGTTGAAGTGTATATGATGCATCAATGGGTAATGACATACATACATCTCCTGCTTCTGCAATGTCAAACGCCGAGCCATCAGCCAAGTGTGCTCAACCAAGACTCCCACTCAAAAAGTGTTAAAGCACTCATGACATAATGTGGTATGAAAAATTGCATCCTCATCTAGCAACCAACGGGAATAAATGTCACCTATGTTAGACATATAAGCAAGAGGAATGCAGTTAGAATTAAACTTGGCATCACCATCCTTGGCATATTGAGCCACCTCCCTAGCATGTATCAAAAGCCTATTTGTATCTTGCATACAATGTTTCCAATGTCTCAAATGTTAGAAGCAACGATGTCTATTGTGTCTTGTGTGACCACAATGCCAACAACGTAAGTATTGCCATGGATGAGACCTCTATCTCTCACGATTCACCTCTGCAAACTGTGAAACATCACATGTATTTGCTATATGAATGCCAAGAAACCAAAATCCATGTATGCATCAAAAGTGTATGGCAATAAAACCAAAACTATAGTGAGAAATCTTGGAAAAAATCATGCCGAATCTACCCTATGAATTGAGAAAAATCTCAACCAAAAACTCAATCATAAACCGCATCAAAAGATACCAAAGTGGGAGGTCACCTTGACCACTATACAACCATAACCATGATCAACGCATATGCAACCTATAGCTCAACATAGCTCTATCAAAGAAACCGTACAAAAAACAGTGTCCAACCTCTGGCAAAATTATCCAAAAACCCTGCATAGTCCAGTGATAACACAAGCACAATGAGTAGCAAAGACTCAAGACTGGAATTAAAAACTCTCAACCGAGCATAAAACGCATGACCATATGCATAAGTACATAGCAAATGCAATGCTAAGTATGCATCCCACAAATAGTGCTACAAAATATGACAACTACGTAAACCTATGACTACATGTACGATGTAGCCACTACAAGCATACACAAATCTCACTGCTAGGAGAGTGCATGGAAGAACACAATTATGTGTTCAAAAGTGACAAAAACCTAGTCCAAGTGAGAGTCAAACTTAACCGCTATCAAAGTGAGAGTAAATTAGCCACTATAGCATTAGAGATTAAACCGCTTATACGTAGAAATGAAGGCAAGAACCTAGGGAAAATTTTGGCAGAGTCCCTTGTAATTTGAATAAAAATCTCAAGCATAAAATCGATAACACAAAAAACACATAAAAGAAAAATGAAGCCAACTTGACTATGCGCATAAACAAAGACTAAGTCTCTCATCCAAAAGCTATCATACATCAAGCCAAACCTGACCATATGGTTGTCCAAAACCCACAAAGAGAAGCAAAACAATCTTCTAGGTAAAACCAAAGTGCATAAACCTGTCCAAAACAAATTGTCTTATGCACAAATTCACATAGGTCATACATATGCCAAAATCATAGCCACGGAGCTCACTCTGTGAGGTAGTGTGCCTCATGCTAGTGTGCATGCGGAGAAGGGGGAGAAGCAAGAGATCACAATGTGGGTGAATCTTAGGGTGAGGATATGACCTCATGCTCCTTATTCGTTTTGTGTATGTGTAAAGAATAAGAGGGTTAGTGATGGGTTAGTAATGGGTATCCGGCCAATTGGCCTAAACCCCAAAAATCTCGTACTTGAAGTCCATGTGGCCCAAGTGGTCTATGTATGTACAACTTGTACAACTGTGAAGCATTCTAGTGACTTCACCCTATACCCATCATCTCAATGCAATGTGCAAATCACTTTGAAGCTAGGCTCTTCGTGAGAGCATTTGCAGGGTTGTAATCTGTATGAACCTTGACTATCTCGATGCGCTTGCTAGCCAATATGTTCCGGATCACATGATACCTCACCTCTATGTGTTTCAACTTGGTGTGAAACATGGGGTTCTTCGCTAATGCAATAGCACTTTGACTATCAAAATGCAGCACTGAAGTCTGATAAATGCCAAGGTCTCCCACTAGATGAGCTAAACTTATAGCTTCCTTGCTAGCGCCAAAAATTGCAATATACTTTGCATGTGTGGTGGAAGATGAAGTGCTATCCTAAAGACATGATCTCCATGACACGGCTACTCTAGAAAATAGGAATACATGATAGTCATGGATCTTCACCTATGCACACAACCCGCATAGTCCGCATCCGTGTAGCCCACTATGGATCCATCACTATTCCCAAATCATTAGCACTTACTTGTTGTACACTTGAGGTATCTCAAAATGTTCTTCACTGCTTCCCAGTGCTTCCTACCAAGATTTTCATAAATATGCTAACCACTCCCACTTCAAATGCAATGTCTAGTCTAGTGACTACCATAAGCATTTCTTGAGATAACTCCATTATTTACATTTCCTATTGTTCTTAATACACATACCAAAGAAAATGACTTGCATCTCCCAAATATTTCATAGTAAACTGCGTGCAAAGTGACTTCTTGAAGATGTCAATCTCATCTTTTGACTTTTTTTGGCAATGAGCATATCATTGACATAAAGTATCAAGATGATAAGTGAACTATCGTTCAACTTTCGAGTATACAAGGAATGATCTTCTTGGCTATGCACATAACCTTGGGACTACATGTACTTGTCAAATTTTTGGTACCACTGCCTTGGGCCTTGCTTTAGGTCATACAGTGCCTTACACAATCTACACACCAATTATGCCCTCGTAGGCTTCCAGGCTCAACTTCAAATCCCTTTGGCTATTTCATGTAAATATCTTCTTCAAGATTCTTGTGAAGGAAAGATGTCTTCACATCCATTTGGACAAGTTCCATGTCCTTAGTGGATACTAATTCAAGCACAAGACAAAATGTAGTCATTTTGACTACTGGAGAGAAAATCTCATCAAAGTCCACATTTTGCTTCTACTTGAATCCCTAGCAACTAATCTAACCTTATACTTAGGCTTGGGATCTTCTACAATGTGTTTCTTCTTATACACCCATTTGCAAGGCAAGTCTTGTTTGCCCTCTGATAACTGCACCAGTTCCAAAGTTTCATTTGCCATAATTGAATTACACTCCGATTGCATTGCATGCTCCCACTTCATGCTATTGTCCTTGTAAATAGCCTCTTGGTAGTAGGTTGGCTCTCCATAATCTCAATGATCAACAAACTTAACCCTAGTTGAAAACTCTTAGGAGCACAAGAGACTCGTGTATATCTCCTCATGGCTTGACTACTGGACTCTTCTCTCTCAGGAGCTTTATTAGTGGTAGGAACGTAACTAATAGACTAAGTTCTTTGTTTGATCTCACTTGAGGATATGTCCTTGAATCCGACCTTGTAATACTCAACCTCTTTGACAGGTTTTCTTTGCATCTTCAAGTCATTGAAGATACCTTGTGAGCTCTAGATGACTTTTTAGATCCCAAGTGCCAAAGATGATAGTCCATCTCTTCATCTATGCCATATCCAATGATGCGTTTGTGTTTCTACAAACGAGAGCATCGCCTGCCTACAAAATACACAAAATACCATGCTACAGACAATAAAACCCACAGATCGACATACCTGGCAATGCATATATCCACATGATCTAGAGCAAGACTTCTTCAAGAGAGATAGACAACAAAAGATGCAGCATGAGAGCAAGTGCAAGCGCACCTCTTAGAACGGAGTGCGACACAGGCACAAAGAGAAGACGAGTGGATTGAGAGGAAGAACACAAACACTCAGTGCAATCTCCCCTCGTGCAACAATGAGCATTTTTCTCTTTCACGTATTGATTCAAAGATTTCTTGAATGCTCAAAATGATTACAAATTGTCCTCCTGGACATAAAGTGACCATAGCTCATAAAGAGCTCTTTAATAATACAATATTAGTAAACTTGGTATTTTGCATATTTTATGGAACAGTCTTGATTTGTCACTTATCACCTGCAATAAGTATATAATTATCATTTTCATTACATACCTCTTTGTTAGGAAAGCAATTGTCTTTAGTTGCTATGTTATTAATATGCAGATCATGTTTGTAAAAAATAATGGTTAAGGTCAAAAATATCATGTATAAATATAAATAACTCATAAACTTAAACAAAGGAATTTGCTTATGCATGTCATCATCCACATACTACATATTCTAGTGTCCCATACCACGAGAATAAGTAATATATGTCATATCTTGATGTATTAGGATATCATTGGTCACAATTGTCGTTCAATAATCAATTCCCATTAATTTCAAGTCCAATTTCATAAACACTATTGACATCAAATCATCATAAACCAAGTTCAAATCCAAGTCCAAAACCAAATAACTTCCATTATATACTTGGGTAACAAAATCACACTAGGGACAATGGTGGCCAGCCCTTGCAACATAATTTTGTAGTTGGTGTTGCCTAAATTGGTGAATTTGCACTTGCGTTGCCTAAATTGAAATATTTGCACTTATATTATTAAGATAGTGAATCTGTTGTTTTTTTGTGTGCTGCCTTAATTGACAAATTTACATGGTTAATTGGTGTTGCCTAAATTGGTGAATCTACATTTGTACAAGAATTGACACATTGCCTAAATCTACAAATTTGTGTGTATGTGACCAATGGACTAGGCAAGACATAGAAGACAAAATATTTACTACCGGTTTGACATCAAATTGGAGTATGTTTGAGTAGCAAAGTAGTTACAAATTGTTGTCCATTATCCCAAAGTACCTTAGCTAATGTGAGTAGTTGTATAGCTTAATGACAAATCATTTTAGTAAAAATTCATCTAAAATTTTCTGATGGTATTATTCCTTGTGACAAAACGCTCAAGTGTTTAGGTATATCTACAAAAGAGACTCACTTAAAAGAAATTAAATAAAGTGAGCATTTATCAAACGAGCAGACTAACCGAGGGACTAGTGTATAAGAAGATGTTGTAAGATGTGGTGCATAATGTGGAGATCTTAAGGGAAAAAAGGAAATAGAATAAACACTAGCGTGGTACATTATAAAGGGCATTTGGACCTATAGAGAGAGAAGCAAGTTATTAAAAAAAAATCCAAGTGCTGTCTTTAGATATATTAATTGAATACATCAAGAAATTACATACTTGGAGGTTCTCTAAAGAAATAGCTAGTAATCAAATTGATAAATAATCCATATGAGTTGATTGTATGAACCCATGTTTTCTTGTTGATTGCAATCAAAAGGACGTGTTTAAGAATGTGGCATGGTCTTGTACGAGAGAGTTAGTATGCTCTAACAGCTAAGTATATTAAATAGGCTTCCCCTTTGGAGGTCTTTTGATTATATCTATATTCACAATGTCAAACTCCAAGTGCTTAGCCACATAGATGCAATAATTTAAAATTAAAAAGCATCCCAGTCTCACAATAAACTAGACCTTGAATTTCGGAGAAGTGTGTTTCTTACTGTTAAAGCTAACATAAGGCTTGATGTAAAAGCTCAAGATAAACGGGTGATGGGGTCATGTGCCGGCCCAATGGACCGCTCAGCTTGCATGAAAATGAAGACTAGCTGTAAGACTAAATGTACATTTGATGTGACCTTTTGCCTAGAAATGGAAATATAATTTTGGCTACTAAAGATTGTAACACGTTTAGAAAGACGTTGGGAGGGACTACGGCCTTCTATCAAGCATGATAATTCACGATCTCATCTTGGAGTTAAGATGGTGATTGAGAGATGGAGCTAGTGATAGTAAATTTGCACTTGGATCAATTAGAGAGTCAACAGTATAATACTTTTTCTAAAGTTCTAAAACAACCAGAGGTAGTAAGAGAATCATATGAACCTAAGACTGTGAAGTTGATTTAGCGGCCTTGTTTGTGTGAAGGTATAGCATGTATGAATTGATGACATTTTTAGATTGTGACTAATTGTGCAAAGAGCAAGCCTCCCTTTATTGCTACTTCTCAACATGCTACAATACTGATAGATGATCTTGATAAGATTCCTCTTTTAGTGGATGGTCACATTAGTTCTAGTACTAATATGTATCTAACATGACGCGTGGCAAATCAAGGCTAGTTGTGTTGGTCTTTGTAAGTCCGTTGTTAAAGGCAGCCTAGGGGAGAAGGGGAAGCTCAAGTAGAGCTGGAAGACGATGGCTATGATGGAGTGTGAATGGATTTGTTGGGCGATGGTAATAGCGTCCAATCGAGATGGGCCATGTGTTTTAGGGAATGCAGGGTTGTTGCAACCGTTGTCTGCTCACCGCTACCATTTCAAAGATGTCCTTCGTGCTCTTGCTTTGTACGTAGAAAAATACATATGTAAATTGTTTCACCTTTCTCTTAAGCTCTTATAATGGGGTTGGTTCTCACTACAACCCACATTCTATGTTAAATCTTTCTTCAACAAGAGATCCTGAGTCCATTGCTCATCGAATAGCTTTATGTAGCCTTCTCAGTCAAGCACCCTCAAGGCTTAATTAAGAATGCAACAGATCTTGATCAAGGTAACTTGAAGAGATGGCTCGCACAAAAGTAAAGAGAAAAGGATTGGAGCTCTCCATAACTATGATTGTATTTTAGCAATGTAGCCAAAGTTTTGAGACCACTGCTACAAATGAGAGAACGGCGTGCCTGAAAAATGCAGAGAATACCGTGCTATATATGATAAAATCCACAGATCAACATACTTGGAAAAACATATACTCACATGATCCAGAGCGAGACTTCTCAGAGAGAGAGAGATGATGAGATAGAGCATGAGAGCACGTGCAAGGGCACCTCCTAGAGCAGAGTGCCACACAAGCACAGAGAGGAGAGGGGTGAGAAAAGAGAAGAAGAACACAGACACAGGGTGTAATCTCCCCCCGTGCAAGAGTAAGCATTTTTCTCTTGCACTCATTTACTTCATAGATTTCTTGAATGCTCAAAATGATTACAAATTGTCTGGCCAAACATAAAGTGACCATAGCTCATAAAGAGCTCTTTAATAATACAATATCAATAAACTTGGTATCCTTTTGCATACTCCATGGAACGGCCTTGATTTGCCACCTGTCACCTATAATAAATATATTTATCATTGCCATTACATATGTGATTTGGGATCTAGCTTCTTGCATAGCTCTTTAGGGACATGTGAGAGTTCCTTACACTCAATTTTACATAAGCTATCGTGATTTGGCTTCTTGCCAATCCACATCTCTTGCATAATCTTATAGCTCAATGGCATACTAGGCAATCAATAAATGATGTACACTGATGTCATAATAGCCTCTCCCCAAAACTCTAGAGGTAAGTTTTCCATAAACAACATGGTTGTGAATCTCTCTTGGATTGTCCTATTCATACGCTCAGGAATGCCAAGCGTGTATGGCATATTAAATTGTTGTCTAATGCCTCTTTTGCTACAAAAATTCTTGAACTCAATAGAGATGTATTCTCCCCCGTTATAAGCGTGTAGAGCCTTCAACTCCTTTCTTGAGTGGTTCTCTATTGCAATGAATTTCTAAAAAGTAGAAAAAACTTTGTCTTTCATCTTCAAGAGGTAGACCCACACCTTTCGACTAGAGTCATCTATGAATGTTAGGAAATATAATGCCCCCCCGCCCCCAAGATCTATGCGGAATAGGCCCACATAGGTCACTATATAACAAGTCTAGAGGATTCTCTATTCAATGGGAAAAGTGGTAACCCTAGTCTATTTTCCATAAACGCAATGCTCACACAAGCTAAAATAATAATAGTTTTAGACAAGTAAGTAGCCCAAACATTGAACTTTATTTTATTCCTTTCTGACTCATGTGACAAAGCTAAATGTAATGTAAATGGCCTATGAACTTTGAGAGTAGCTGAATTAGAAAATTAGATAAAGCACTTTCGTGAGAGTACTTTGTGAGCATAGTGGGTGAACTTAATTGATGGTAGCAACATAAACATGGTAATTAGTTACTTGCGTGAACAATACTTTTGCAAGAGAGAGAGTTTAGAGAACATGACAACAATTGAGGACCCGATTTATGTGGAGCCGGTTCCCCCTCCAATAGGCATTTGTATTATAGTTTCTCCCATCAAGAGAGACTTGGTACAATACAATCTTTGTGTTCCTTATGACCTAGGTGATGCAATGAAGATGGAAAGCTTCATGCATCACGAGCATAGCATAAACTTTGTAGAAAGCATTAACTATCCCAAGCTTCAGTCTCAAGGCCTCAAACACCTTCAAAGGTGGAGAGAGCTAGTGGGGAATGAGGGTAGGGAAGAGGAAGAAGAAACATTCCATAGAAGAAAGAAATAGTTCCTCACTTATCATCACTCTTCTTGCTAGCATACATAATAGCATAGTAATGAAGATGGAGAAGATGACAAGCTTAAGCATTGAAGCATGGATCTTGGTTGGATTTGCATTCCATAGCCAAGAGTGTTGGTGTAGGCTCTCATCTTCTCAACAAGCTTGGAGAAGGATATGGAGTTCCTCCACTTTCACCAAGTGAGAATGTCCTAAAAAAGTGAGTGTGTGAGAGGTGTATACCCCCCAAGCATACCCCTTGCTTTCTTTGGGTGAGCCCCCCTTTTTCCTCAAGCTTCAAGCTTATTGGACCCCTCCCCCCCTAGCCAATTACATGCACCATGCATTTCAAGCACATGGGTAGTCTTTGAACAAGTGTCTTCCTTACCCCTTTGAGAGAGAGAGGGTCTAAAAATATCTAGATATTTATTGAATGGAACTAGAAGCTCATTGGAACCCTCTTTAGCCCAACCAATAGGATTCAAGCACACCATGTGGCTAAGCATAGGGAGAGTCTGACATGTGTCCATGTGCCCCTTGAGAAAGGGGGTGCCCTTTGGGTGAGTGGGAGGTTAAGTCAAAGATTCCCCTAACTTTGGGATTTTCCCCTCCTTTGTAGAGTCTCTTTTTGACTCAAGCACCTTACCCCCCATGCATGGGAAGCTTCTCAAGCACCTTCCTTATCAAGCATGACAAGCACCCCAAGGAATGTGGACGAGCATAGCAAGGGCACACAAGCACAAAGCAAGGCTCGCAATGCTGAGAGTCATCTGGTGGAGGGTATGTGTGTGTGTAGTCTATTGAGCAGAGAGGTGCAAGTAGAAGCAAAGGTCATGTGCAAGAAATTGCCTAAATATTCTTGTAACCTCTCTCTGACGAGACTCAAGGGAATTGTGCCTTTGCGCAAGAGCAGAAGGGGCCATGAAGAATCACCCATTGTGCAGCGGACAAAGCTGGAGAGGGGGGATTTGGGTCTGTGAGAGAGTCGGGTGCAGAGCGGGACATGGAGCCACGCAAGAATGGGCTCCAGCCCCTTGTGCTTTAAGCTGAGAGATTCCCAACAAATTGAATCTGTCTAATTAATGGGTTTCTTTAGAATAGACTGAGTAGGTGGCAAGTAGTATTATCCCTTCTTATCTTTTAAGCGTTTATTGCATTGAGGAGCTTAGAAAACATTTTGTAAGGGTGACATATTAATCATCATCCAAGGATTCCATCGCTTAGGGGAGGGGTGCAAACGCTTTCCTCTTTCCATGCCCCTAGATGTGGATACTAGGATGGGGGATAGTGGTTTGCAAATGGAGCTGGCGGGGGGGATCCTGGGTTGGTTGAAGATGATTGACAAGAGTTGGAGCCATATTCCTCCCTGATGCAAGATACAAACTTTGTCTTCAATTTAGAGGGTAGAAAATAAGCTTACAACAACAGCTTTGATGCTGGCGGGCATGAGTAAATTTTGAAGCCCTCTTCCTTCAAAGTGCACACTATGTGCACGGAGATGCTTCATGGGGATGTTATGCTTAGTTAGAACAAGGATCATGACGGATATATTATGAATGTTGACTCCAATTTGAAGTTGGCTCTAAAAAAGAGCTTGGAAGCTTGTTGTGAGAGATCTGTGGTTCTATAATTCACGGGCCTTTGGATGTCGTCTCAAGGCTTATCGGAGTGGGCGGTCGTGGCATTTGGCAGTCAGAATAAGATCAATCACTTTATAGCTATGGAAAAGGGGTTTATGTAGCGGCATGCACCTTCGAGAAATCAATTCAGGATCTCGTTATAAGAGGAGGCATCTAGGGGCTTCCTATTTTGTGTACGCCATGGTCTAGACGTCAGAGTTTTGCCCCAATGAGGAGATGATGGCATTCTACCTGTTTGGGTTACGCTGGGTGAAGAGTCTCCTTGCTTGGCTACATGATCATGTTGTTACCATTGCTTCTACGATGGGCCGAGTGTTGTTTGTCCTCAGGATGTAGAGGATTAGATCCGGATTGGATGTCAAGGTGTGTATATTGTGGAACAGGAGCAAACCTATTCCCAAATATGTGGACCTTAATATGGGAGATTTTGGCGCCTTTCAACAAGAGCTGGCATTTTTGCGTGCTTCCCCAATGCTTATTACAAGTGTTGTAGAATTGGGCACTTTGCAAGGCATTGCCCCGAGATGGTAGGGATCAGTAGACAGGCGGTTAATTCCACTTAGCGGCGAGTCTTCAGAGACGGCCAATCATCTATAGTAACATATGTTAGCATATTGGAGGAAAAGGTTGATACTCGAATTGAAAATGAGGAGACAATGGGGGAGGATAATGGTGCATTGACAATCGAGAAACAGGAGGAAGCAATTTTGGTCGAAGATTCCTCGCATGAGGTTGTGAGAGATGTTGAAACTGGAGTCCAAATAGTCATCAATGAAGACAATCCTGTGCTCAAGATTGATCTTATTAGCCGTCTGGTTGACATCTTCAGACCAACGCACAACACTACTCAACTCAAAAAGAAGAAGAAAAGAAGAAATGAGTCCCCTTTTGTCAATGGAGTATGCTTGTCTTCTGCTTTATCCCTTCGTTTTAATTGGTTTCGTGGACAAGGTGGTTGATGTGGCAGATCTCCTCCCTTGGTGGCAACCCCCATGTCGTGTTCGGTTGTAGAGGTATGTTTGCTCCTTTTATATGTGTGGGTTTCTTCCTGGTTAGCTATACCCTTCGCTAAAGGGTGGCTCCGTTTGTCAACTGGTGTATGTGCTTTGGGTTAGGAACTGTAGTATATGGAGATGCCATGGCTCGATGTGAGCATGGCTAACTATGTAACTTTTTTTGGTCTTAATATAATTTACTCACATATTGTGAGTTTGGAAAAAGAAAATGAATATCAAACAAAATATCCCTTTGCCTTTATTATAGAAGCACAAACAAAAGCCACTTCTAGCAACGTATGAACCAACTTCCAGATGTATATAAAAAATTCTCAATTATTGGGCATAAAGACTTTTCATTGTGTCCACCCATCTCCTTCCTTCCTAGGACCTACCTATTTCCCCACAAGTAAGACCATGTAGTCTATGTTGGTTGTCACAAGAGACAATTTTCACCGCGTGTACTTTTGTGTCTACTTATTGTGTTCACTTCACTATGTGCTACAACTTACAAGAAACCACCTACTCACTCACGTCCCTTTCATTGAATTTTCCAAAGGTTGGTGCTAAAGTAGTGCCCTTGACCATCTCAATTTCTACTAGGCCTAAGGTCCCTCGACATTCTTCTAAAGAATAAGAACTTTCACTAACCTTTTAGAAATCATGACCCACTCAATAGATTAAGGTAACTTGGGATCCCAAGCTATTCTTGCCTTGATCCGTGTATAGTAAAATATGTGAGGCTCGTGACACTATAAAAGCACCTAAAAGAACTTTGCCTTAGAAGAAAGAATGGAATTTAATTGAGAACCTTGATGCTAGAAAGTTCTTAATATGCTCATGTGATTGTATATAGAGTAGGTGTGTATAATGAAGTAGAGCCTTCTCTTCCTAGGGAATGGGCAAAATTACAATTGCAAAAGTGCACATAATGGACCACGTTCAAGTCAAAGTCACATAATCTTTGAGCAAAGATCGTGTAAGGGTGTTTCAACAAGGGCATAAATCGAGATTAGGTTTATTTTTTGCTTTTTCGAGCAATATGTGTGTGTGTGTGTGTGAGTGAGTGAGTGAGAGAGAGAGAGAGAGAGAGAGAGAGAGAGCTTTATGCATTGTTATAAGCCGAGCAAAGCAATTTCTTTAGAGGGCTGCCCCATGAAGGTGCCTCACGAGGATCGTTTAACAAACACAAATTTTTCTATCATTACGCTTTTCAAAAAATGAAACCGTTGTAGCAAATGGGGGGGGGGGGGGGGGGGAAACCATTTCATTTCATTCAAGGGTGCCTCAACCACCCCTTTTGAAGGGAATATCGCCAGGTTACCAAGTTAGCCCAATACTTTTCTTAGGTTCTATGCGCAATGAGAGAATGCAATCTATGTGTTGTCGTATGTCTCTAAGGCCACACTTTTTTGCCAAAGAGCGCGACAATTGCAAGCAATGCCCTTCTTCCAACAACAACATTTTTGGCTAGTTTGGGGGGAGGAAGTTTAGACTGTTTAATGTTGAGGGAGAAAGTCCCACCCACAACGACTAGAAAGAGAGGAGACTATTGTGGAGAAAGATGCATCGAGCAGTCTCTTTCACAAATGAGAAAAAAAGAGCTAACATGAAACATAGCTAAGAACCTAAACTTGATAAGGTAATATCGGACTGTGGGGATGATTGACCTTTGGTGGGGTTCCTTGTATTGAATCTTCTTTGTTGGTTGGTGGGGGGACTTGGAGTTTGAACAATATTTTGTTTAAAGTTTAGTGTGTTCTTTGGGAATCCAAATTGTTATTGGCTATGATTACAATATACAATCCTACCTATTTGTGTGATCTTGGACTAGTGCACAAGTAATTTAAGGTCTCTTTGGGGGGACTTATTTGGGTCAATGACCCTTTCATCAATTAATTAATCAATGAGATTCCGTTTTGCGCTAACATTTTGAACTCTCTCTGGTTCATGCGCAGCGACGTGCTCGTCGCCCGCAGTCGACAGAGGAGGCCCTTGCATCCACCGCCATGGCGACCTCGGCCCTTGCACCCATATCCAATCTCCCAGTGCGTCTTTGTGCAAGGCCCTGAGCCTGCTGCCCGCAATCAAGGCGGCAGGGGAAGTTCAAAAAAGGGTCTATCAACTAAAAGAAGCCAAACTCATGAATGTTCTTAGGCACCTAATGGTAGACCTTCTTCATTGCCATTGGTGACGCCTTCCTTCCCACTTGCCAGCACAAGCTCCTAGTCCATCCTTCCATAGCTCCACTGCTCCTCTCTCAGCAAGCTCTAGTTTAGAATGATATTTGGCTTCATTAAAGTGAACATTATTGCTGCGGATAACCTTTCTGGATTTGAGATCCCAAAGTCTGTACCCCATCTCACCAGAATTACCATAGCCTAGAAAGATGCACTTTCTACTCTTTTGTCTCAAGTTTGTTCCTAAATTCCTTTGGAACGTGAGTATATGCCTCACAGCCAAAGACTCTGAGATGCTTGTATGAGGGCACCTTGCCTGACCATACCATCTCTGCCACCACTGAATCCTTCTACAAAACCTTGCTAGGAGATCTATTTATAAGATGAACAGCTGTTGATACAGCTTCATCCCAAAACCCATTTGGCACCTGCGCATTAGACAACATACTTCTGACCTTCTCTTGTATGGTCCTATTCATCCTCTCAGCAACACCATTTTGAGGAGGATTGTAAGGAGCAGTAAGTTCATGTTTTATACCTTTTGACTCACAAAAGTCCTGAAAGGCTTTTGAAACATACTCTCCACCATTGTCAGTCCGTAAGCATTTAAGCTTCTTGCCACTTTGATTCTCCACAAGTGTCACAAACGTTTTGAAAACACTAAACGCTTAATCCTTGTGCTTGAGAAAGTAAACCCATACTTTCCTCGAGTAATCATCTATAAATGTCATAAAGTAAGAAGCTCCCCCTAGAGATAGGTTAGGCATAGGTCCACACAAATCACTATGAACAAGTGCCAACTGTGTATCTCTTTTACTGCTTCTATGCTTATGTGTCTGCTGTGTTTGCTTACCATACAGACAATGTTGACAGAATTCAAAATCATTAAATGAAAAGCTAGGCAAATAACCAGAACGAGACAAGATTTCCATTCCCTTCTTGGACATATGTCCTAACCGGCTATGCCACAAAGAAACGTTCGGTTGCTCGGTTACATTGATTACATTTTTAGAGACATTTGATACATAAATTATGTAAAGTCCTCCAGACTTTACTCCATGTGCTACTATCATAGAACCCTTGGATATCTTCCACATGTTCTGTCCAAAAGTGGTGACGTAGCCAGCATCATCAAGTAAACCTGTGCTGATCAAGCTCTTTGTAATTGCAGGAACATGTGTCACATTCTTCAGCGTGAAAGAAGAGCCATTCTGAAACTTCAATTGAACATCTCCAACACCTAAGATCTCACATGTCTGCCCATTGCCTAGCCGAACATGATCTTTAGTGGTCACATAAGAGGTAAACCACTCCTTGTTTGGAGACACATGAAGTGATGCCCCTGAGTCTGTAATCCAGTCACTCAGTGCATGTCCATCAGATGCTGTAAGAAGAGCTGAGTCCATTGTATTCTTCAAGAAGTAGATGTCTCTTGACACTAGACTGTCATCCTCTGCAACAGTGTTTGTCAGATTTATTTCTTGAATCTTCACTGAGGACTTGTTCTTCTCATCATGGTCTTCAGCTTTCTCTTTGCCTTTTTCTGCTTTCCATACTCTGCAGTCTCTTTTCATGTGACCCTTCTTGCCACAATGGTAGCATTCGATGTCACTCTTGCCTTTAGCACTGCGGGACTTGCTACGAGACTGATTCCTCTTTCCACCTTCTTACTTTTCTTTGGTCCTTCCCCTGACAACTAAGGCTGTTCCTTTGCCTTTGTCCATTGTCTTTCTGTTGGTTTCTTCAGTAAGCAGACTGTCTTCTACACCTGCTATGGTCAAACCATCTGGAGGTGCAGAATTACTCAAAGCTGTGCGAAAAGTGTGCCAAATTTTCGGCAATGTGATCAACAGGAACATAGCTCTAACAGGTTCATCAAACTTGACACCTTGAGCTGACAACTGACTGTAGATGGTGTTGAATTTATTCAGATGATTGGACATATGTGTCCCTTCTTTCATCTTCAAGTCAAGAAGCTTCTTAAGCCAGTATACATGTGAAGCTGCACTCTGCTTCTCATAAAGATCACTCAGCTTTATCCATGCTCATAAGCCGACATCTCGTCTGCTACATTGAAGTAAACGCTCTCTGCCAAAGTTAGCATAATGGTAGAAAGTGCCAATTCATCCATTTTGCTCCATTTATCTTCGTCCATATCTTCTGGTTTTATCCCCTCTAGCTTTATAGGTTTTATCTGCTTCTTTTGTACCAACACGTGCCAAATATGCTTCTTCCACAATGGGAAATTGGTTCCATCCAGCTTCTTGATATTGTAAAGAGCAGCTACGCTTCCTAGTAGTTTACTTTCCTGGGAAAAATTTGGCAGAGTTTCCCTTGTAAACTGACATCTGAACCAATATCACCCTGTCAAATGAACCAAGAAAGCTTCAGATTCTGCAGAAATTTCGGCAGAGTCTCCTTTGTAAAATGGCTATGGTGTACTCAAAAACAGACCAAAAAACAGCTCAAAAAACCACCGTCTCTCTAACACTGTAAGCTGTGGGTAAACCTGTCCTGCACCTGTACTGTCTCTCACTGTCCTGTAAGCATAGACTGCGATAATGCCTCAACGACAGTAAAGCAAAGATGCAATCCCAACTGTCTAACTCACAGTCAATACATCCTAGCTGCCTATCTAAGGGTGCTCGAGGGATCGCTCCAAGACCTGTATCACCGAAAGGATCTCAAAATTCGAGAATCCCCCAGCTCAATAAAACCTCACTCGACCCTCAACCAAGGCTGCAGTAAATCTGACAATACATAGACTTCCCACAAAGTCATACATCCACAAATTTCCCACTGTATGTTGTAACCGTTGTGACGGTTGTTTGCTGCGTGACTCACAGCCAGCAAACCCTCAACAGACATACATCATCTCTGACAATACATCCCATGTGGAAGTACCTGCAATGTCAGGATGAAATCTGGAATATCAAGCAGCAAACACAAGCTACTTGATGAACTAGTGGATGTCGCCTACAGTTTGTGTGTAGATGCACCCGTGTCGTATGTGACACGTCTCCAAGAACTGTGAGACGTCCTTCGATGTATAGACAACCACAAATCAGCACTCTGGGAGTGCCGATATCCTCAACACCTGCTGTCGTAGGCCGAAACCCCAAATTTGCAGAGTCGGCCGCCTAGACCACATAGTCGAAAATGGCCCGCGCAGAACTTTGTCGAAGCCGAACGGTGGCCGAGATGGCCGAGATTTGGGGCCATGTCTTTGCCTGTCGAATCTCACTCCAATCTGAGCAGGTGACTCTAGCTTCCTGCAATGCTGCCCTGAGCCTCCATCTGAGCTCTGATACCAGTTGAAGGAGTACGAGCCGAAGTGCGACGCGAGAGAGTGCGCGAGAAGAAGAGCACGACGATATGGTGAACTCGCTCTGTTGTAATGTGTAGAGCATAGTGAGTTCTTATTAGGTTTTTACAAAAGAATATGTGTACATACCTGGCGGCCCGCCCACTTACCTGGGCGAACACATTGGGCTTTATACCGCAACAAGTGCACCCCTCTCTGCGCAGGCGACGCAGAGACAGATGACCCAAAAATCGCATTCGCTGTTGACACGCCAAAACTAGATCTTCTCTCTCTCTCTCTCTCTTCTCTCCACACGTATCCTCCCTCCCTCTTTTCTCCTCAAAAACCTCAAGAGCATCTCACCAGATTCTGGATAATTAGACGTGCTTGCAAAATCGTGGCAACATACTCGAGAGAGCATTTTAAGCTTTGACCCACGCTATCATGTCGCTCCGCTTCCACAATGGGAAAAAGGACAAAAGGATACATATTAAGCCTATTTGAAGTCTATAGGCTTATTGAGCAGTGACCAAGAGTTGATAATAGGCAAGTTAATGCTAAATGTATGCCAGATGCAGCTTTAAAGGTCCACAGAATATTCTACTAGCCTATCTGTTACGACTCGTCGATTGGAGCTACAGGATGAGAGATATTGCAAAGTGAAGGTGAAGTGCTTTGCAGATCCTTGTTGCTGGACTGGACACCCCCTTTAAAGACTATCCAATAGGATTCAAGCACATCATGAGGGCCACATGTGGAGGATTTTAACATGTGTATTTTATGCTTCTTAAGTCATTTTGTTTGAATTGAACACTTCAAGCACTTAGTCAATTAAGCATGGAAACCGTTGTGAACGGGATAGAAACACACACAATGCCTTTATAATCACCCGACACACACTCTTGGGGATGACACACACACACACACACACACACACACACACACACACACACACACACACACACACACACACACACACACACACAATGGGCCACCACTCGGCTTACACAACCCACCTGGCCGAGACAGGGAACACACCGATGGAGTGAGAGGAGAGAGACTACTCATTTGCCCACTCAACACATAGACACACACACACACCCCCAAAAAACTTGGCTCAAAACAGGAAGATTTCTGATGATTAGATACAATTGAGCTTGGGCCACCACCAATGGGGCAAATAGCTCACACAATATGGATGAAATATGCCAAATACAATCACAAATTTGAGTAGAGACTTCGCTCACATAGGAGAAACTTACACAACCAAAAAAGTAAAACAATGAGGAATTTGGAAAAATGGACGGCGTCATTGCGTCCGGAATGGCCCAAAACCCCAGTCTACAATATCAAAGTGCTCAAATCCGACCTTGGATGAGCAGTTTATGGCCAAAACAGGCGCCAAAAACAGCAAAAACTTAGTTGCGGCTGTTCTTCCTCTTTTGTCCACGTTTTTATGGTCTTTTTCTTAGGTTTTTCAGTGTCCACACTTCACTTTATCTTTTGGGCACCTTTTGCCTTTTGATTGACCTCAAACGGACCCCGAACATGCCAAAAACTGGCCACGCAATGCATTTTTGTCACCCTTCTACATCCATCCGCACACCTGGCACTCAACTTTTTCCAATAATGCATCTTGAAACCACGTGAAGTGGCCCCCAAATATAGTCCTCATGATGACATTTCTGCATAATTGATCACATGAAAACACCCTCGTTGTGTCCTCGCTTACCATGTGCAAGTATTGACCCCATTCGACCTCCTGACGCCACTGGATGCCATCTGACGCACCTGCTTACCTCATGGCGTCGGCCTGCTGATAGCTTCTTCAAGAATTTTTACGCTCTACCAACTCCTCATTATTATAGAAAAACACACTGACACTAGTGATGATGAAAATCGATGTACTATGTACACGTTGTCCTACCTGTACACATGTGGGCCCCACGCAACCACCTGGCTCTGGAAAATGGGCAATCCTTTATTTGATGCACCATGCATGTGTATGTACATATGCATAATCACTTCTTCCAAAAAAACTCCTAACATAATTTTCCCATCCCCTAGCCTACTAGATCATTCATGATCAGCAACAACAAAAAGAGATATGAGACTCGCCGCTTCAAAGGTTTCCTCATCCCTCACATACATTACTTGTTCTGCAGACAACTCATCTTGATCCACCATCATCAATCTAGCATGATATAATTTAAGACGCAATCCATTTACCCTTGACTTATGTAGAATCCCATCCAGGTTAGCTTGCTGATATGTACCATTCAGACAAGACTCCACTACCTTGAAAGGGCCTTTCCACTTAATTTGAAACTTCTCTTGGAATGTCTTGTCCAGCTTACTGTTGTGGTGCAAAACCAAGTCATGTTTCTTGATACCCTTACTTTTGACCTTTTCATTTATCTTTTCTAAAGCCTTATCTTGCATCTGCCCATAATGTTCCAATGCGCTCATCCTATCCAGATGAACCTCTGGTAATTGTAAGAGCCTCTCTTTGAATACATCACTGGCTGCCCAAGCAACTTCTCTAACATCTTGACCGCAGGCAACTCTACTTCCACAGGCAATAGTGCTTCCTTTCCATATACCAAATGAAACGGAGTAAACCCTGTACTTGTCTTCACCGAAGTACGGTAAGCCCATCTTGGTGCTCTGTCACTTTCGAAAGAATTTGTACCAACTCACCATTGAATCGTTCATTTGAGCCATTACATTGGGGATAATAAGGAGTGGAATGCTGGTGCCTAATCTTCATCTTCGCCCATAAAAAGTCCAATAGTTTAGCTCTAAAGCCTGGCCCCTTGTCCGAAAGTAGCTCTAGTGGCACCCCAAACTTGCAACATATTTCATCGTCCACAAATTTTGCCACATCCTTTGCAGTGATTTGTTTACTGCTATAGCCTTTGCCCATCTAGAGAGATAGTCCTGTCATAATAATCAATATCTACTTCTCCTAAATGGTTTTCTCATGTTAAACTGATCATTTAATATGGGGAAGTGCCAGGGGAGAAAAAGCTAGAATATTGGTTAAGCTAGCAGATCGGCCACAGTAGGGATCCAAAGGAGAGAAAATAGGGATCCAAAGGGGGGGCCATCTGCAGAAGAGCAATGTGCAACAATGGGCTTAAAAGACCCTAAGGTTCAGCCCATTAAGACTTCCAAAATGCTAAGGTTCCAAAATTCAAAGGTTGTGTCCAAAGGCCAAACACTAGGGAAATTGGATGCTTAGTGTGTGTCACAAAAAGTCTTTGTCAATCCCTACATAGGAGGGGGCGAGCCTTGCATATAAGAACTAGGGGAAACTAGACTCAAGATCCTCTTCCCAACCTCCCTTTATATAGGCGGACTCCTAGCCCCTTGCCCTAGACGGATCCCCTGTCCACATTGTCTAGCCCGACCCTTGGCCGTAGTCCATGACCATCCTAGTTCTTAGGTTACAAGACCCTTGTCTTGACATTACTCCCCCCTTAAAGAAGAGTTTTCGTCCTCGAAAACAAAAGTGGGAAACTTCTTCTTAAGAACACTAATGTTTTCCCAAGTGGCACCTTCTTTAGGTTGGTCTGTCCACTTGATTAAGGCTTGTTGTTGTACGTGATGTCGTGTACGCAACTCATGATAATCCATAACACATTCTGGTTCATGCGGTAAGGTAGGAGGTTCAATGTAATCAACCAAAACGTGTTGGTCAATGACGTTGTTGTCCCCATGTAACTGCTTTTGTAGGACGGCTTACATGAAACACCGGATGAATGCAAGAATGTGATGGTAGTAATAGTTTGTGAGCACGATCATCGAGTCGCTTGAGTATTTTGAAAGGCCCACAATATCGGGGAGATAATTTAGGTGTCGGTCCAGTTTTCAGACTTTTTGAATGTTCTGGCACACGTAAAAATACTTCCTCCCCTTCTTCGAAGGTAACTTGCCGACGTTTCTCATCAACGTATTTCTTATACCGATCCTGTGCTTGCCAGACATTCTGACGAGCAAGTTTCAGCATATCCATGTGGTCTTGGAGAAAATCCTTAACCTGTTGGAGTTTTTCGGTTGCCAACCCCATCGTAACTGGTGACGTAGGTTGAAACCCGTACATGAGTATGAAAGGACTAAAACCTGTTGTGACATGCTTAGAAATGTTGTAGGCAAACTCGAGAATAGGTAAGTATTCTTCCCAGTCTGTCTATTTTTTGCTGGCATATGCTCTTAGCATATCCTCTAGCACCTGGTTAACCCGTTCCGTTTGACCATCCGTTTCTGGATGATCAGCTGTACTGAGGTTGAGTTGTGTACCCAATCGTTTAAATACATCTCTCCAGAAGTGGCTGCTAAACTTGGGATCACGGTCACTAACAATGTTACTTGGCAACCCATACAATTTGTATAGATTGTCCACAAATAACTTTGCTAGTTCCGGTGTCTTAACTGTGGATTTTCGTTGGGATAAACTTGCATAGTTTAGTCAACCTGTCTATGACCACCCATAGTGAGTCATGACTTCGTATAGTGGTTGGTAAACCTACAATGAAATCCATAGAGATACTTTCTCATTTTCCATTGGGAATTTCCAAAGGATGTAAGAGTCCTCCTGCTTTCAGGCGCTCTGCTTTGTTAACTTGACATTTTTGGCAATGCAAGACATATTCTTGAACAAAGCCATGTAGACCTGGCTAGTAAAACTGTCGTCGTACGAGAGAATAAGTTTTTCTAATCCCCGGGTGCCCTGCACTTGGACTATCATGACATCATAAAGAATTTGGCGCCGAATGTCTGTGTCCGTCGGTACACAAACTCTCCCCTTGTGGAGTAGGTACCCATTGTCGATGGTAAAATGCTTACATCACTGTAGTTCATCACTTGATAAAGGAGAACTAGGTGTGGAGGTTAGATGTACACTACCTGCATTGGAGTTAGAAGGATCCCTCTTTTGAACATGGATCCACACTTTGGAATATGTTTCATCTTGCTCATATTTGCCCTTGAGAGAGTCTAAAAATTCACTACGAAGTTTCGTGAACAAGAGCGAATTGATCTTTGGCATTCGACTGTGAGCATCTGCCACTACATTGTATCGGCCTTTGCGATACCTTAACTTGGCGTCATATTCCTGAAGGATCTCGGCCCAACTGGCTTTTCGACCCTTTAAATCCGTTTGTTGTGTAAACCATTTGATGCTTTCATGGTCAAACACAATCTCGAACTGAGCACCATATAGATAGTGCCGCGATGTCTTTAAGGCAGACACTATTGCATAGAGCTCGCGTTCGTAAGTAGAATAATTCCACTGAGCTACATCCAGCTTCTTACTTTCAAATGCAATCGGCCGTCCGTCTTGTAACAGGACTGCTCCAATAGCACGATCACTGGTGTTTCCAAAACGAATGGTTTCAAAGGATCTACAATAGCCAGTATAGGAGCTGTAGCTAATGCGTCTTTGAGTGTTTCGAAACTGTGCTGTTGAGCGGAACCCCACTGAAAAGCTTTACCTTTGCCTTTGAGTTGATCCGTCATAGGAACAACAATGTGAGCATAGTTTTTAACGAACCTTCGGTAAAAACCTGCAAAGCCTTAAAAGATATGTAATTCTTCCAGATTTTTAGGAGGTGGACATTTTCGGATGGTATCCACTTTGGATTGATCCATGTATAGGCTATTAGCTGAAATAACATGCCCTAAATAATGAATTTCCTCCTTGAGAAAATCACATTTAGATTCCTTGGCATATAACTTGTTTGTGCGTAACAACTCAAACACCTACGTGAGATGTTGTAAGTGTTCTTCTTTAGAAGCACTATAAACTAGAATGTCATCTAGGAACACAATGACAAATCTACCCAAATACGGCTTCAAGACACTATCCATAAGTGTCATGAATGTCGCGGGCGCACTGGTTAACCCAAAGGGCATCACCAAAAACTCGTAATGTCCAAACCGTGTTCGGAATGCAGTCTTAGGTATATCAGCAAGCCGAATACGGACTTGGTGATATCCTGACCGCAAGCCGATTTTTGTAAAAATTCGAGCATGAATTAGCTTATCAAATAACTCATCTACCCTTGGCAATGGGTATTTGTTCTTAACTATAACCGCATTTAAGCCCCGATAGTCTACGCACATGCGCATACTGTTTCCTTTTTGTTAACTAAAAGGATAGGCGAAGCCCATGGTGAAGAACTGGGTTGTATAAACCCTCTGCTAAGGTAGTCAGCAAGCTGACGTTCCACCTCAGCAGACTCTGAGTAACTCATACGATAAGGTGGTTTACTAACAGGTTTACGGCCTGCAGTCACGTCAATGCCATGTTGTACTCAGCATGTCGGTGGTAAACCTGATGGCAAATCATTAGGAAAGACATCTTATAATTCCCTTAACAATTAAATGTTCAACAGACTCAATGTTAGAAAGAAAATGAGACAGTGAGTAACACAAGAAAACCTATTCTATTTCATTATCAAAAATGAGCTGCATAAGCTCGGCAATACAAATCAATGTGGTGATGAAGGTATATCCTTTTCTCCTAACAACAACACATGTGTGCCATGGGAATCAAACATCAAACTGTTGTGCTCATAGCTACTCTTCAGTGATGATCCTAGGCTATGCAACCACTCCCTACCAAGAACCACATTATCCCTTTCCATGTTCATAACTTGAAAATCCAAACAAGTAGAGTACCCTTGTACTTCCAATGTAACAACTCGGCATTGAGTATCCCATATTTCAGTATCATGTCTATTCATCATTGCTACCTTGTAGCGGTGGGTACTCAGAGTTTGAGGCAGTTTGAGCTTTTTCACCAATCCATAATTGATGAAATTGTGAGTAGCACCGTCATATATCAAGATACGCACCTTGTGCCCTTGTAGATATCCGTGCATTCGTACTAACTCATGTGGTCCAAAGGTTTATTGCCACATGGAAGCTGTGAGACATCATTCGTGCACCACCTCAGTGTGTGTTACTTCCACTGTGGAGAATTTAGAGGAAGACTCAAGAGGCAGTAGTTGCACCGTGTGCAGTGCTTTCTCCTTCCCCTAAGCAGTAGATTTCCCCTTGGGACAATCGTTTTTTCCATGGCCTCTTCCTAAGCATTGAAAACATAGCTTCTGTTTCTTGGCTTTATCAAAATCCTCAGGAGAGAGAGGACCCCTGGACCCCTTGGGTTTTTTAGATGCATCTGAATTAGCAACTATAAATTTTATTTTATTGTGCCCGTACTGAGTGCGTGTATTACCATGTATACTAGCAGGCACGTTACTATTATGTGTTTTCTTATCATCAGGGTCATCATGAATATGTGCTTTCACTATGGCTTCCTCAAGTGTTTTAGGGTCCTGGGACTTGACATACTTCTTAAGTTTTGGAGTCAGACCTCGTATGAACCCTCGTACTTGTTGAAAGGTATCCAAGCCTTCCAACTTGAGGATGACATCCCGATAGTGAGATATATATTCAAGGAGTGATGGATATTGGCGCATGGAACGCGTGTCCTAAGCGGTCCAATTCCGATCATCCTTGTTTGAGGGAAAGAATTCCTTGCTAAACATTGATTCAAAGGCTGCCCAACTCTGTGGTATGATGTTCTTCTCCTTGAGAGACATCCACCATTTGTAGGCCTTGCCTTCCATAGTTAAGCTCGTTTGCAAAGCTCTAACTGCATCCGGAGTATGCCGTAAGATGTGAATTCCATCCCATTTACTGAGAAAGATGTTCATTGCATCCTTATTGCGGTCCGGGTCTTCGCCCTTGAAAACTGGTGGTTTAAAGTTTTTTAACAAGTCATCTACCTCTTTGGCAGTGAGAGTATGGAGTGTTTCATTAATTGGGCCTTGCCATTGTGTTCCAACGTGCTCATGCATGTGGGTGTCAACAATACTCTTAGTTTGCTGTTGCATTAATTGAATGACTAATATGGAAATTTTAGTAACGTTTTCATTTAAAGACTTAAAATTTTCATCCATGACTGTCATGCGTGTCTGAAGTGCACGAAATTCTTGAATATCGAGCAATTCATAAGTATCTTCTCCTGCCGTAGTGTCGCGGGTACTCTCCTTATCTAGTCATGCCTTTTGGCTTGACTAATGCACCAGCTACGTTCAATCATTTGATGGAGAAAATTTTTAGACCATACCGCAAATTCACTGGAGTGTTCTTTGATGATATCATCATCTACTCCAAGTCTTTGGAGGAACATAAGCAACATCTCCAAGTGATTTTTCAAGCATTGAGGGAGAACAAGCTTTTTCTCAACCAAAAGAAAAGTGAATTCTTCCTTCAAGAGATTCAATACCTAGGTCATATTATCTCTAAAGATGGTATCCAAATGGATCCATCAAAGTTAGAAGTAATAAAAGCATGGCCTAACCCAAGAAATCTACATGAGCTAAGAAGCTTTGTTGGTATGTGCGCATACTATAGACGCTTCACAACAAAATTCTCTCAAGTAGCAGGACCACTACACGACTTAACTAAGAAGAACATTAAGTTTGTATGGACTACTAAGGAGCAAAATGCTTTTGAAAAGCTCAAAGAGAAGCTTACATCCCAACCAGTCCTCGTGCTTCCGGATCTCTCAAAGCCATTTGAGGTCCAATGTGATGCTTGTGGTGATTGCCTTGGAGCAGTTTTGCTTCAAGAAGGGCATGCCATAGCATATGAGAGCCGAAGGCTCAATATTGATGAACGAGTCTTGGGCATTTATGAGAAAGAGCTTTTAGTTGTTCTACATGCCCTAGACACATGGAAGCACTACCTATTGGGGACTCCATTTATCCTATGAACTGACCACCAAAGTCTCAAGTATTTCATGACACAAACCAAGCTTTCCGACAAACAAATGAGGTGGGCAAATTTTCTTTCGCAATTTAATTTCCATATTGCTCACATAGCTGGTAAGCACAATCAAGTGGCTGATGCACTTTCACGACGACCCAAAGTTAATGCGGTGTCTATAGCTACTCAAAATGATCTATCCTCTATGATAGATGAGTATGCTACTGACCCTGACTTTAGAGACATAATGTCAGCCCTTGCTTTGGGGAAGAAAGAGGAACCATTCACCTTGCAGGATGGTTATCTTCTCCACGGCAATAGGCTATGTGTTACCCATTCCCTTCGTGAGAAAGTTATGTATGAATCCCATGCTCCTCCATATGCGGGGCATAGAGGTATTCAACCTACTCTCCGAGGAGTAGAGACGTACTTCTATTGGCCTACCCTGAAAGTGGACATACAAGAGTATGTTTCAAAATGTGTAGTATGCCAAAAGACCAAGTATGATAGAGGGATGCAACCTGGATTACTCCAGCCATTGCCTATCCCAAATTCACCATGGGAGAGTATATCCATGGATTTCATCTTTGGATTACCCAAGTCTATCCATGGGAATACATGAATATGGACAATAGTTGACAGGTTTAGCAAGCAAGCACATTTTATTCCTGTCAAAAATACTATTAAGGCACATCAAATGGCAACTCTCTTCATATCTCAGATTTTCAAGCACCATGGATTACCCACATCCATCGTGTCAGATAGAGATCCTAGAATGACCAGTAATTTCTGGAAAGGTCTCTTTGAAAATCTAGGAACAAGATTGAATTTCTCTTCGGCCTATCACGCACAAACGGATGGCAAAAGTGAGATAGCCAATCTTACGATACTCGATCTACTCAAGACTTATGTTAACGAAGTAGATCAATGCTCACAATGGGAAAAGTACTTACCTCTTGTAGAGTATGCCTACAATAATACTCTACATACTTCTACGGGAAAAGCACCTTTTGAGATCATTGAGGGAAGACCTAAAAGTCCCTTGCTACTCAAAGTACATGGGAAGATCTTCGCCGCCGATGAGTATAGTCGTGACCTACAAGAATCTTTTCAAAAGATTAGGGAGGCTATATCCATCTCTCAACAAAGGTAAAAATCTGCTGCTGATAAGCACAGAAGAGCCTTTATGTTCAAAGAAAATGATTGGGTCTTACTCAAGTTTCCTAAAGCTCGATTAAGGCAAACGATGGGCAAAAATCCTACGGGCCATCAAAAGTATTATGCTAAACTAGCAAAAAGATACTATGGTCCTTTCCAAATCTTGAAGCCCATCAATGAGACGGCTTATCAACTCAAGTTGCCCAACCATTGGCTCATACACAATGCCTTTCATGTAAGCCTACTTAAGCCCTACAAAGGAGAGCCACCAACTGAACCAATTATTGAAGACCCTCCCGAAGTTGAAGACCAAGAAGAGGTTCTACAACCCGAAGCTGTCCTTCGGCATGAAGACAAGGTACTACGACATGGTAAGATTATCCGACGGTATCTTATTAAGTTCAAAAATTATCCTTTTGAAGATGCTAGATGGATGCAAGGAATACAGCTTAAGGACAGTATGAACCTTGTCAATGCTTACAATGCTACATTAGAATAAGCAAATGTACAAATTTCTTCTAAATGACTCGTGTTTTTGTCTTATTATACTAGTCCTCTTTTTAATTGTGCACAAATTTAACTAGTATGCCGCGTGGAAGAGGTTGTCCAAGCTCAAGAGATTTAAAGAGAGAGGGAAGAGCATCTCTTTCCTTACCTATGATGGCACTTTTGGTGCTGTGGACAAAGTCTTGCCCTTTATCCAAAAATTTGATGCGGCGTTCGGAGATGAGGGCTTCACGGAGTCCTCTAAGCTACACCATGTAGATATGCACTTTCAAACGTCCGCCAGACAATGGTGGTCTAGCCTACGGGACAACAGTGAAGCTCCACGAACATGGAAAGCTTTGAGAGCTTCCATTATGAAGCAGTTTTTGGCCATTGATGCCAAAGACAAAGTACTCACCGAATGGCGAAGCTTGAAGCTCTCTCCCTATGAATCCATCCACAAATATTCATAAAAGTTTTGGGACCTACAACTCAAATCCACTGTCTTTAAAAAGTTGGATTTTGGAGAGCAAAAGCAGCAATTTTGTGCGGGCTTAATCGGAGAAATGGCGGAGTATGTCAACTCCCAAAGGCCACGCACCATATCGGCGGTAATACATCATACTATTGTGGCCTCTCGAATCAATTTCCAACCAGGGGCTAAGAGGAATTCTAATCCCCCTTAAAACAAGGGTTCCAATGAGCCTAAGGGGAAGGACAATGTCCAAAAGTCTCCTAAGGGCAATTCCAACAAAGCTAAGGAGAAGGGAGTTTACAAAGGCAAAAATAAACTCTCTCCTGAAGAGCTTGAGTGTTATTTCAAGGATAACCGGTGTTTCAAGTGCGGCAAACAAGGGCATGCGTACTGTGCTTGTCCCCAAAAGAACAACCGCCATGATCCTCCTAGAGCTACCTTGGTCGAAATCCAAGAGGAGGAAACTCACCACAAAGATCTCCTCTATGCCATGCTTGGGGAAAGGTAAGAGAACATGATGCTTTTATTCTCTTTGATCTCGGTTCTACTCATGATTTTATATCTATAGAGTTGGCCACCAAGCTAAGCATACAAACCTATGAGATGGGAGATGTCCTACCCACTGCAGACGGTGCTTTCAAGGGGCAAGAAGCTTCAGACACTCCCTTAATCGGGAAATTGAGGCTCCATGTCCAAATCTATGTGGACAAAGAGGACTTCTTTATCTCTCCTCTCAAGCATGAGGATGTAATCCTAGGGGCACCATGGTTTGATCGCATGGATGCCAATGTTAAGTTCCCTGAAAGGAGAATCTCCTTTAAGTTCAGGGAAAAAGATATGTATATAGATGCTAAGGACATGGGTAACACTATACCCATTGTACATACACAAGCTTTCAACAAGTCAATAAAGAGCTCTATTTCCGTGTACATGATTTTTGTTAAAGATTCTCAAAATGAACCTAATGTTTAGCAAAAGAATATATACATAATTGAAAGGAATTAGAGTTATCCAATTTTCTCAAGGGGTTTCAAGATGTCTTTATTGATGACATCCCTTGTGAGCTACCTCCTAAACGAGGCAATGATGACCATGCAATTGAACTTCTTCCAGGAAGTTCACCGCCTAACAAACCTTCTTATAGAGTTTCTCAAGCTCAACAAGAGGAGATTATGCGGCAAGTGCATGAGTTAGTTGAGAAGGGCATGGTTAGGCCTAGCTCATCTCCATTTTGTTCTCCTGTGCTACTAGTGCAAAAGAAAGACGGCACATATCGTATGTGTGTCGACTATAGAGCACTAAATAGGATCACTATCAAAAATAGGTTTCCTCTTCCACGGGTAGAAGACCTATTTGATAAGCTACAAGGGTCCACCTACTTCAGTAGGATTGACCTAAAAAGTGGCTATCATCAAATAAGGATAGTTGATCAAGACATTGTAAAGACCGCATTTCGAACTACATTTGGTCTTGACGAATACATTGTCATGCCTTTTGGCTTGACCAATGCACCAGCCACATTCAACCGCTTGATGGAGAAGCTATTCAGGCCTCACCGAACCTTTATTGGAGTGTTCTTTGATGATATCATCATCTAGTCTAATTCATTAGACGAACACAAGCAACACCTCCAGGTAATATTTCAAGTTCTAAGAGAGAATAAACTTTATGTTAATGGAAAGAAAAGTGAATTTTTCTTACAAGAGATTCAGTATTTAGGTCACATTATCTCTCAAGATGGCATCCAAATGGATCCATCAAAGTTAGAGGTAATAAAAGGATGGCCTAAACCAAGGAATATTTATGAGTTAAGAAGCTTTATAGGTATGTGCGCATACTATAGACGCTTCATAGAAAAGTTCTCACTAATAGCAGGGCCATTACATGACCTAACAAAGAAAAACGTTAGGCACACATGGTCTACCAAGGAGAACAATGCTTTTGAAAAGCTTAAAGAAAAGCTTATCTCTCAACCTGTGCTTACACTATTGGATCTCTTAAAGCCATTTGAGGTCCAATGTGATGCTTGTGGTGATTACCTTGGAACTATTTTGCTTCAATAAGGGCACGCCATAGGCTATGAAAGTCGAAGGCTCGACCTTGTTGAGCAAGCTCTAGGCATATATGAAAAGGAACTCCTTGAAGTTCTACATTCCTTAGACTCGTGGAAGCACTATTTATTGGGGACTCCTTTCATTCTGCGAACGGATCACCAAAGTCTTAAGTACTTCATGATGCAGACCAAGCTCTCCGACAAATAGATGAGGTGGGCAAACTTTCTTTCGCAATTTCATTTTCATATTACTCACATTGCTGGCAAGCATAATCAAGTAGCCGATGAACTCTCAAGACGACTGAGAGTGAATTGTAAGGTCTCTGACCCCAAAAAGAGCACCATTGTACCATGGAATAAACATAATGGAAAAAGTAACTATTTTTAGCAGTTTTCCAAATTCTGTCAGTGTCATGTGCCATGATGTTTAGAATGTTATAAAGCTTCCAAAAGTGAATTAAAATAATTTTTGTGAAAAAATTCTAAAAATAGTAAGTTTTTGGTCACCTGACCTGTTTAGTTTTGACTGTCTCGAAAAACTGCACCCGTACCCCGAATTTGAAAAAAAATGCATTTTCGGACCCCAGGGGCTGCTATATATGGCAGGTACTCGGACAGGTACACCTTAGTTAGAGCTTAGTATAGCAATTTACGGCGTTAAATTCCGATTCGTATCGCCCGTTTTAGCCTAAAATCAAAATTTCCTAAGGTTGTGAGGGGGGCACTGGGGCTCGGGGGCTGTGTGGGAACAGGTCCCAGGCCACTAGGAGCTTGCTTTAGCAGCTAGGGGGCGCCCTCTCATCTCTAGGAGTTGTGGGAGACTTGCCATGCTTGAGAGAGAGTGTGAGAGTCAGTTAGACTAGCTAACTGGACACTTGGTAGGCATGTAACTGAGTTGCCTTGCATGAGTTGAGAGCTCCCTCAGATGCATTTACCAACATAGTTCGATTTTCCGCTTGGGAGAGCCTATATAAGAGTGTGATCACACACACACACACACACACACACACACACACACACACACACACACACACACACACACACACACACACACACATGCTCACACACCCACTCAGTACACACACACACACTTGCACACACACCTTGGGGAGGTGCTGTCGGCACACATAGTCTTTGGAGAAGAAACAAGGGAGTGAAGTGCTGTCCGATTCTCATCTCGAGAACTCCATTGCATCAGAATTTCGAGTAGATTTCAGCCCTAATCACGGTAAAATCAAATTTATTTTATGCTTGCTGCAAATCTCTCTATCATTCTCTTAATCTCGCAACTATTATGCTTAATCATAGCTAAATTACTCAATAGCTGCTCTCTAATTCTCCATATCATTAGTCTACTACATAATTCTTAATCTAACAGTTAATTATGCAAGCAATCAACCTCTCCTAATCATAGATTAATGCATGATTAGTAAGAAGAAATCTCCCGCTAGTCATCATAGTAAATAAATGTCAAGCCGACAATGATGTGGAATTGGTCAATTTCACCCTATTACCACACAATGTTTGAGTAACTAAGTTAGATTCAATCTGTTCATAGATTAGGATGTAATTAAGGATAGTTAATCCATCATTAATCGACTAGGAAGGGACAATCCTCTCACCTATGCATATGGTAATTCTGCATCTCTCTACTTACATTAGGAAGGGGATTGAACATGTCTAATTCACTCTCTAGTAATTTGATTGGTAAAAATATGAAATTCCTAATTACCTAGGCCAAGTATTCAACTTTAGAGCCAATTCCCACAGGAACAAGTAAGGTACTATCCATAAATTGCTATGTCTTGAAGGAAATCTAACCCCTCGTATAAAAGGAATTGTTCAGTGATTCTAATCTGTCATCTTGGTTGTTATGGTAATCTCGGACATTAGTTCTTTTTCTCCAAGTTTGTCAATTAAATAGTGAGTGTAAAATGGCCCCGGTAAAGAGAACTCGCTTCCGTGGTACCCACGACCGCGAGGCGGGAACAAGCAACGTGAATGGGAAAGGGAAAGCTCCCATGGACGACCAAGTACTGGCCAACTCACGGATCAATGACGAGGAAATGGAGGAGGTAGGTCACATTTTAATTCAAGTTTGTTTAATTTAATATTGCATACGATAAGTTAGGAAAGAACATATCCCTAAACATGTTGGAGAAACCCGACGGAAACCTCGGCATTTGAATTGAAATGTATATTAAATTCTAAGTAGGAAAGAATGGTTGTTGGATATACTGTTTGAAATAGGAAAGAATGTCTGCTAGGGAAAATTTAGCTCGGCATGTTCATTGCTATTTCCAATGTTGAAACTAGTCCTGATCCCCCTACTGATCACAGGGGGCAGCTCGTGATGATTTCACAGTAGCTAGAGTTACTAGCTTAGGGCCTCTATTCACGACTTGCGTTCTTTGCAGTGGATACCCACGTCTTGCGTTCTATGCGGTGGGAATGTCCATGTTGTGTGTTCTATGCGGTGGACATACCTAGTTGTATGGGCAGCTAGGCGACAGCGGGAGGAGTAAACTCTCGCTGGAGGGGGGATGTTGTACCTCTAGAACATTGGAATTTTAATGAATAAGTTTGAGTAGAATTTTTACTAGAATTACTGTCTTAGTGCCACTTTGCAATACTGGCTGAAGGGCTGTTTTAATGAACCTTGTGAATCGGAACCTAATCAAAGAATTTATATGTTGAACAACCATTGTGGTAGTAATTAGGACACACAAAGAAGTGTGAGTGTGGGGGTGGAAAGTGGGGGCTTGGCTCAGGTTGCCAATGCCTATGAGAAGGGTGGTCCCGATTGGTCGGGAACTCTCCGTCCCCATAGTGTTATAAATCGACTCTAGTAACACTCATTGCCCCTAGAGCGGCGAAGTCTCAAGTGTACGTGCCTCTGAAACATGGGGAAAAAGGCACTTGGGGTTTCTCTCCTCTTGGAAGGTGGGTCTTAGGATCGCTAGATAAGTTAACCACGCCTCCCCTGCGAGGTGGAGCTAGATCTCGTTGTGCTAGTAGGCTCGAGCTCGTCGACTCACTTTGTGATGAGCGATCATCCGCTAGATGAACCCTGAACCACTTTGTTTGCTTCCGCTATAGATCTAGTGGCCACCAGGTTTACTATCAGATCCATCGTTTGAGACGGCGGGGTGGGAACCTCACATGAATGCGGTTTCCATAGCAACTCACAATGATCTATCTTCATGATAGATGAGTATGCTGTTGATCCTGATTTTAGAGATGTGATTTCAGTCCTTGCACTAGGGAAGAAAGAGGAACCATTTACTTTACAAGATGGTTATCTTCTCTATGGCAATAGACTATGCGTTACTAGCTCACTACGTGAGAAAGTAATGTATGAATCTCATGCTCCTCCTTATGCAGGGCATAGAGGGATTCAGTCTACCCTAAAAGGGATTGAAACATATTTCTATTGGCCTGCCATGAAAACAAACATACAAGAGTATGTTTCTAAATGTGTGGTATGCCAAAAGACGAAGTTTGATAGAGGGAAGCAACCTCGATTGCTTCAACCTTTGCCAATCCCTAATTCACCATGGGAGAGAATATCCATGGATTTTATCTTTGGATTGCCTAAATCTATCCATGGGAATATGGGAATATGGACGATAGTAGACAGGTTAGTAAACAAGCTCATTTTATACCTGTCAAAAAGACTATCAAAGCCCATCAAATGGCAACCCTCTTCATTTCACAAATCTTCAAGTACCATGGCTTGCCAATGTCCATAGTGTAGGATAGAGATCCTAGAATGACCAGTAATTTCTGGAAGGGTCTCTTTGAGAATTTAGGAACAAGGCTAAACTTCCCTTCGGCCTATCACCCGCAAACGGATGGCCAAAGTCAAATAGCTAACCTAACAATTCTCGATCTACTAAAAGCCTATGTAACGGAAGTAGATCAAAGATCCCATTGGGAGAAGTACTTACCCTTAGTGGAGTATGCCTACAATAACACTGTATATACTTCCACGGGAAAAGCACCTTTTGAGGTAATTGAGGGAAGATAAAAAAGTCCCTTGCTACTTAAGGTACACGGGAAGATCTTCGCTGCACATGAGTATAGCCGAGACCTACAAGAATCTTTCCAAAAGATTAAGGATGCTATCTCTATCTCACAGCAAAGGCAAAAGGCTGCTACTGACAAGCACAGAAGAGCCCAAACCTCTAAAGAAAATGATTGGGTCTTACTCAAATTTCCCAAGGCTCGATTAAGGCACATGACGGGCAAGAATCCTACGGGACACCAAAAGTACTATGCTAAGTTAGCAAAAAGGTACTCTGGTCCCTTTCAGATTCTTAGGACAATCAATGAGATGGCCTATCAACTTAAGTTGCCCAACCATTGGCTCATACACAATGCTTTCCATGTGAGCCTACTAAAGCCTTACAAAGGAGAGCCACCTCAAGAACCAACTATTGAAGACCCACCAGAGATCGAGGACCATGAAGAGGTGCTGCAACCCGAGTCCATTCTCCGACATGAAGACAAGGTACTTAGAGGTGGTAAGACTATCCGACGATATCTTGTTAAGTTTAAGAATTATCCTTTTGAAGATGCTAGATGGATGCAAGGCATACAATTAAAGGATAACCTAAACCTTGTCAATGCTTACAATGCTTCCCAAGAGTAAGCAAATGTACAAATGTTAAAAATGAACAAAATGTTTGTCTTATAAGACTCTCTTTTTCTTTATTGTGCACAAAAATGAGGTAGTATGCATGCTTAGATTAAGTTTGCGGAGATGACGTCTCCCGAACACCAAGTAGAGCTTGTCACTCTACTATGGAAGATGATAGGACTAATGTGCAGACATGCTTGCAGCAGCCTCAGGCTCTCAAGCGCCAAATGGACTAGTCATCCATTGTGGAATGATGTCGTAGGGTAACATAGGGATCCTCCACCCGCTAGCAAAAGGACTAATGAATATGCTTTATCTTCTCTATCCCATAGTCAAGGACGACTATGATTTCAAGAGAGAGGTAATGTCATAATAATCAATATTAATTCTCCTAAATGATTTTCTCATGTTAAACTGATCATTTAATATGGGGAAGTGCCAGGGGAGAAAAAGCTAGAACATTGGTTAAGCTAGCAGACCGGCCACAGTAGGGATCCAAAGGAGGGAAAATAGGGATCCAAAGGGGGGGCCATCTGCAAAAGAGCAATGTGCAACAATGGGCTTAAAAGACCCTAAGGTTAAGCCCATTAAGACTTCCAAAATGCTAAGGTTCCAAAATTCAAAGGTTGTGTCCAAAGGCCAAACACTAGGGAAATTGGATGCTTAGTGTGTGTCACAAAAAGTCTTTGTCAATCCCTACATATGAGGAGGAGAGCCTTGCAAGTAGGGGATGAGAGAGAAACTCACACACACATACACACACACACACACACACACACACACACAAGCTCCCTTTACACAAAGGGAATGAGGGACACATGTGCAACAATGGGCTTAAAAGACCCTAAGGTTCAACCCATTAAGACTTCCAAAATGCTAAGGTTCCAAAATTCAAAGGTTGTGTCCAAAGACCAAACACTAGGGAAATTGGATGCTTAGTATGTGTCACAAAAAGTCTTTGTCAATCCTACATAGGAGGGGGAGAGCCTTGCAAGTAGGGGATGAGAGAGAAACTCTCTCTCTCACACACAAGCTCCCTTTACACAAAGGGAATGAGGGACACATGTCAGCGATGCCCACAAGGTGTACCCAATTCCTATTGGATGGCCTTGGAGGTGGACCAATGATAATTAGGCTAGAGTAAATCTAGTTTAATTAATTTAAAAACACTTAATAAAAGAATCAATAAGAATTAAGCTCTCTAAAAGACTACTGGATAGTCTCCCAGGGGACCAATGACCATTCAACAGCCCAATGGCTTGCCTGATTCCTATTGGCCAGGAGGCAAAGAGGTCCAATGAGAGATTAGTTGAATTAGATAATTACCTAAAGCTCTCACAAAAGGGGAAAGGGGGACACATGTCAGAAGGCTATCACTTATGCTGCTTAATTACCATTCGCTAAGCCTGGGGAGGTCCAATAGGATGCTAGCAAGAGCAAATAGCAAGAGAAGTCGACCAAGAGAGAGAGGGGGCTGATTTTTGCAAGGCATTATCACACACACACTCACACAATCTCATGTGTGAAGCAAAGAAGACTCTCTCTCCTTCTCAAGCTTTAATAGCAAGCTTACCACCAAGCTTGTGAGAAGGGAGGCCTACACCAACAACTCTTGGCTTTGTGATGCAAATCCAACCAAGAGCCAAGCTTCAATGCATGCTCATATCCTCTACCATGCTAATTACTAAGCTAAGCTATGCTAATATGAGTGATTATGTGAGGAGATGTACATCTTTCTCGTAAGAAGACTCCTTATTCCTCTCAATTTACTCTCATACCCCGCTAGCTCTCACCATCTTCGAAGGTGTGTGAGGTCTTGGGTCTGAGACATGGGTCTGAGACAATGAGGGAATTGATGTTGTGTTTGATAAGTGTTTTGCGTAGTGCATGAAGTTTCCATCTTCATTGCACTAGCTAGTATTGAAGGAACACAAGAAATTGTATTGTAAAACGTCTCTCTTGATGGGAGAAACCATAATACAAAGCCTTTTGGAGGGGGGACCGGCTCCATGCAAATCCGGTCCTCAACTGTTGTCAATTGCTTAATTTCTCTCTCTTTTGAAGTATTGTTCATGCTATCTAACTAGGTGTTATGCTTTTTGTTGCTCTCTCCACCCAAGCACTCTTGTTATTCTCATCAGGAAGCTATTCTAATGAAATGCTCACTATGTTCATGCTATTTTCCGTCCATTGCAGTCAAAATATAGCTTTTCCCCCCGCTTGTGATAGGTAATGGGCCTATTGCATCAATCCCCCACTTTTCAAACACATCAAACGCCATAATGGTTTTTCGTAGCTCTGGCTTCAACACTCTCTTCCGAAATGCTTGACACCTATTGGCTGAAAGCAAGGGATGGTGGTACAAAATTGGTTGTCCTTGACACCACCTAGGCTTGGTGGGTGTGGTAAGGAGAATCAGACCCAAGTAAAAGATGCAAAATTGAACAAAAAGGAAAAAAAATAAAATCAATTTCTTGGAGGCTTTATAGTTTACTCTACGTATCACAATCGAAACTAGAGATTTGGTGGCCGCTTTCTGGAAATCCGAGACAAGAGTTTCTCCTAACAAAAAGGATATCTGTAAGCACAAGATCGAGGGAAAATGTGTCATCAAACATCCCATACATCTTCTAGATGATTCTCAGGTAATATGTGTTGCCCACACTGTAATCCTTGCTTGTCTTTTTACTCTTGGATTAACACAGAATACCACAACTTGTTAGCCAACAATCATTGTACGAATACTCAGCTCCATAGTACCATTTCCAGCATGCCATAATTTGACCAATTCCCAACATGCCAAACCTGGTATCATTCTGGTACCAATTCCTACCTCAGTAGTACCCAATTTGAAGCTTCTCTAGATTCTGAATAGTACCAAACAGATGCATAGTACCATTGTTTGGTAGAAATGCTCCAAAGTGAAGACGCACAGTCCCAATTAGGTACTTTTTTGTATCTGGAAAGTTGTTATTTTGGAACTATGGATCCATTTTGTAGCTTTGCAGTATACAAAAAAGTACCCAAATTGGTACTAGGTTTCCAAATTGGTACTATGTGTCTGTACCCACTTTGGCACTAGGGATCCTGTTTGATACTATGAATTTAGGCTGGTACTATGCAATGTATAGAATTTGGTACTATGGATACTGTTTGATACTATTAATTCAGGCTGGTACTATGCAATGTACAGGATCTGGTACTAGGGATCCTTTTTGGTACTATGAATTCAAGCTAGTACTATGCAATGTACAGGATTTGGTACTAGGGATCCTTTTTGGTACTATGAATTCAAGCTAGTACTATGCAATGTACAGGATTGGTACTAGGGATCCTTTTTGGTACTATGAATTCAAGCTAGTACTATGCAGTGTACAATATTTGGCACTAATGATCCTTTTGGGTACTATGAATTTAGGATGGTACCATGCAATGTAGAGAATTTGGTATTGGGGATCATGTTTGGTACTATGAATTCAGGCTGGTACCATGCAATGTATAGAATTTGGTATTAGGGATCCTGTTTGGTACTAGGTTTGGTACTATGAATTCAGGCTGGTACCATGCAACGTATAGAATTTGGTACTAGAGATCCTGCTTGGTACTATGAACTCAGGCTAGTACCATGCAATGTACGAAACTTGGTACTAGGGATCCTGTTTGGTACTCTCTGAATTCAGGCTGGTACCATGCAATGTACAGAATTTGGTAGTAGGGACCCTGTTTTGTACTATGGATTCGGTTGGTACTATGCAATGTACATAATTTGGTACTATGGACCCTGCTTGGTCCTATGAATACAGGCTGGTTCTCGGCAATGTACAGAAATGTACCCACTTTAGTACTATGAATCCAGTTTGGTGCTTTTCTGCACTTAATTTGGTACTATAGCCTGAAATCTGGCAATACAGTGCCAAATTTGGTATTTTAGAATGAGTTGGTGGTTTACATTGTTAATTTTGGTACTGTAAACTACTTTGGTGCTTTGCTGTTTTATAGTAATATTTTGAGCTCTAATGTGGATCAAATTTTGTATATAGGTGGAGCTCTACAGAAGATTCAAAAGCACCTATCCTGTGGTGGAGTTGTCACTTAGGTCCTTTGAGACGCTCAAGCCATTCTTTGTCCGAAAATTAAAGGAGCCCTATACTTGCTGCTGTATTTACCATATCTAGATGGTATACTTCAGGGATGCTTTCAATCAAATGCGCCGGAACAAGTTTGGGCATCACGCAAAGGAACATCCATGTACATGCTCCATTTGTGGTACACAGTGTGAAGTAGGTGAGTGTTCTGCAAACCAGGTAGTTTTTCAGCACATAAGTATCTTGCTGGATTTCATATTGTGCCCTCACCCTAAGGATCATGAATATCATGCACAGAGATGCTTGCTGGGAGAGTGCCCTAGATGTGGTGTAAGGAAGTTGTCATTTTGCCCAGATGAAGGAGACCCTAAGGTGCTGAGCCAATTACTGTCCATTGGGGATAGCTTTGCAGTGAAAGCAGCCAAGGAGAAAGAGGACTTCTACCTTCTAAAGTGCACCAAAACCATGTACTAGGCACCAAGAGTACTGAAGGACCTTTGGCATAACAAGATCGTAAAGGGTGGAATTCTGGTTGAGGGTTTGTACTATGCCCTGGTTGAGGGCAAAGTTGATACTTATACCCTATTGAATGAGAAACCACCGGTCATGATCTACTCCCATCTTGTTAGAGCCATACGGTTCCCCATGGAGGTCATACCGGGCCTGCATAACCACTTTAAACTATGCTCAGAGATATATGAAAATATCTACAACAGTATGCCATATGACAAAGGGAGTGACCACGAGGGGAGCCATACAGTGTAAACCCCAACTACAAGTCTAGACACTGGCAGCAACAGTTGTAATTCTCTTGAATAGAATCTTACTTGTGATCAGTAGTGTGTACTTGCTAATTCGTTTTCAGTTGACTCTTGTAGTACCAAATTTGATAGCCAGACTGCCTAATCCTTGTTTGATAGCAGGATACTTTAATATGGTTGAAAATATCTTAGGCAGGTGCAAGAATCCGGGTTTAGTTATCAATGGGATAGAAATTAAAGTGGGAAGGAGTAATCAATGCTCGTGGGTTATTTGACATTTCTGCTGATTCAATCTTCACATGCAAATAGCAACATAAAAATTACCAAAGAAGTGGCAAGAAAAAGATCATGTGCAAAAAAATTAAGTGCATGTGTAAAACTTTTGCAGACGAAGGTTCATGCCCAGCAATAATTTCTTATTACACGAAAATGCCAGTCTTTTACACATCAGGGGGGTCAAACCAGTACGAGTACCCTTCCAAAGATACAAAGTAGTCAGCAACATATAGGGAGTTGTCGTCCTCTACATCAAACAGGGGTGTGCATCGGCTATAACCTGTGGGGAACTTCTCATCTAGCCATCCTGTGATCCATGGCAGAATGACATCCATGAGATACTTCGGCTTGTTCTGATCGTAATATTTTGGCTCATATATCCGAATGCAGCAGCATGACTCATAATCGTTCTTCAATGATTTGTATCTTGTGTCGTCCACAAGGAGCATGCTGGCTTCATTAAATTGAGGATGCTTGCGCCAAACTGTTCGCAAGAGCTTCAGGAAAATGGGCTTGTCGCCGAACTGCCCCAAACGGCATGCCACATCCTTCATAGAGGAAGCCCATTTTTTACAATGGGACTGGTCAAAAATATTTGTGTCAAGTAAACTAAGTTGTTAGAGCAGGTATACAGTTTAGAGTACCAAAGTTTGAAAAACAGCAACAAGTTTTGTACATGACAGTACCAAAGCACCAAAGTACCAAAGTACCAAAAGTACCAATGGACTTAATCACCAAAGTCTGAAAAACAGCAAGTTCTGTACATAATAGTACCAAAGTACCAAAGGACTTAAATCACCAAAAAAAGAAAAACAACAAGTTCTGTACATATCAGTACCAAAGTACCAAAGGACTTAAATCACCACAGTCTGAAAAACAACAAGTTCTGTACATAACAGTACCAAAGTACCAAAGGACTTAAATCACCAAAAAAAGAAAAACAGCAAGTTCTGTACATAACAGTACTAAAGTACCAAAGTAAGCTGTGCAAATAGTACCCAAATAGTACCAGGTTGTATGGACAGTATCAAGTTGTGCAAACAGTACCAAAAGTACCAAATGTACCAAAGGACCAAAATAAATAAAAATAACAAAAAAGAACCAAAAGAAACAAATAATACCCAATTGTGCAAACAATACCAAATTGTGCTAACATTACCGAAATTGTGTGGACAGTATCAATTTGTACAAACAGTACCAAATCCTATACACGATAGTACCAAATAGTACAAAAAGAACCAATAGTACCAGAATATGTACAAATCACTAGCAAAGGTAGATACAGTACCAAAATCAGCCAAACCAGTTTGGAAGTTAAGGGATTCATACCTAAAAAGAGACTTTGCATCTTCATCAACTTAGGGAAGCAAGCATGCAGTATGGTCATCAGATTGTGTCTTTAGTTGCAGGACCAAAGCATCACGTCACATTGCCTCCTCAGGCTAAGGATGAAATCCTCCGTATCAGGTCTGACCACACAGTATTTGTGCCGGGAGACCTGCACGCATCGGGGCTTACATCCGCTCTGGAAATGGGATTTTCCACAAATCTTCGGGTTCTTCATGACAATCCTTCAACAGAACTCCATTCACATCCAGAATGAGAAGGAGCTTAGTGCTCGCCTTTACGTCCAGTGGCATTGATGTATCCGGTCGCTTTTCATTCAGCCACCACCTGTCCCTCACTGAAGTGCCATGAAGAAAAATGAGTAAAGGAACACCCAGTCTTTTGGCAATAGAAAGTGTGGACATTTAGCACCATTAAAGGTTACCAATTGTTGACAGCATGACATAACAAGGAACGAACACATTAACATCTAACTAACATGACACCAAACATCGACAAACGCAAAATGGGATCGTATTTCATGATCAGCCAGAAGCAAGTACAAAATGTTGTTAAATAGCTAATTCTTGGAGGTTCGCTGCTTGAGACCACGACCTTTGGGGCGCTTTTTACATTTCATAAGGAAGAGTTCGGAGAGTGTGGCACAGTCAATGTTATAACCTGTTTCTAAGGTTGTCGCCTGCCCTGCATCTTCATCCTCCTCCATGGCTTTCGTCTCCTCCACAAAATAAGCTGCCTCCTCCGTGCCATACTCTTTCGCAGCCTCCTTCACACCCTCCTTCTCACCCTCGGCAGGTTCCGCCTCCTTCTCACTGTCAGCAAGTTCTACCTCACTCTTTGTGTGCTGCCTCGTCTTTCTGCCTGCCTTCTCTTCTACATACTTTGGAGTTGCATCCAAACACTCGGCCGCCGAGGGAACACTGCCACCTCGTCATCAGCCTGAATTTCTGCGTTGTTCTTCTTGCCTAGCTCTATCTCTATGTCATCAACTTCCTCAATCGGTTCGCTTTCCTGTTTATCCTTCTCCTGCACTTCAGTTTTCAGTTTAGCTTCTGCCATACTAGAGCCCATACCAACCTCAGACCCTTTCCCTTCCACTGTGCTGGCATTAGGGCCTTGCTGGCTTTCCTGCGCTTCGGCTTGAGTGTTATCTTCCTCCAAACTGGAGTCTAGAGCAGGCTCACCCTTTTTGCCTTCCATCGTGTTGGCACCAATGTCATGCAGTACTTCATGCACTGACTTATAAGGATCTTCCTGAAACATGTGACTGGCCTGACTTGTCGTATCCAGGAAGATCCTTCCGATCCACAGGGGTGTTGGTGTTGTCATGGGTGTCCGCACCAAAAGATCCTCTCCCTACATATACACAAAGGTGAAAGAGAAGATTAGATCATAAATTCAATTGATATTATAAGCATGTAGTGTCCAACACAAACATGACCTCCCTGAAATCCAAGCCTTTGCCTCCGAAGGGATTGCAGTGTTGCAAAGTGCCTTCATGCACGTATCTTCCATTCTCAATACACCTGCAAAACACAGTGGATGGTACTGATGCCTGCAGGGAAGCATGAAGGTACCAACCACGTAAGAAGCCTCCAAAGCCTCCCCACAGGCAACACAAGAACCAAACACATGTATTGTGTTTTCAGGGTCCACAACATGAGGCCTTGGAGTCAACGTGTGAGTCATCCCTCTCTTCACATCATCAGAGAGCTTGCTTACAAATTCGTACTGGTCTTGGGTTTCCAGGGACTTGTTGTAGAGCCTGGCATACTCTCTCTGCAAAACAGAATGCTCTCGTAATTTACTTACCAAAACAACCAAGATGCATGGAAGAACACATGCAATAACAAAAAAATATTGAAAGAGTACCAAAATAGAACAAAATAGTACCCAACAGGCACTAAAACAGTACCAAAATTGACTGCTAGCAAGGAATACCACATGCAGTACCAAAATATTATTGCAAAGGTACAAAATAGAATCAAACAATTAGCAAAGAAAACATTATTAGAAGAAAATACCAATGTAGTATCAAGGTACTAGAAATACCAGAAGTATCAAAAGTACCTAAAGTACCAAAAGTACCAAAAGTTTCAACAGTACCAGAGCAGTTTCAAGCACCAAAAGTACCCAAGTCATACTCAACATTACAGTATAAGACAATAACTAGAAAGTACCAAAATAAGTAATCAGACTACCCAAAGAGCATATAAATACCCAGAGTACCAAGGATTGTGCCACATAGCACCCAAGGCAAATCTATAAACTATATGAGTACCAAAATTCTCAAGGCAGTTCCAAAATGGTCGAAGAGAGAACCAAATAAAATAAATAAGCACAAAAGGTTACTAGGAAAGTACCAAAATAGGTTGAAGTACCAAATGTTTCAACAGTACCAAATCAATATCAGGCACCAAAAGTACCCAAGTCATACTCACCATTACAGTATAAGACTGTAACTAGAAAGTACCAAAATAAGTAATCAGACTACCCAATGAATAGATAAGCACCCAGAGTACCAAAGGTTGTGCCACATAGCACCCAAGGCAAATCTGTAGACTATATGAGTACCAAAAATTCTCAAGGCAGTACCAAAATGGTCAAAGAGAGAACCAAATAAAATAAAGAAGAACAAAAGGTTACAAGGGAAGTACAAAAAGTACCAAAATAGGTTGAAGTACCAAATGTTTCAAGAGTACCAAAGCAGTATCAAGCACCAAAAGTACCCAAGTCAAACTCAACATTACAATATAAGACTGTAACTAGAAAGTTCCAAAATAAGTAATAAGAGTACCCAATGAACAGAAAAGCACCAGAGTACCAAAGATTGTGCCACATAGCACCCAAGACAATATCTGTAAACTATATGAGTAGCAAAAATTCTCAAGCCAATACCAAAATGATCGAAGAGAGAACCAATTAAAATAACTAAGCACCAAAAGGTTACAAGGGAAGTACAAACATAGCAGTTAGTGTTCGATTAAATACCCAAATCAGTTTAAAAAGTACCAAAACAGTCCAAAAATAAGCAAACCACTTTAAAAAAAATACTGGAAAGTACTAAGACATTTAAAGAAGATACCAAAGCACTAAGTAGCATGTACCATAGCAGTCCCAAAATACAATTGAAAAAGACCAAATGATCAAAAAAGCACCAAAAGTACCATGGATTGTGCCATTATAGAATCCAAAACAAAACAAATAGTACAATGTAAGACTCAAAAATTAGAAACAAGGAAGTACCAACATAGTACCAAGTAGTTCAAATGAGTACCAAATGAAATGAAGCAGCATCATAAAGTACTAAGGAAAGTTCCAACACTGCCCTTAGTGTTAAATAAAAGTACCAAAACAGTTAGAGAGAGTGCCAAACCAGTCCAAGATAGTACTAAAACCCATAAAAATGTCAGCAAATAAACCAGTCAAGAAGTGAAACATGCCAAATCACCAAACCTTGTGCATAATAAAAACTTTCAACAGTCGTACACAATGCAATAAGCCAGATATACAATACCTCCTGCTGTTCAACCTCAGCTTGGAGCTTCTTGATATTTTCAGAAACCCCGTGCCGTCGTAACAAGCGCCAACTTGCTCCCAGCTCAGCCTCCACCTCTCTGATCTCTTCATCAGGGATAGGTATTTGCTGCTGCAGCACACCGATGCTCACCTCCGGGGTATCAATATCCTCCATCAAAATTTTCGCCACGCCCTCTTTACCCTCATATACCAGTAGATAGCTGGTCCTTGTTTGCTTGAATAGAGGCCTTCAGGTCTGTTAGTTTTGATGACCCTGGATGTGACACCTACTTTTGGAGTCTTTGGAGCAATGCCTCTAAGTCAGGTAGTAGTCAGCCACTGCCCCTCTGACACCTTGCTCTGGTTCTGTGCAAATGTTGCTGCCACTTTGAGTCATGCGGGCCTTCTTAACTGACTGCAGGACAGTTCCAGGGAAGGAAGCATTTTGTTTCCTCCATGTCTCAACTTTACGGTCAAGATTGCGAGTCCTAAATGATATCATCTACAACACTCCTTCCCCAAATAGGGCCCATGCTATTCTATGCCCTGTTGGGTCCTTTCTCACTGCATCACATTTCTCGAACGCATAACCCTTAGCAAATTTGGTGGTCAGTTCACCGCATGAAGGGGGTCCCTGATAAACTTTGGAGAATAGAAATCTGCACTCATCCACCAGATGTGGCTGTAAATGATTTAAATAAATTTTGCTGTTCTTTTGGAACTTGTACTTGAAAACATATAACCACTGCTCGGATGGCAAGTCCTCATCAGTCAGGTCCTTAGGGAGTTTGCCTTCTAGACTAAGGCCATACTCCTCATGAAGTCCTCTGCTGTATAACAGAACCTGGTTTGTTGATGGTACTCCTCCATTTTATTCTTACCTGAAATGTCAAACAAATTAGAAATTATTGTGAAACAAATCTAAAGTACCACATTTGTTACTGTACATTTAATAACTAATAACTAATGTGTTTACAATATGATTTATCCATACTCTATTTCCACGAAACTTCAACAATAGTCTGCAATAACTTCAGTTTTAATCCTTAGCATATGATATACAAAGCTCTAACATAAAGCAGGGAAACTATAGAATCATGTACATTGTCTGAGCTAAACCTTTCTATAAACAAACATTGAAGCTCCACATCCACTTTTCTAGAATATCCTAGAAAAATACACTTAATACTATAGAGCAATCTGGATAATTAGCATGGTCCAAGTCAATTTTCTAATTTTTCTCTCATATGCATATGGATTACAAATGCGATGCTCCAAGGTATCAAATTTTACACTGAACATTTAAATTCAAAATTTTATACCATCTAATTAACACAAGCCTGATTCCAATGAATAGCTTACCACGTCTTGACTTGTTGGCAGATTTTGATTCATCCTCATCGACACGGTGTGAGGTCCGTTCGGAGTCGATTTCAGAAGCCTTGAACTGTTTTGCACTAACCCTTGTGTTGGGACTACTTTTGTTCTCCAGCTCTGTTTGTTGAGAGCGGGGGTGGAAGAACCTTTGCTGTTGCTTCTCCCATGGGTGGGCATTACCTCCTTGGCCTTCCCTGCTTGTTTGCATGTTGAAGGTGACGCTCTGCTGGCAGCAGCTCCCTTGGCCTTTGGGGTCCTCATGGTGGGAGAACTCACACGATAGCAGCTCTGCTACAATGTTGAGAGAGAGGGAGAGAGAAGCTCTGCTACGAGTCTGAGGGGGGAGAGAGAGAGCCCAAGCGCTGGCAGAAAGCGCTCAATTCAAACGGACGCCACTAAATTTACTAATTACACCACTACTCTCACACGGGCTGGCCCATTGTGAAACTGCACGACTTGTATTTTTGAGATACAATTATAGCTAAAAAATACAAATTCCAAAACTTTTGGGCCTCAAAATTTTCCCTCCAAAGGACCAAACAGATGAAAAAAAAAATGGCCCTTTTTTTGTACCACCATCCTTTGCTTTCAGCCTATTGCAAGACCTACACCAATGGTGAACATCTTGTGCAAACTAGGCCATACATACCCCTCTTGCAATATCTTATGCAAGGTGATCTTTAGAGCAAAATGGCCGCCACATGTGCCTTCATGATTCTCTTCCAAAGCTCCTCCCGCCAAGATCAGCTCAATTACCCATTTTTTCACCCCATTTGACATATTAGTGCCATTAATTAACTGTGGCAAAAAGGCGTAACTCGTTAAGAAAACAAAAGGTCGTGGTAGCAAGTAATGACAAAATCGTCGACATGCAAATATTACACTCGCCATCACTATCTCTACTTCGAACAATTTTCTTTCTACTACCAACTTCACTCGGCTTGCACAATACACTAGCCTCATATAATGGCTGCCCTTCCCCTTTTGCAATAGCATGGCTCCAATGGCATCATCCCCTATTGATGGATTTACATAAAACACTTGCTCCCAATCAGGAGCCTGCATGGCTTACAACACCCCTAATACCTCTTTCACCTCTTGAAACACTTCTTCACACTTGTCATCCCATTGCAATGGATCATGCTTTGCCACAAGTTGTAATGGATAAAGGATCTGTGAAGACAATGGAATAAACCGTGCCATGTACTTCACTTTGTGTATAAAGGTTGCCAATTGCTTTGTACTTGTAGGTGATGGAAGAAGAATAATAGACTTAACCTTGTCTGGATCAGCCTCAATGCCATTTTCTGACACCATATGGCCCAATAACTTCACCCTTGGTTGTGCTATATGACATTTCTTTGGATTTAGTTGTCCTCCACATTCATCATATCGAGCCAATACCATCTGCAGCTTCTCATGGTGTTCAGACATATTGCTGTAGACATAAAAGTTGTCCATAAAAGCTTTAACACAACTACCAATGAATGGTTCCAATACCCAATTTTCTCTCTCTTGATATTAAGATGGTCCATTTGACGACCCAAATGGCAATACCGTGTAGCAATAACAGCCCCATGGCATAATGAAAGTTGTCTTTATTCGGTCTTTAAGAGCAATCTTCAATTGAAAATAGCCTGAAAAACCATCACACACACTGTACCTCTCATAACCTGCGACTGAATCCAAGGTCTGATCAATGAACGGGAGAGGATATGGGTTCTTCTTAGTGGCTGGATTTAAGGGTTTAAAATCTACACAAATCCTCCACTTTCCATCCTTCTTTGGGATGACTACTACTAGACTCACCCATTCTGTGGTTTCCACTGGGACTATGAACCTTGCCTTCAATAACTTGTCCACCTCTTCCTGCAAGGCTTCCATTTGCTCTTGATCCATCCTTCTTAGCCTTCGTTGCACTGGCTTAGCACCTTCTTTCAGTTCTATATGCATCTCTTCTTCTTTGAACCCTCTCTCTTCATATGAAGTAATGAACAAATCAAGAAAACTAGCCAGCATGTGCAAATATATCTCCTTCTCCATAGCTAAGAGGTCTCCACTGATCATTTGTGTCATCAATTCTTGCTTCTTTGAAAATTCAACCTTGGTTTGCATCAGCCCTTCAATCACTTCATAAGGCCCTTCACTTTCATCTTCAATCTCATTTGCAAATGCAACTAAACCAGACTCTTGGATTTCTTTGTCCATCAAAAGAAATGCAACATCAACATCCTCATCACTGCTGGTAGTACTATCACCCTCCTCACCAGTCACTGTGGAATAGTCTTCGTCACTAGACTCATCCTCATCTTCATAAAGTTCCTCCAATACTTTCCTTGTGTCCATATATATAGCTTCTTGGCATTTGTATTTCCATAGAGGCTAATCGTACCCTGCTGACATCACATGAAAATCAACCACCGCCTTTGCATTATACGCCTCCACTTCTAAGATCTTTACAACACCCAAAAATTTTACTTTCTGATGGTTTACCAATGTGATCCGAAAGCTTGACACCCCAGTCACTGTAAGATCCATCTTCTCAACGAATGAGTGTGTTATGACACATATTTGGGCTCCGTCATCAACATAACCTTGTCCTAGATTTTTTCTTTTGTGCCACACATCTACTATTGAGCAAATGTCTGGTAGCTCATCCATCGCCAACACCTTCACTGAACCTCCCTCTCGTTCTTTCTCCATTGGGTTAACCATCCTCTTCCACTGTCCCTTTAGCTTAGGCACCATCTCTATAAGCTGCCCAAAAGTAACATTTGCTTTCCTTCTTGTCAGATCCTCCTTCAAGTCATAACTTAATTGCCCATCCCCAAGTGGAAAATTTGAAACATGAAACTTGCGACGAGCCCTTCTTTTCCTCTTTGACCTTGACATCTTCACCTTCATGGCTCTTTCCCTTTTTCTTACTAGGACCTGGGGCACTTCCTCCTTCCTTATCCTTTGTGGTCCTCTTCCCAATAGGCATCACTAATGTATCCTCCAGCTTTGACGCCTTCTCCAAGGTGACCACACTTATCACTTTTGTCTTTCCCTTTTCCTCTTGGGTTAATCCACTAGTTCCTTCTTCTCCCTTAATTTCAATGCCATAATCATTTGACATAGTTAGCACATGCCTTGGCAATAAATACATGTCTCCCCCCATCCTTGGTGGCTTATCACATTGCGGGCTAATGTGACCCAACTCTCCGCAATTATAACACGTGGGTGTCTGCCTCCAGTCTCTACCATTGCTTTGTCCAACACCATTCCTGGGTCTTTCTTCACCTCCTGGCTGATTTGCAAACCTCCCCCGACGTCGATTATTTCCCACATTACCTAGCATGTTTAGATTGTCATTAACCACTTGCCTCATGTCTTGCCTTAGCCCATCATCTTGCATTGCTGTAGTGACCAGTGCTGGCATTAGCCTGAGGAGTAATAGAAACCACTGGTTCATGATGAACCCCTGGCATAGGACCTTGCAAAAAATCCATAGACTGAAATTCAGACCTCTTGGGCAAAGACTCTACTCCTAGCTGACTCATTCTTCTCAACTTCCACTCTTTGTTCCTTGCTACCTCTAGTGCATCTTCATATGTCCTAGGCTTCTTTAGCTCCACTCTCCAACGTATATTCTCCCAAAGACCAGGCAAAAACCTGTCCTTCTTCATCATGTCAGGTGGGGGTACCTGTGGTACTAAGGCCTTGCACATCCACTCCCATGCCATTGAAAACGTATGTATGCATCTACTGGCTCACCTTCCCTTTGCACCAAACCCTGTACTTCTTGCCACACTTTGCCAGGATCTTTAGTCTTCACAAACTCCACTTCCAATCCATGCCTTAGATTGTCCCAACTTAATCTCACAGGTGGATCCACGGCACACAACTCCTCTTCAAATGCTTTGGACCAAACTCGTGCATCACTCTTCAAACAAATTTCAAGAAGATGTAACATCTCTGTCGGATCATGAATCTGATTGCTAATGCAGGCAACCTCCATCTTTTCCAAAAAGTCTTCCACATCTTCATCACTTCTTCCATGAAATTCTGGATAAGAGAAAGCCATGGCTACCCAAGTTTCAATGCTTTGAGAACCCCTTCTAACACATGTGCAGGAACCCAAAACTTTTTACTGACTCAATCCCCAGAAACTTTAATGGAGCTCATCTTTAGATAAGGACAAACACATGCACATCAAATGAGTTTTCATAGTTAATCATCGGAATTACAACAGGAAAAGGGTATTCCAATATCTCTCTTAATCTTCTTGGCCCGAATATAAAGACTATGCGCCGCTGGAAAAAAAATCTTCCTGGACACATGAACATTTATCTGGATTCTTTGTGTTAAATGAAAAGGAGTGAATTGAGGTCCTTTGTGATTATCCATTAAAACTAACCATGCAGCTCCCAAGAAGGCACACGTGACTTATCCTCTGATTTGCCATAATTTCAGCAGCATAACAGCATAAATGGCTCAAAAGACCAAAAAACTAGCCATCACAACTTGGAAAAATTTTGGCAGAGTTTCCCTAGAAGTAGAGCAGTAAGAACTCAAAATATAGATTGTATATGTATGCCAGCCTGTAATCTAGAACCTGTAATCTGTAATCTGCAATCTGTAATCTGCAACCTGTAATCTGTAATCTGAAGGTACTCAAAGAAGATCCTCCATGGGGGCGCTAAAACAATGTGAACAGGATGGAAACACACACAATGCCTCTATAATCACCCAACACACACTCTTGGGGATGACACACACACACACACACACACACACACACACACACACACACACACACACACACACACACACACACACACACACACACTATGGGGAACCACTCGGCTTACACAACCGACCTGGCCGCGATAGGGAACACACCAATGGAGTGAGACTATTCATTTGTCCACTCAACACAGAGAGAGACACACACACACACACCCAAAAAACTCAGCTGAAAAGAGGAAGATTTCTGATGATTAGATACAAATAAGCTTGGGCCAACACCAATGGGGCAAATAGCTCACACAATATGGATGAAAAATGCCAGATACAATCACAAATTTGAGTAGAGACTTCGCTCACAGGAGAAACTTACACAGCCAAAACAATAGTAAAACAATGAGGAATTTGGAAAAATGGACGACGCCATTACATCCGAAATGGCCCAAAACCCCAGTCTGCAATATCAAAGTGCTCAAATCCGACCTCAGATGAGCAATTTATGGCCAAAACAGGCTCCAAAAACAGCAAAAACTCAGTTGCGACCGTTCCTCCTCTTCTCTCCATGTTTTGCTGGTCTTTTTCTCAGGTTTTTTAGTGTCCACACTTCACTTTATCCTTTGGGCACCTTTGGCCTTTTGATTGACCTCAAATGGACCCCACCACGTGAAGTGGCCCCCAAATATAGTCTTCATGATGAAATTTCTGCATAATTGATCACATGAAAACACCCTCATTGTGTCCTCGCTTACCACGTGCAAGTATTGACCCCATTTGACCTCCTAATTCCACTGGATGCCATTTGACGCACCTGCTTACCTTATGTCATCGGCCCGTTGATGGCTTCCTCGAGAAGTTTTACGCTCTACCAACTCCTCATTATTATAGAAAAACACACTGATACTGGTGACGATGAAAATCGATGTACTATGTACACCTTGTCCTACCTGTACACATGTGGACCCCACGCAACCACCTGGCTCTGGAAAATGGGCAATCCTTTATTCGATGCACCATGCATGTGTATGTACATATGCATAATCACTTCTTCCAAAAAAACTCCTAGCACTGTTTATGCCTCTTGAGAGTTTATCTTTGATTTGAACACTTCAAGAACTTTGTCATTTAAGCATGAGAATCACCTCAAGCTTGGGCAAGGTTCCCACAAATACTTTAAGCACTTTAGTTAGCAAGCCGACAAACACCTCATGCTTGGGTAGGATTCCCACCTCATGGTCAGCCCTAGCTTGCCTAAGGTCAAAGGACTTTTTAACACTAACTTTTGGAGGTCTTTAATGAAGCTAACCCTAAGGTCTTTTAAGCTCCATTAGATGCACTTTGTTCTTTGATAGACTACCTGCTTTTGGACCCCTATTGAGATGTAACCATCTCTCCTCTTGGTTCTTTGCTGAGGTAAATCTAGAAGCACTTATTGCACATTGCTCTTTGGTAGACCGTCTTCTTTTGGACCCCTATTGAGATGCAACCATTGCTCCTTTTGATCCCCTGTTGAGATAGGTCTAGAAGCACATATCTATATCCTAACTCTTGTTCCCCTTTTATCTTCCTATAATAAATGATAAAATTTAATATGAGAAAATCATTTGGTAAAGTTAGATATTATATTTTATGACATTACCTCTCTCTTGAAATCATAGTCGTCCTCGACTATGAGGTAGAGAAGATAAAGCCTAGTCATTAGTCCATGTTTCTTAGTGGGTAGAGGATCCCTTTTTACCCTACGACATCATTCCAGAATGGATGACTAATCTATTTGGTGCTCAAGAGACTTAGCTGCCGCAAGCATGTCTGCTCTTTAGTCCATGTTATACTTCCAAAGTAGAGTGACAAGTTCTACTTGGTGTTTGGGAGACGTCGTCACCACAAACATGTTCCTAAGCATGCACACTTCTTAAATTTTGTGCACAATAAAAGAAAGAGAATGAGTCTTATAAGACAAAAACATTGCTCATTTAAAACGCATTTTCATTTGCTTAGTCTAGTGTAACATTGTAAAGCATTGACAAGGTTCATATTATCCTTAAGATAGGTTCCTTGCATCCATCTAGCATCTTTAAAAGGATAATTCTTAAACTTAACAATATATCATTGGATAACATTACCATTTCTTAGTACCTTGTCTTCGTGTCGAAGAATCGATTCGACTGCAACACCTCTTCTTGATCTTTGATCTCTCGCGGGTCCTCCATTTTGGTTCTTTTGGTGGCTCTCCTTTGTAAGGCTTGAGTAGGTTCACATGGTTAGCATTGTGAATGAGCCAATGGTTGGGCAACTTTAACTAATAAGCCATCTCATTGATTGGCTTAAGAATTTTAAAAGAAAGGACCATAGTATCTTTTTGCTAGTTTAGCATAATACACTTGGTGGCTCATAGGATTCTTGCACGTAGTATGCCTTAGATGAGCCTTGAGAAACTTTAGCAAGACCCAATCATTTTTCTTAAAGGCTAAGGCTCTTCTATGCTTATTAGTAGCAGCCATTTGTGCCTTTGCTGTGAAATGGATATAACCTTTTTAATCTTTGGAAAAGATTCGTGTAAGTCTTGGCTATATTCATCAGCAGCAAAGATCTTCCCATATACTTTAAGTAGTAAGGGATTTTGGATCTTCCCTCTTTAACTTCAAAATGTGATTTCCCATAGAAGTATGTACAATGTCAATGTACGCATACTCTATAAGAGGTAGGTACTTCTCTCATTGAGAACGTTGATCTACTTCTATGACATAGACTTTAGTAGATTCAAGAATTGTTAGATTAGTTATTTCACTTTGGTCATCCGTTTGTGTATGATAGGCCGAAAGAGAAATTTAATCTACTTCCTAGATTCTCAAAGAGACCCTTCTAGATATTATTGGTCATTCTAGGATCTTTGTCCGACACTATGGATGTTGGCAAGCCATGATACTTGAAAATTTAAGATCTAAAGAGGATTGCCGTTTGATGTGCCTTAATAGTCTTTTTGACAGGCATAGAGTGTGTTTTCTTGCTAAGCCTGTCGACTAAAACAATCCAAGTTGCTTTCCTTGATTAAATTTTAATTTTTGGTATACCACGCATTTTGAAACATACTCTTGTATGTTTACTTTTCATGGTAGACCAACAAAAATACATTTCTAATCCTCAAAGAGTAGATTATAGAATCCCTCTTTGCCCCGCATAAGGAGAAGCATGGGATTGATACATGACTTTCTTATTGTATTGGTGAGTAACACATAACCTATTGCTGTTTGGAAGATAACCATCCTTCAAGGTGTAGGATGAATATAGTCCCCAAGAGATAGCGCTTCCATGTGTCTAGGTCATGTAGAACAACTAAAAGCTCTTTTTTGTATATGGCCAAGACCCGTTCATCGGCATTGAGCCTTCGGCTCTCATATGCTATGGCATGCCCTTCTTGAAGCAAAACTGCTCCAAGGCAATCACCACAAGCATAAGGAGTAGTTGGTAGGTAAGCTTCTCTTTGAGCTTGTCAAAAGCATTTTTCTCTTTAGTAGTCCATGAGTACTTAACGTTCTTCCTTGTTAAGTCATGCAATGGTCCTGCTATTTGAGAGAATTTTCCTATGAAGCGTCTATAGTATGCACACATACCAATAAAGCTTCTTAGCTCATGTAGATTCCTTGGATTAGGCGATGATTTTATTAACTCTAACTTTAATGGATCCATACGGATACCATCTTGAGAAATAATATGGCCTAAGTATTGAATCTCTTGAAGGAAAAATTCGCTTTTCTTTTGGTTGAGAAAAGCTTGTTCTCCCTCAATGCTTGAAAAATCACTTGGAGATGTTGCTTGTGTTCCTCCAAGGACTTGGAGTAGATGATGATATCATCTAATAACACTCCACTGAACTTGTAGTAGGGTCTAGATATTTTCTCCATCAAACGATTGAATATGGCTGGTGCATTGGTCAAGCCAAAAGGCATGAATAGATATTCATAAAGACCAAACGTTATATGAAACGCGGTCTTTAGGATATCTTCATCCACTATCCTTATTTGATGATAACCACTTTTAAGGTCAATCCTACTGAAATAGGTAGAGCCTTGTAGCTTATCAAACAGATCTTCTACCTGAGGCTAATTTGTTTTTGATAGTGATATGGTTTAGTGCTTGATAGTCCACACACATACAGTATGTACCATCTTTCTTTTTCACTAAAAGGATTGGAGAACAAAAGGGAGAGAAGCTAGGCATCACCATCCCTTTGTCTACCAATTCTTGTATTTATGTCATGATCTCCTCTTATTGAGCTTGGGAAACACGATAAGGAGATTTATTAGGCGGGGAGCTTTCTAGTAGAAGCTCTATTGCATGGTCATCATCTCCTTGTTTTGGAGGTAGCTCACTAGGGATGTCATCAATGAAAACATCTTGAAATCCATTTAGGAAATTAGATAACTCTAATTCCTCTTGATTTCCTTTATTGCTACTTGTGAAAACATTAGAATCATTTACAGATTCTCTAACAAAAATCATATACGCAAAAATAGAGCTTTTCATTGACTTATCAAAAGCAAGCATATTTACTAGGGATATGGTGTTCCACGACTCATAGCATCTATGTACATGCTCTTTTTCGTGTAGGTGAAGTAGATTCTCCTATCAGGGAACTTCATGTGGGCAACGATGCCGTTGAACCATGGTGCCCCTAGGATAACATCCTCATGTTGGAGAGGAGAGATAAAAAAGTATTCTTTGTCGATGTAGCTTTGGACATGAAGCCTCAACTTCCCAATCAAGGGAGTAACGAAGGCTTGATATCCCTTGGAAGCTCCATTGGCATCAGCTACAATATCTCCCATCTCAAAATCTTGAATGCCCAACTTAGTGGCCAACTCCGTTGATATAAAGTTGTGAGTAGAGCCAGGGTCAAACAAGATGAAAGCATCATGCTCCCTTAATTTTCCCCAAGCATAGGAGAGAGATGAGCCTTTGCAACGAGTATCCTCTTTTGGAGATTCAACCATGGAAGCTCTAGGAGTGCCATTGAGTACATTTCTTTTGGGCAAGAACGATAACCATGTCCTTGCTCCCCACAGTTAAAGCATTTATGGTCTTTTTTACGAAAGGCCTCTAATTCTGTAGGAGAGAGCTTATTTTTACTTTTGTAAGGTCCTTTTTCCTTGGCCTTGTTGTTGTTGTTGGTGTTGCCTTGGGAAGAGTTTTGAGCATTGCTCTTCTCTTTAGCTTCATTTTGATCCTTGTTTTCCATAGGCTTGAAATTTCTTCTCACCCCCTGTTGAAAATTGATCCTTGAAGCAACCATAGTGTGGTGGATGATAGTGCTAGGCCGTTGTGAGTTGACATACTCGGCCATTTCATCAGGTAATCCCGCATAAAATTATTGCTTTTGTTCGACAAAGTCTATCCTTTGAAAGAGTGTAGCTTTGAGATGTAAATCCCAAAACTTTTCTACATATTTTTCGATAGACTCGTTGAAGAGTATCTTCAAACTTTGCCAATTGGTGAGCACTTTGTCCTTGGTATTGCTTGCAAGGAATTGCTTCATTATGAAAACTCATAGAGTTTTCCATGCCTTCGGGGCTTTGCTGTTGCCACAAAGGCTAGCCCACCATTGACGAGTAGATTTTTAGACTCAGTGCATAGCTACATGGAGTAGCTTGGAGGACTCAGTGAAGCCCTCATCTCCAAAGGCCGCATCAAATTGTTGGATGAAGGCCAATACTTGTTCTGTGGCACCAAAGGCACCATCATAGGTGAGAAAAGAGATACTCTTTCCTCCCTCTTTGAACTTCTTGAGCTTTTGGGATCTTCACCATGTTGGCTATGATTTGCGATGTTCTCCCCTCTTGTATTCTCTAGGAGAATAGTCATAGATTTCTTCGAAAGAGGAGGAAGGTGAAGAAGAAGGAGAAGAAGGTGACCTATTTCTTGCCTTTTTCTTCCTTTGTTTTCTCTCTTCCCTTTTGGAGTGATGAGGAGAAGGACTATGGGTTGACCGTTTCCTCTTATGAGGAGTTGGTGATAGTCTAGACCGCTGTCTTCATTAGGAAAAATATGAACCTTGCTTGGGCCTCGTAAGGAATCCTAATTTTTACGGATTAAGGCTAATGTTGTGTGGGGTTAAGGGGGCAAGGGCATTGAAGAAGGTAGTTTTGAGTAGGCTTTTCTAGCCTTTTTTTTAGACAAATGTAGGATGTGGACCTAAGGGGTTACTTTCTCTCTCTAGCTTTTTTTAAAGTGAAGGAAGCATAGGGGTGTGACCATATCAAAGAGTCAAAATTTGACTTTTAAAAAAAAAATTCATTTTTACTTATTTTTTACTTAAAACTCCCTCCCAACATATATACATATCCAAAAATCATTTTTTGACCCATTTTTTAACCCACAAGCTTAGAAAGTCCATTTTTTCAAAAATCTTTTCCCCCAAAAAGTAAAAAACACTTTGTTCTCTCCTCCTCCTCCCTCCTCTCTCCCTCTCCTCTCCCTCCCTGCCCCTACCTTCCTCCTCCCCAATCTCTCCCTCCCCCCCCTCCCTCCTTCTCTCCTCCCATCTTCCTCAACCTCCCTACCCCTCCCTCTCTATCTTTTCATCATTTGCTTCCTCACGCAAAAACTTCCATGGTGCTCACGGACATCACAAATGGTTTGCTTCCACCACCACGTACTCCGCACACCAAAAGCATACATATTCGCTTACCCACGGCGTTTGCACCGAAGACCGCTAGTGAGGGTGATCAAAGGTCATCACAGGAACGTCGCACTACTTGTGAGACCAATGTTGACATTTGGGTGGATGGCCATTTGTACCCTTATGATCCTATAAGCCGCTTCCATCCATCGTTTAATAGCCTTTCCACATTTCTTCAATTTCTTGGGAGGGGAGAAGCAGGCTTGTTAGGCTATTGCAAGCGGTTGTGTATGGGTGCAGGTGCTTCTTTGCATATGTGGATGCACAAATGTCAAGCTCTTCACCTCAAGACGACGGCATTACAAGAGACTATTGCCTCTTTGGAGAGGGTGGTTAAAACTCTTGAACAACAAATGCAAGAAAAGGAGTCCCACATCCAGAAGGTTACCAACACCATCACATACTTGAAAGAAACACCCCTTGGTGCAAGGGAACGCAAACACACGTATTCATCCATTGAAACTCTTGCACATTCGGGAGGAGCACGCAAACGACGAGTTACAGCCACAAGGTGATTTGGTCTTTACTTGCATGATGCATTCTTACTTCACACTATTTTCTAACATTTATTTTTATTTGTTGTTGCTAGAAACTTCATCCAGGAGGCATGCGGTGGAACATTTATTTTTATTTGTTGTTGCTAGAAACTTCATCCAGGAGGCATGCGGTGGAACAAGCCAAGATGATCGAGTCAACCTTCTCACTAGTTGTTTCAATACCCAGGATATGATTTCTATCTTACAATCACCTGGAGGTAAGCACATAAAGGATGCAGTCACCAAGGACCTTATGCGTAAATTGAGAAATGTGGTTAGTGATGATGACGTGCAACAAGCTTGTGATGAGGCTGGAATCAACACCAAAACCTATCAGGCTATTTTCCAACTCCTAAAGGATGCCCTCAAAGAGCATGGCATTGTGGAAAACCTATTTCCCGTTCCTCCTAAGGTCAACCTCGCAAAGAAGGCCACAAACGAAGATGTGTTCTCTCGCATTGGGACATACCTACACATTGAGGACACAATGCCAACTTCCCTTTATGCTTCGTGTGCAACAAAGACAAGGAGAAAAGGTAAGAAACAATCCATAAGACCTTCGGAGAAGGGCTTTCCTTACACAATGTGGAACAATATTTTTGTGGATCTTAGAAGGCTTCAACAAGCCATGCTTAGATTTTACGAGTTACCTGAAGAAGGTGACACACTTTACTTTTTTATTTGGTATTGTTCTTATCATAGACTCTGAAGTTTAAGGTCTTGGCACTATTTATTTTGTAGTGCTTGGCACAAAGGTCTCTTTTGTGCTGAAACTCGATGAGTGTCAAATAGTGAAAGGCCGAAGGTTAGAGAGGCTAAGTGTCACTCTAATGAACGAGGCCCTTTTGCAAACCAAGCGAAGGGATTTAGTCGAGGCATCTTCCACCCCATCTTTTAGCGTGCAATCAGAGAAAGACATTTGGTGGTTGGGTGCTATTAAGGTGCCCAAACAGACCAATGGAGTACTTTCATGGATTTTTGAGAGAACTCCATGGATTACAGAAGTAATACACTCCCAAATTGCAGGTCAGAAGTTGAAGATTGAGGGTTTTGGTAGTTATGATGTGGAGTGGCACTTAGGTGGGGATTTGAAGACCATAAAGTGTTTTCTTGGCTGCAAACAAGGGGCTTCTTCTCTCATGCCTTGTCCATTTTGCACTCGAGGGTACAAACCTAATGGACAAAAATCACATAAGAGCACTGCAAAGGTTGGTTCCATGCTTCCATGGAAAGGGCATGGAGAACAAGGGTTAGATTGTCGTGATGTTGGAGATGAAGGTAGAGAATGGGAAGCGTCTATTCTGAGATGTCCCATGCTCAATGCCCCAGACCGTGATCAAAAGGACCACGCTTGGAATCCAATCTTTCCATTTCCTCTATCGAATGTACATTTTTGTACATTACATGCATTTATGCGCATTTTTGATAGGCTATTGAAGCTCCACATTACCTATGCTTTCACAATGAAACCATTGGAAAAGTCCCAGGAAGCGATCGAAAGAGTGGAGGTACTCTTGAATTCCATTGGCTGTCACGGTGGAAATGTGTCTATCGTTGCTGCAAAGAACACAGGGGAGGCCCATGAAATTGCTCAACACATGTCAATGAGTGGACAAAAAACACTTTTTGAAGAAAGTTTCCCAAGGAAAGCCAAGTCGATATGATGCTCAAAACAGCTCCAACCAACAGGCAGGTAACCTTTGGGAGCTTTGGAAGGAGTTATGAAAAGCTACTACTGATAATGATTCAAATGGCGAGCTTGCCAACAAGTGCAAGCAAGTTTGGACACATTTTGATAAAATGGTCAAGCTTATGGGCCTTAACAACACAACAGAAGAACAATGCCAATCATTTCAAGAAGCCTTGGTGGATTTTACTAAGGTCTTCACCCTTTCTTTGGGTGAAAATAACATCACACATTACATGGTAAGCCATTTTACGTGGTGTATTTATTACGAAGGATTGTTTTTATTAAATAATGTGGATCGTTTACTCATGTGAACAACATATCTTGTTTGCACATGGTGCATTTTTTATGCACAAGTATGGATCGCTTGAAATGCAAGTGCCCCCAAGACAACCGTAGCGGCGCCGAAAAATAGCAAGGGCATTCGCAAAAATCCGCCACTACCAGAAGACTACAGAGCTTTTGATTCAACGCGCCCCCTTTGCTCGCGCAGTGAAGGAGGTGCTTCAAAACTATGGAAATTAGTATAGAATGCAAGCAATAGCGCTAGAGGCTATTCAAGAAGTTGCAGAGGCCCACATCATTTTGGTGTTGGAAGATACCAACCTATGCGCCATTCATGCAAAGCGAGTGACAATACAGCCAAAAGATATGCAACTTGCACGTCGATTGCAACGAAACTTCAAGCATTAGCCGAAGTTACCCCTCTTTTTGTATTGCACACCCTTATCTTTGTAATGTTTTGACTTTCCAATGACAATATGATCAACAGTTGTGTCTATTAGCTTTGTAATGAGACGACTTTGCAATTTCAAGTTCTGTTTACCCATAAGATATCAAAAAAGTTAACATATTGTGAAACCAAGTGTCTATGCAACAATGAAATAGGTTTTTCAGATGTCCAATGTAATTGGGCCTTTTGGTGCAGTTAATGAATTGCTTTCAATTAATTTATGTATTTTAAGTATCCTCGGGGGTAGAGATGCCTACCAGGTGTAAAAAAAAGGTGGCCACAAGGGCGCACAAATGGCCCATCCACCAGTTTTGGATGGCCCATTTGCGCGCCCTTGTGGCCACCCTTTTTTGAGCACCTAATAGGCTTATCTACCCCCCAGGATACTTACAAAACACAAATTTACTAAAAGAAATTGGTTTTGCATCATTACTTTAGATGGAGCCTTGTGGCCACCCCTTTTTTGGCCATTTCAAGCTTTGAATTCCCCATAGGATATCAAAAAAGTTAACATATTGTGAAACCAAGTGTCTATGCAACATTTATTTGGAATTTTCAAATGTACAATGTAATTGGGCTTTTTGGTGCAGGGGTGTACTAGGTAGAGCTAAAGTAGGTGATAGTGTGCTGGAAAACTTAAATTCAGAATTGATTTCACCTTTTCTAGTGTCCTTGAGTGTTAACATATTCTGAAATTGCCATAAAAAGGGTGGCCACAAGGATCCATCTAAATTAATGATGCAAAACCAATTGCTTTCAATAAATTTGTGTTTTTTAAGTATCCTAGGGGGTAGATAAGACTACCAGGTGCCCAAAAAAGGGTGGCCACAAGGGCGCGCAAATGGGCCATCCAAAACTGGTAGATGGGCCATTTGCGCACCCTTGTGGCCACCCTTTTTTTTGCTCCTGGTAGGCATCTCTACCCCCTAGGATACTTAAAATACATAAATTAACTAAAAAGAATTGGTTTTGCATCATTACTTTAGAGAAACATTCTCACTCAAATGTGTTTTATACTTTCCCCAGTATCATGTGCATCCAACTTCCGTTGTGTTGTTACTTCAAGCAAAAAAGAGAGCTTATTGAAACATATCACCAATTACAACAATTTTCAAGATTGACAAATCACATTTAGAAGAATTTTCAAGATAGAGAGACAATTCCAAATATTTTTTATTACTTCCAAAACGGTGATTTTACATTTGTATCTGAGGAGTTTATAATTTTTTTGACCATTTCGTGGCGCCTATCTTGCGCGTAAGGCAACTCCCCAGTCAAGAGGGATTGCGCTATGGCCTTTGGGTCAGTTGAGCCAATGGAAGCATGTATCCCTATTTGGGCAAGCACTTTACCATGAAAGCCAGTGCCAAACTCTGTGCATACAAGGGATCTACGCACTAGGAACACAAGATGCGCAGTTTGAGCAATGGTGCTCAAACACAAAAACTTGATCAAAGCTTTCAACGACCAAGTCATAAAATGGGCTTGGGGAGTAAATTCATTATGGATAATGGCCACATCACCAGGGGGGAGTTGTCTAAAGTAATGCGCAAGGGAAGCTTGAGGTCCAAAGCCTGTCCGTTTGCCACCCGTCCTTGCACCAAAATCATCAAGCTCCATGACGTCCTCTCATAAACCGATGAAGGTTGAGAAAAAAGATAATGAAGGATAAAATAGTAACATGAAAATTAGGATACAGTTTACCTCCTGCTCCTTGTCGTCCTCCTCCCTGTTGCCCTTTGCATCCAAGTCAATGCTCCCATGCACCGCAGCTACGAGCTTTGGATCATTAGATGGGAGGTTGTATAATGGCATAGGCATCCTAGTGGCCTCAACCTTGGCTTGCGTGGCTTGGAATTCTTCCTCAGCCATGTACAACTGCTCTGCTTCCAGGACCTCCGCACATACAATTGCAATAGTGTCAGCAATAGAGTCCCCAATTGGCAAGATCTTGCTTTCTAGGGCATTTGGCGTATTGTCTAAGGGACATTTGGTGCTGTTGCATAGAACGCTCAAGCATTCATCCATGCACATGCCAAATGCTTTCTCCAAATCATGCATAAACACATACTCCTCCCCATCCACTACCACTAAGGAGAAGTGGCTGATTTCTACCTCTAGGATAGCCACATCTATCAGTGGTAGTGGCACTGGAGTGTCACTAGGGCCAGCCACAACTATGGATTTCTCTACCACTTCCTCAATCCCCCTAAGGTACTCGAGCTAGAGTGTCTTTTCTTCCGCTGCAAGGTTCATGGGGATAACCTCTTGCTCCTTGGTGTCCTTGATAAAGGACCCAACCTGAAGATATGGTAAGCAGAGCTCCTCCAAATCAGGTTCCTCGCTCACCAAGAAGATAAATGTTGCGAGCTGAGAAAGGTAGTCCACCCCCAACTTGCGCTTCTTGAGCGCTGACACCCCTCGGGCTTGCTCGTCCAAGAAATGGCCTGTATCGGTGGCAATTTCTTGGAATCATTGCAACCGTTTGGAGAATGGGCGATCATCTTTGTGTATATAGTGCAAAAGATCGCAAGGCACCCATATCCCTGCATGTGGGGAGATAGATATAGAATATTTTATGATGTGCTCCTCCACGAACACAAAAATCTCGGCAAATGCATCCATGTGAAGGGCAATTGTGGCGTCAAGGTCAAGGAGACGAGTAAAAAAGGTGTGGAAGGTTCAACTTCCCTTTGTATTTGGTGTCCTCGAGGAAGAGGATGAAGCGTGACAAAGGGGTGGATGCGGGTGCAGATGCAGAGGCTGTGGAAGAATCCATGTTTAGCCTAGGGTGTAGATAGAGAGTGGAGGAGCTCAAGAGTTGCAAAAGTAAAAATAGTGAATGAGTTAGGCGGCCCCCCTTTTATAATGGACCCTTTTTTAAATACATTAAAACAAGGCACTTTCATCAAAAAATGATTTCTCATCTCAATGCAAAAAATTATATTCAATGGGATCGTTTTGAAAATTGCAAGACTTACAAAGTTGTAAGATCGATAGCATAGTTCCATCCATCCCCCAGTCCTCCTCAACCTTCAATTTGTCTTCCATTCTCTTCCCAATCTGCGGACATTCATTACAATAAGCATCCAATGATCGACAAACCATGATGTATTGAAAATGTGGTGGAAAGATTCTCACCTTGTGACCTTGTAAACGAAATTGTGCTTGTTGAAGGGCCTCAAAACCCATAATAACCAAATGTTCTAGCACATTACTGAGAGTCCAATGCTTGTTCACTTGGACTGCCTCCAAAGCATCATTGGGCATCTTCACTGCAATGTCAAAGCTTGCAATAGCGCCGTCTACACTCTGTAAGGGAGTCTACACTCCAAGCTTGCACATCCAACGATCATAGTGAAATCGTATGTACAAGGAGGTGCAGTATTTCAAATAGCGCATTCCAATACCCGAAGCTCCAACCTTACAATTGTACCGGTCCCTGTTGTGCATGCCCTCCAGAAAACCTCAGTCCTCTTCTAAAAGCCTTCCTAATTTCTCGTAATGCACATCTTTATATACAAGCATTGTGGTAGTCTCCACAAATCCAAACTCTTTAAAAATATGCACAAAACAATGAATAGGAAAACACCAACTCAAGCCCACATACCTAGAAGCTTTAGAGTATTTCAAAGAGTTTTGGATATCTATTATCATCTTTTGCTTGAAAGATGCTACCGACCACAAATCTGGCACCGGCCACTCCATACTTAATAAGGAAGTTACTTTGATGGGTTCAAGCGTTCCAAACGCTTGTGTAGAAGTAGGCACAATATAGGAGTGAGAATAGAAGAAAATCCTTCTTTGAACCAGTTTGGTTGGGCAAAGATGTGGGAACATTGTTGCTCAAATATCCGCATGTATAGCATTGAATGTGCTGGAGAGACTATGTAGTGGTTGCTCCTCCACCAACGTGGATAGAAATATGACTAATAATGCATGAAAAATCTTAAGTATGAATCCATAATAAAATTACACTCACACCTAGCTTTGTATTCTCAAAACATGTACTTACAATGTGTTGGAAATCGAGGTGGTTGTTGCAATTGCATGGTTGACATTGAGAAAACATGTTGCACAATAGCTATGGTCCCCTTGTCTTTGCGGTTCTTGAAGCCAAGGAGATTTCCTTTCCACTGAAATCCAAGTTTGCATGATTCCGCACACGATGAGGGACAATAGTAGATGGTTGCATGTATGCCCAAACACCTTTGGTGAACTCTTGTGGCACCCACTCATCATCTATACCTCTAGTGTTGTGGCATGCAAGTGATGTGACATCATCCTTTGGCCGCCTTTGCGAAGTAGAGTTGGCCATGTTTGAGCAAAGAAAATTAGGAGGAGGAGCAGGATCTTGCTTGTTGCTACAATGTAGGTGGGATAAAGTGATAGGAGAAGTGAAGGACTAGGAGCGGAAGTGCGACACGAGAGAGAGTGCGAGAAGAAGAGCACGACGATATGGTGAACTCGCTCTACTGTAATGTGTAGAGCATAGTGACTTCAAAGCTGAAATTTCTTCCAAGTGTTTGCACGAAATCAACATGTCATCCACATACAAAATAAGGATTAACCAACTGCCATCCTTAGCCTTCTTTGTATATAGACAGTAATCGAACTCACTACGTTTGTAGCCTTGAGAAAGCATAAACTTGTGGAACTTATGGTACCATGCCCTCGGTGATTGTTTTAAGCCATAAAGACTCTTTAACATTGGCGTACCAAATATTTTTTGCCTTTCTCAACAAACCCTTCTGGTTGCTGCATGTAAATTTCCACATCTAAATCACCATGCAAGAACGCTGTCTTGACATCCATTTGGTGCAACACCAAATCTAATATGGAAACCAATGCAATAAAGCATCTCAATGTAGTCATCTTGACCACCGAAGAGAAGACTTCATCAAACTCAATGCCTTGTTCTTGCTTAAAGCCCTTGGAAACAAGCCTTGCTTTGTACTTTGGCTGACTATCATGAGCGGTGATCTTATACCTGTAAACCCATTTACAAGGTAGAGCCTTTTTGCCCTGTGGTAATTTAACTAGCTTCCATGTCTGGTTTTTATGCAGAGATGTCATCTCTGACTGCATGGCCAATTGCCAATTCCCGGAGTCCTTCATTTGCACTGCTTCCTTGTAACATGAAGGCTCATTGCAATCAGTCAACATGACATAGTTCATAGATGGAAAAAACCGATCAGGAGGTCATGAGATCCATCCCGATTTACACAAAATAGGTGGCTGAGGCTCAGCCACAACCTGTGGTTCCACTCTATCCTGTCCTTGCTCCTCTTGAGCCCTGACATTTTGTCTTGTACATGTAGGTCCATCTTCTTGGAAGACAACTCTTCTAATCTCCTCAACCCTCTCTGGTTTAGAATGATATTTGGCTTCATTAAAGTGAACATCATTGCTGCAGATAACCTTTCTGGATTCGGGATCCCAAAGTCTGTACCCCATCTCACCAGAATTACCATAGCCTAGAAAGATGCACTTTCTACTCTTTGGCTCAAGTTTGTTCCTAAATTCCTTTGGAACATGAGTATATGCCTCACAGCCAAAGACTCTGAGATGCTTGTATGAGGGCATTTTGCCTGACCATACCATCTCTGCCATTGAATCATTCTGCAAAACCTTCCTAGGAGATCTATTTATAAGATGAACAGCTGTTGATACAGCTTCAGCCCAAAACCCATTTGGAAGTTGTGCATTAGACAACATACTTCTGACCTTCTCTTGTATGGTCCTATTCATCCTCTCGGCAACACCATTTTGAGGAGGATTGTAAGGAGCAGTAAGTTCACGTTTTATACCTTTTGACTCACAAAAGTCCTGAAAGGCCTTTGAAACATACTCTCCACCATTGTCAGTGCGTAAGCATTTAAGCTTCTTGCCACTCTGATTCTCCACAAGTGTCACAAATGTTTTGAAAACACTAAACGCTTCATCCTTGTGCTTGAGAAAGTAAACCCATACTTTCCTCGAGTAATCATCTATAAATGTCATAAAGTAAGAAGCTCCCCCTAGAGATAGGTTAGGCATAGGTCCACACAAATCACTATGAACAAGTGCCAAATGTGTATCTCTTCTACTGCTTCTATGCTTATGTGGCTGCTGTGTTTGCTTCACAGAATTCAAAATCATTAAATGAAAAGCCAGGCAAATAACCAGAACGAGACAAGATTTCTATTGCCTTCTTCGACATATGTCCTAACCAGCTATGCCACAAAGAAACGTTCGGCTGCTCAGTTGCATTGATTACATTTTTAGAGACATTTGACACCTAAATCATGTAAAGTCCTCTAGACTTTACTCCATGTGCTACTGTCATAGAACCCTTGGATATCTTCCACATGTTCTGTCCAAAAGTGGTGACGTAGCCAGCATCATCAAGTAAACCTGTGCTGATCAAGCTCTTTGTAATTGCGGGAACATGTCTTACATTCTTCAGTGTGAAAGAAGAGCCATTCTAAAACTTCAATTGAACATCTCCAAGACCTAAGATCTCACATGTCTGCCCATTGCCTAGCCGAACATGATCTTTAGTGGTCACATAAGAGGTAAACCACTCCTCGTTTGGAGACACATGAAGTGATGCCCCTGAGTCTATAATCTAGTCACTCAGTGCATTTCCATTAGATACTGTAAAAAGAGCTGAGTCCATTGTATTCTTCAAGAAGTAAATGTCTCTTGACACTAGACTGTCATCCTTTGCAACAGTGTTTGTCAAATTTATTTCTTGAATCTTCACTGAGGACTTGTTCTTCTCACCATGGTCTTCAACTTTCTCTTTGCCTTTTTCTGCTTTCCATTCTCTGCAGTCTTTTTTCATGTGACCCTTCTTGCCACAATGGTAGCATTCTATGTCACTCTTTCCTTTAGCACTGCGGGACTTGCTACGAGACTGATTCCTCTTTCCACCTTTGTAATTTTCTTTGGTCCTTCCCTTGACAACTAAGGCTGTTCCTTTGCCTTTGTCCATTGTCTTTCTATTGGTTTCTTCAGTAAGCAGACTTCCTTCTACACCTGCTATAGTCAAACCATCTGGAGGTGCAGTATTACTTAGAGCTATGCGAAAAGTGTCCCAACTTTCCGGCAATGTGATCAACAGGAACATAGCTCTAACAGGTTCATCAAACTTGACACCTTGAGCTGACAACTGACTGTAGATGGTGTTGAATTCATTCAGATGATTGGACATAGGTGTCCCTTCTTTCATCTTCAAGTCAACAAGCTTCTTAAGCCAATATACCTATGAAGTTGCACTTTGCTTCTCATAAAGATCACTCAAATTTTTCCATGCTTCATAAGCCGACATCTCGTCTTCTACATTGAAGTAAACGCTTTTTGCCAAAGTCAGCATAATGGTAGAAGTGCCAATTCATCCATTTCGCTCCATTCATCTTCGTCCATATCTTCTGGTTTTATCCCCTTGAGATTTATAGGTTTTATCTGCTTCTTTTGTACCAACACGTGCCAAATCTACTTCTTCCACAATGGGAAATTGGTTCCATCCAGCTTCTTGATATTGTAAAGAGCAGTGTCCTGTGATCCAGCCATAACTACGCTTCACAGTAGTTTACTTTCCTGGGAAAAATTTGGCAGAGTTTCCCTTGTAAACTGACCTCTGAACCAATATTAACCTGTCAAATGAACCAAGAAAGCTTCAGATTCTGCAGAAATTTTGGCAGAGTCTCCTTTGTAAAATGGCTCTTGTGTACTAAAAAAAGACCAAAAACAGCTCAAAAAACCACTGTCTCTCTAACACTGTAAGCTGTGGATAAACCTGTCATGCACTTGTATTGTCTCTCACTGTCCTGTAAGCATAGACTGCGACAATGCCTCAACGGCAGCAAAGCAAAGATGCAATCCCAACTGTCTAACTCACAGTCAATACATCCTAGCTGCCTATCTAAGGGTGCTCGAGGGATTGCTCCAAGACCTGTATCACCGAAAGGATCTCAACATTCGAGAATCCCCTAGCTCAATAAAACCTCACTCGACCCTCAACAAAGGCTGCAGTAAATCGGACAGTACATAGACTTCCCACAAAGTCATACATCCACAAATTTCCCATTGTATGCTGTAACCGCTGCGGCGATTGTTTTGCTACGTGACGCATAGCCAGCAAACCCTCAACAAACATACATCATCTCTGAAAATACATCCCATGTGGAAGTACCTGCAATGTCAGGATGAAATCTGGAATATCAAGCAGCAAACACATGCTACCTGATGAACTAGTGGATGTCGCCTACAGTCTGTGTGTAGGTGCGCCCGTGTCGTATGTGACACGCCTCCAAGAACTGTGAGCCGTCCTTCGTTGTGTAGACAGCCACAAATCAGCACTCTGGATGTAATGGAATTTGCCTATTCAATTTGAGAGTAGCGGAATTTAATGAGAGTACTTTCAAGAAATGATTTTGTAAGCATAACGTGTTGACATAATTGAAGATAGCAACATAATCATAGCAATTAGTTAACTTGGCATAGACAATACTTTTGCAAGAGAGAGAGATTTTAGAGAACATGACAACAGTTGAGGACCGGATTTATGTGGAGCCGGTCCCCCCTCCAATAGGCATTTGTATTATGATTTCTCCCATAAAGAGAGACTTGTAACAATACAGTCTTTGTGTTCCTTGTGACCTAGGTGATGCCATGAAGATGGAAGGCTTCATGCATCACAAACATAACATAAACTTGAAGAAAGCTTTAACTATCCCAAGCCTCAGTCCCAAGACCTCAAACACCTTCGAAGGTGGAGAGAGCTAGCAGGGAATGAGTGCAGGGAAGAGGAAGAAGAAACATTTCGTAGGAGAAAGAATTAATTCCTCACTTATCATACTCTTGTTGCTAGCATACATAATAGCATAGTAATGAAGAAGAAGGAGATGGCAAGCTTAAGCATTGAAGCATGGCTCTTGGTTGGATTTGCACTCCATAGCCAAGAGTGTTGGTGTAGGCTCTCAACCTCTACTTGCTTGGAGAAGGAGAGGGAGCTCTTGCACTTTGCATAGTACACAATGAGAGTGTGTGTGTGTGTGTGTGTGGGTGAGTATACCCCCTAAGCACCCCCATAGCTTGCTTGGGTTGATCCCCGCTTGTAGCTCATGCTTGAAGCTCATTGGACCCCTCCAGGCCTAGCCAATCACAAGCAGGAGCTATTACAAGCAATATGGGTAGCCTTGGGACAAGTGTCCCCCTTTCCCCTTTGAGAGAGAGGACTTGATAAATGCAAAAACAATTAGATAATTCAAGTAATTTATCATTGGACCCCTTTGAAGCCTAGCCAATAGGCTTCAAGCAACACATGAAGGTAACATGGGTAGGGACCTGACATGTGTCCTTGCTGCCCCTTCAAGCTGGGGCTTCCCTTGTGAGTGTGAGTGTGTGTTCTCTCTCTAATCCCTAGAAAAAGGGCTCACCCCCCCTCTTGTAGGGATGCTTTTGACTTTAGGAGCTCAAGCACCTTAGTCATCAAGCATGACAAAGCACTTGGACTAGGGGGTATTCCCACAAGCATCTCAGGCAAGCATGTGAAGGCACCTCAAGCACCTTAATCAAGCGGCGAGTAAAGCACCTCAAGCATGGAGTAAGTCAAGCACCTCAAGAACCTTAATCAAGCACCTCAAGAAGGACAAACACCTCAAGAACGACAAGCACCTCAAGCAGGTCAAGCACCTCGAGCTTGGGCCGGGTTCCCACCTCAAGCTCAGCCCTAGCTTACCTAAGGTCAAAGGACTTTTACACACATTATTGGAGGCCTTCAATGAAGCTAACCCTAAGGTCTTATGCTCCATTGGTTAGCCTTGCTCTTGATAGACCATCTCCCATTTGGGCCCTTTTACTATAGGCCCCGTGTTGAGATAGATCTATAAGCACATATCTATATCTTAACACTTGTTCCCATTTATTCTCCCACATTAAGTGATCAATTTAATATGAGAAAATCATTTGGGTTGGTTAGATATTAGATTTTATGACATTACCTCTCTCTTGAAATCATAGTCGTCCTCGACTATGAGGTAGAAGAGATAAAGCCTTAGTCATTAGTCAATCGTACTTATCGGGTAGAGGATCCGTTTTTTACCCTACGACATCTTTCCAAGATGGATGACTAATCCATTTGGTGCTTGGGAGACATAGCTGCCGCAAGCATGTCCGTTCTTTAGTCCATTTCATTCTCCCAAAGTAGAGTGACAAATTCTACTTGGTGTTTGAGAGACGTCGTCATCACAAACATGATTCTAAGCATGCATACTAGTTAAATTTGTGCACAATTAAAAAGAGGACTAGTCATATAAGACAAAAACATGAGTCACTTAAAAGAAAGTTGTACATTTGCTTACGCTAATGTAGCATTGTAAGCATTGACAAGGTTCATACTATCCTTAAGCTGTACTCCTTGCATCCATTTAGCATCTTCAAAAGGATAATTTTTTAACTTAATAAGATACCGTCGGATTATCTTACCATGTCGTAGTACCTTGTCTTCATGCCGAAGGACAGGTTCGGGTTGTAGCACCTCTTCTTGGTCTTCAACTTCGGGAGGGTCTTCAATGATTGGTTCAGTTGGTGGCTCTCCTTTGTAGGGCTTAAGTAGGCTTACATGAAAGGCATTGTGTATAAGCCAATGGTTGGGCAACTTGAGTTGATAAGCCGTCTCATTGATGGGCTTCAAGATTTGGAAAGGACCATAGTATCTTTTTGCTAGTTTAGCATAATACTTTTGATGGCCCGTAGGATTTTTGCCCGTCGTTTGCCTTAATCGAGCCTTAGGAAACTTGAGTAAGACCCAATCATTTTCTTTGAACATTAAGGCTCTTTTGTGCTTATCAGCAGCAGCTTTTTGCCTTTGTTGAGAGATGGCTATAGCCTCCCTAATCTTTTGAAAAGATTCTTGTAGGTCACGGCTATACTCATCGGCAGCGAAGATCTTCCCATGTACTTTGAGTAGCAAGGGACTTTTAGATCTTCCCTCTATGATCTCGAAAGGTGCTTTCCCCGTAGAAGTATGTACAGTATTATTGTAGGCATACTCTACTAGAGGTAAATACTTTTCCCATTGTGAGCGTTGATCTACTTCGGTAGCATAAGTCTTGAGTAGATCGAGTATCGTAAGATTGGCTATCTCACTTTGGCCATCCGTTTGTGGGTGATAGGCCGAAGAGAAATTCAATCTTGTTCCTAGATTTTCAAAGAGACCTTTCCAGAAATTACTGGTCATTTTAGGATCTCTATCTGACACGATGGATGTGGGTAATCCATGGTGCTTGAAAATCTGAGATATGAAGAGAGTTGCCATTTGATGTGCCTTAATAGTCTTTTTGACAGGAATAAAATGTCCTTGCTTGCTAAACCTGTCGACTATTGTCCATATTCCTGTATTCCCATGGATAGACTTGGGTAATCCAAAGATGAAATCCATGGATATACTCTCCCATGGTGAATTTGGAATAGGCAATGGCTGGAGTAATCCGGGTTGCTTCCCTCTATCATACTTGGTCTTTTGGCATACTACACATTTTGAAACATACTCTTGTATGTCCACTTTCAGGGTAGGCCAATAGAAATACGTCTCTACTCCTCAGAGAGTAGGTTGAATACCTCTATGCCCTGCATATGGAGGAGCATGGGATTCATACATAACCTTCTCACGAAGGGCATGGGTAACACATAGCCTATTGCCGTGGAGAAGATAACCATCTTGCAAGGTGAATGGTTCCTCTTTCTTCCCCAAAGCAAGGGCTGACATTATGTCTTTAAAGTCAGGGTCAGTAGCATACTCATCTATCATAGAGGATAGATCATTGTGAGTAGCTATAGACACCGCATTAACTTTTGGTCATCGTGAAAGTGCATCGGCAACTTGATTGTGCTTACCAGCTATGTGAGCAATATGGAAATTAAATTGCGAAAGAAAATTTTCCCACGTCATTTGTTTGTCGGAAAGCTTGGTTTGCGTCATGAAATACTTGAGACTTTGGTGGTCGGTTCGTAGGATAAATGGAGTCCCCAATAGGTAGTGCTTCCATGTGTCTAGGGCATGGAGAACAGCTAAAAGCTTTTTCTCATAAATGCCCAAGACTCGTTCATCACTATTGAGCCTTCGGCTCTCATGTGCTATGGCATGCCCTTCTTGAAGAAAAACCGCTCCAAGGCAATCACCACACGCATCACATTGGACCTCAAATGGCTTTGAGAGATTCGGAAGCACGAGGAGTGGTTGGGAAGTAAGCTTCTCTTTGAGTTTTTCAAAAGCATTTTGCTCCTTAGCAGTCCATACAAACTTAACGTTCTTTTTTGTTAAGTCGTGTAGTGGTCCTGCTACTTGAGAGAATTTTGCTATGAAGCGTCTATAGTATGCACACATACCAATAAAGCTTCTTAGCTCATGTAGATTCCTTGGGTTAGGCCATGATTTTATTACCTCTAACTTTGTTGGATCCATACGAATACCATCGTGAGAGATAATATGACCTAGATATTGAATCTCTTGAAGGAAGAATTCACTTCTCTTTTGGTTGAGAAAAAGTTTGTTCTCCCTCAAGGCTTGAAAAACCACTTGGAGATGTTGCTTATGTTCCTCCAAAGACTTGGAGTAGATGATGATATCATCAAAGAACACTCCAGTGAATTTACAATATGGTCTAAAAAATTTCTCCATGAGACGATTGAAAGTAGGTGGTGCATTAGTCAAGCCAAAAGGCATGACTAGATATTCATAAAGACCAAATGTTGTGCGAAACGCGGTCTTTAGGATATCTTCATCCACTATCCTTATTTGATGATAGCCACTCTTAAGGTCAATCCTACTGAAGTAGGTAGAGCCTTGTAGCTTATCAAACAGATCTTCTAGCCGAGGCACGGGAAATCTTCTTTTGATAGTGATATGGTTTAGTGCTCGATAGTCCACACACATACGGTATGTACCATCTTTATTTTGCACTAAAAGGACTGGAGAACAAAAGGGAGAGGAACTAGGCCTCACCATCCCTTTGTCTACCAATTCCTGTACTTGCCTCATAATCTCCTCTTGTTGAGCTTGTGAGACTCGATAAGGAGGTTTGTTGGGCGGTGAGCTTCCTGGAAGGAGCTCAATACGATGGTCATCATCCCCTCGTTTTGGAGGTAGGTCCATAGGGATATCATCGATGAACACATCTTGGAATCCTTTTAGAAAAGTAGACAAGTCTAACTCTTCTTGATTCCTATCGTTTTCATTTGATGAAACATTATTAGCTTTTAGAGACTCTTTGACATAAATCATGTACGCAGAAACTGAGCTCTTCATTGATTTATCAAAAGAAAGAGGATTTACAAGTGGAATAGTGCGACCACACTCACTAGCATCTATATACATGTTCTTTCCCCTGTAGGTGAAGTAAATTCTCCTTTCAAGGAACTTCATGTTGGCAGCCATGCGATCAAACCATGGTGCCCCTAGGATAACATCCTGATGTTGGAGAGGAGAGATGAAGAAGTCTTCTTTGTCGACATAGATTTGGACATGAAGCTTCAACTTCCCAATCAAGGGAGTAACGGAGGCTTGTTGTCCCTTGAAAGCTGCATCAGCTGTTACTATATCTCCCATCTCAAAAGCTTGAATGCCCAACTTGTTGGCCAACTCTATTGATATGAAGTTGAGAGTAGAGCCTGGGTCAAACAAGATGAAGGCATCATGCTCTCTTACCTTTCCCCACGCGTAGGAAAGTGATGATCCTTTGCAATGAGCATCCTCTTTTGGAGCTTCGATGGTGGAAGCCCTAGGAGTCTCATTGCGAGTATTCTTTTTGGGGCAAGAACGATAGCCATGTCCTTGCTCTCCACACTTGAAACACTTATGGTCCTTGCGAAAAGCTTCAAGCTCTTCAGGAGAGAGTTTGTTTTTACCTTTGTAAACTCCCTTCTGCTTGGACCGATTGTTGTTGTTGTTGTTGGAAGTGCCTTGGGAATTATTTTGAGCATTGGATTTCCCCTTTGCATCATTTTTATCTTTGTTTTCCATGGGTTTGACATTACGTCTAGCCCCTTGATGGAAATTGATGCGTGAAGCAACCATGGTGTGGTGGATTACTTCGGTAATAGTACCGGGCCGTTGAGAGTTGATGTATTCGGCCATCTCTTTAGGTAATCCCGCACAGAATTGCTGTCTTTGTTCGGCAAAGTCTATCTTTTGAAAGACAGTAGCTTTGAGATGTAAATCCCAAAACTTGTCTACATACTTGTTGATAGACTCATGAGAGAGAAGCTTCAAGCCGCGCCATTCGGTAAGAACTTTATCTTTAGTATCGCTTGGAATAAATTGCTTCATGATGGAAACTCGTAGAGTTTTCCATGTCTTTGGGGCTTCTCCATTGCCATGAAGGAACAAGAAGAAACATTTCGTAGGAGAAAGAATTAGTTCCTCACTTATCATACTCTTGTTGCTAGCATACATAATAGCATAGTAATGAAGAAGAAGGAGATGGCAAGCTTAAGCGTTGAAGCATGGCTCTTGGTTGGATTTGCACTCCATAGCCAAGAGTGTTGGTGTAGGCTCTCAACCTCTACTTGCTTGGAGAAGGAGAGGGAGCTCTTGCACTTTGCATAGTACACAATGAGAGTGTTTGTGTGTGTGTGTGTGTGGGTGAGTATACCCCCTAAGCACCCCCCTAGCTTGCTTGGGTCGACCCCCCCTTGTAGCTCATGCTTGAAGCTCATTGGACCCCTCCAAGCCTAGCCAATCACAAGCAGGAGCTATTACAAGCAATATGAATAACCTTGGGACAAGTGTCCCCCTTTCCCCTTTGAGAGAGAGGACTTGATAAATGCAAAAACAATTAGATAATTCAAGTAATTTATCATTGGACCCCTTTGAAGCCTAGCCAATAGGCTTCAAGAAACACATGAAGGTAACATGGGTAGGGACCTGACATGTGTCCTTGCTGCCTCTTCAAGCTGGGGCTTCCTTTGTGAGTGTGAGTGTGTGTTCTCTCTCTAATCCCTAGAAAAAGGGCTCACCCCCCCTCTTGTAGGGATGCTTTTGACTTTAGGAGCTCAAGCACCTTAGTCATCAAGCATGACAAAGCACTTGGACTAGGGGGTATTCCCACAAGCATCTCAGGCAAGCATGTGAAGGCACCTCAAGCACCTTAATCAAGCGGCAAGTCAAGCACCTCAAGCATGGAGTAAGTCAAGCACCTCAAGCACCTTAATCAAGCACCTCAAGCAGGACAAACACCTCAAGCACGACAAGCACCTCAAGCAGGTCAAGCACCTCGAGCTTGAGCCGGGTTCCCACCTCAAGCTCAGCCCTAGCTTACCTAAGGTCAAAGGACTTTTACACACATTATTGGAGGTCTTCAATGAAGCTAACCCTAAGGTCTTATGCTCCATTGGTTAGCCTTGCTCTTGATAGACCATCTCCCATTTGGGCCCTTTTACTATAGGCCCCGTGTTGAGATAGATCTATAAGCACATATCTATATCTTAACACTTGTTCCCATTTATTCTCCCACATTAAGTGATCAATTTAATATGAGAAAATCATTTGGGTTGGTTAGATATTAGATTTTATGACATTACCTCTCTCTTGAAATCATAGTCGTCCTCGACTATGAGGTAGAAGAGATAAAGCCTTAGTCATTAGTCAATCGTACTTATCGGGTAGAGGATCCGTTTTTTACCCTACGACATCTTTCCAAGATGGATGACTAATCCATTTGGTGCTTGGGAGACATAGCTGCCGCAAGCATGTCCGTTCTTTAGTCCATTTCATTCTCCCAAAGTAGAGTGACAAATTCTACTTGGTGTTTGAGAGACGTCGTCATCACAAACATGATTCTAAGCATGCATACTAGTTAAATTTGTGCACAATTAAAAAGAGGACTAGTCATATAAGACAAAAACATGAGTCACTTAAAAGAAAGTTGTACATTTGCTTACGCTAATGTAGCATTGTAAGCATTGACAAGGTTCATACTATCCTTAAGCTGTACTCCTTGCATCCATTTAGCATCTTCAAAAGGATAATTTTTTAACTTAATAAGATACCGTCGGATTATCTTACCATGTCGTAGTACCTTGTCTTCATGCCGAAGGACAGGTTCGGGTTGTAGCACCTCTTCTTGGTCTTCAACTTCGGGAGGGTCTTCAATGATTGGTTCAGTTGGTGGCTCTCCTTTGTAGGGCTTAAGTAGGCTTACATGAAAGGCATTGTGTATAAGCCAATGGTTGGGCAACTTGAGTTGATAAGCCGTCTCATTGATGGGCTTCAAGATTTGGAAAGGACCATAGTATCTTTTTGCTAGTTTAGCATAATACTTTTGATGGCCCGTAGGATTTTTGCCCGTCGTTTGCCTTAATCGAGCCTTAGGAAACTTGAGTAAGACCCAATCATTTTCTTTGAACATTAAGGCTCTTTTGTGCTTATCAGCAGCAGCTTTTTGCCTTTGTTGAGAGATGGCTATAGCCTCCCTAATCTTTTGAAAAGATTCTTGTAGGTCACGGCTATACTCATCGGCAGCGAAGATCTTCCCATGTACTTTGAGTAGCAAGGGACTTTTAGATCTTCCCTCTATGATCTCGAAAGGTGCTTTCCCCGTAGAAGTATGTACAGTATTATTGTAGGCATACTCTACTAGAGGTAAATACTTTTCCCATTGTGAGCGTTGATCTACTTCGGTAACATAAGTCTTGAGTAGATCGAGTATCGTAAGATTGGCTATCTCACTTTGGCCATCCGTTTGTGGGTGATAGGCCGAAGAGAAATTCAATCTTGTTCCTAGATTTTCAAAGAGACCTTTCCAGAAATTACTGGTCATTCTAGGATCTCTATCTGACACGATGGATGTGGGTAATCCATGGTGAGTTCTTTTTAGGTTTTAAAAAAAGAATATGTGTACATACCTGGTGGCCCGCCCACTTACCTGGGGGACCACATTGGGCTTTATACCCCAATAAGAAGGTGGTTAACCCTTTGTGGCAATGGGAGGAGAAGGTGGATAACCCTTGCTTGGTGTGGCAATGGAAGGAGAAGGTGGATAACCCTTGCTTGGTGTGGCAATGGAAGGTGGTAGGGGAGGAGAGAGAAGCTCCCTTGCTGCAGCAATGGAAATGGTGTAGAGAGAGAGTGTTGGAGTAGAGGATGAGTGTGATGGTTGCAACCAAGGAGGGGTTGGAAAAGAGGTTCTAGAGAGAGAAAATAACTTGTTGCCTAAGGACTACTTTTGAGGGAGCTCTGGATAGTAAAACAAGATTTTTCAAAAGTTTTTTTTAAAAAATTGAATTTTAGGGTTTTTGGGTGCACGTTTTGACTTTTTGAGGTCAAAAAATGCTTTTTTGACCATAAAATAGATTTAGGGGGGTTTTAAAAAGATAAAATTTGAGTTTTGAAAATTTTCAAATTTTTGGGATTTTTTCAAAACCGGATAAAAAAGGAGGGAAGTTGGAGGTTCCATATGATACACCCCCCCCCCCGTAAAGTGTGAGCTTTGTAGTGTGAGTCAAGGAGAGGAGAGTGGATTTATCCCACATACTGTGGAGCAAGGCTGTAGAGCTACTTAAAGCTCATTTCATGAATGAATAAACAACACCTCTATTTTGCACTACATGCTTGTCTATGGTGAGCTTGTGCTAAGCTAAGTCAATACTCAAGATTGTGTTTATGAGTCCAAGCTAATTCTATCTTGGAACCTAATTCACTTGAGTGATAACCTTGCTTACACACACACACTCATGCATTGACGCTACGTTTCTCTTTCATCCACCATAGCTAGCATGATCCAATTCCTAACATTTGGTATCAGAGCTATGGTGTGCTAGCTAGGATTGTTGTTATGCGTTTGTGTGTTAGTACAATTAGCATTACTTTATCATCATTAGATAGATCCATTATATTTGCTCTTCTATTGCATACCGCACACTTGATTAGTGTTCCATTGGCTAGCATGAGCATGTTCTTGAGCTAAAGACTCTTGGGCCACTACTCACTAGCTAATTGGAAGATTAATTAGCATAAGATTTCATTAATTTTCCATTAGAAACTTGCATTTTGCATTCAAAATCTGCTCCTCATTTTAGCAAAATTGGCATTCACCATTGGAATGTGTGCATAGCCCCATTTGAGTGCTTTCCGTCAAGCCCACCCACGCTAAAATCGCATCTCTTTTGCCTATTCTAAAGCTTGCTCAATTTTGCTCTCATGCACACCCTCATTCTCTGGTTTTCCCTGCATATTGAAGGCCCAAATTGTGTGTGTGTGTGTGTGTGTGTGTGTGCGCCTAAAAGAGCATTCAATGCTCACCACACCCTTGTGAAAAAATAAGCCTCAAACAACTTTGCACGTAGTGGGAACACGTTTCTCTTAGGGATCCTTTGACCATTTTTAAAGGCGGCCACACCCAAATTGGGCGCCCACTCGGCGGACTTCAAATCGGCGATAAGCTGCTTTTTATAAGGTTTTTGGGTCCGCCACCGGCCGGCTGCGAATCAGAATAACCGTCCGGCGGCCCTTGACCCACTGGCGAACGGCTGCGCGCTTGAGAAGTCCTCCGCCGACCGGTGCCCTGCCCGCGCGTGCCCAAAAATCTGCCCGCCGCCTGGCTTGCCCCCGCCTGCCCCACTTGCCCGACGAGCTGCCCGAGCTGCCCGAAGCCCTTTTCTTTAAAACCCCCTATCCCACGACCCTGTAAGATCTCCTTCTCGTGGCCTTCATTTCCAATTCCAAAAGCCTCCAAGGCCACTAGAGACTGTTCTCGTCCAGGCATAAAGTCCAGGCATTCAAACTATTAAGGCTTCATCAAGATTCTCGAAGGAGCTCAAAAGAGCTTGAACACCCACTTCAACAGCTTCAAAGAGGGAGTTCTTTTGAGCATCAAAAGCAAAAACAAAGAGTTATTTCCCCTATCTGTGAAGAGGGGCTTCACCGACGGTGAAGAGGAGCTTCACATTGAAGGGAAATTCCAAAGTACACATTGATCTTGCAACCGAGCACACAAATTTACAAATGAAGTTTTTATCATCAATTGTGCTCGTGTAAAGAGGTAGACACTGGCTAGGAGAGTCTCAGCTAAGACCCCTCTATTAGCACAAATGGGGGACAAGGGAATAGAAAAATTCAATGGGGAGGGATTTCACACTTGGAAAACGAAGTTAAGAGGCTACCTTAATGTTTGTGGTCTGTCATCAGCACTGCCTTAGAGCAACAAGCCAAACCCAATGGAGTGCACACTAGGGCATCTACACTCATAACTAGTGCACAGAATTTGGCCAAAGACGAACAAGCATTGGGAATCATCATCACCTCCTTGCATGGCAACTACATGCATTTCATAGATGAATGTAAGCATGCACATGATGCCTGGCATGTCCTAGAAAGTAATTTTGGAGCTAGGGACAAAAGAAGCAAAGTTAGTCTTAAAAGACAGCTTTACAAAGTTACTATGATTGAAGGGGAGGACATTGCTAGCCTAGTGAATAGGCTTAAGAGCATTGTCACGCAGCTCACTTACATCCAGGTTGAAGTACCAGAAGATGACAAAGTGGCCATACTATTAAGTGCACTTCCACCTTCTAATGACCACTTAGTCAGAATTCTTGAAGAAAAAGAACCAACACCACCATTCCAAGATGTCATCAACTCAATCCAAGCAGAAGAAAGAAAGAAAAGAGGTTCACTCACCTCATCAGGAGGAGTTTTTATTGCAACATCCTCAAGGGGAAGGCATTCGCCATCAACATCGACAAACGGAAGAAAGTGTTATGAATGTGGAAGAATGGGACACGTAGCGAAAGACTGCTACACAAACAAACCTTGCAACAAATGTGGTAGGAAGGGGCACCCTCCTTCTCGGTGCTACTCAAATGGAGGCAGTAGCAGTGGAGAAAGCAGCAGCAATATAAGCAACAACAGAAGCAACGAAGGCAAGAGACCTGACAGAGGATCAACTCACATAGTAGATGACAAAAAGGATGAAGAGGAGAGCAATGTTGTCTTTTATGAAGACCCATTTTGAAGATGCAGGCTCTCTACTTGTAGGCGAGGACTTTTTCCTGTGTGGATTCCATCATCCTATGTGGATATCACCATCCTTTGTGGATTTTTCTTGTGTGGATTTTACCATCCTGTGTGGAATTTGTTTTCTGTGGATATCACCATCCTATGTGGATTTTGTTAGCCTGTGTGGATCACGCATCTTCAGTATCTTGTCATAGTCCAAACCTCAAGGGGAGGATTGTAAAGTGTGAGCTTTGTCCTAAAGTGTGAGTCAAGGAGAGGAGAGTGGATTTATCCCACATACTGTGGAGCAAGGCTGTAGAGATACTTAAAGCTCATTTCATGAATGAATAAACAACAACTCTATTTTGCACTGCATGCTTGTCTATGGTGAGCTTGTGCTAAGCTAAGTCAATACTCAAGATTGTGTTTATGAGTCCAAGCTAATTCTATCTTGGAACCTAATTCACTTGAGTGATAACCTTGCTTACACACACACACTCACGCACGATCCAATTCCTAACACCCCCCCCCCCCCCAACCCCACCTTCTCACTAGGTAAGAGCCCATTTAAGAAGTGTAAGACTACTTTGTCCCCATACATTTTTGAGGGCATAGAGTGTGTCCACCACCCTCTTCTCATTGGCTGGCCTCTAATTAACCTTAGTCCCAAAGGGCCCCTAGAGGGTTCATATTTTTTCTCATGTCATGGAGCTACATCTTTAGAGGAACTTAGGAATTCACTTCTTTCTTGTTCTTTGGATTCCTCCTCTCTTATGGAAGAGAGTCTTCTTTTGGCAGTCTTATCAAGAGGCCTCCTAAACTCTCTCTCCTCTTAAAGAGTCATCTCTTACTATCATTGCAAAGAGAAAGTCATGTACTTGGTTTCATATGACTATACAACATAGGAACCCATATTATTTTTGTCGATAAGTACGGACAAGAATATGAGCCAATACACCCAGGGAATGAAGGAAGAGTGATAACACCAAAATTATTGACACAGGATTTTGAAGAGAAGCAAAAGCCTATGCATACACCTAACAAATCCACAAATCCCTTCTCAGATGACTACAACACCTTGGCGCATACAAATAGACAACCATTGCGAAGGGAAATCCCATAAGCACGAAGTTGTTGGGTAACTTTGGCTTGCAAAGTGGGTTGCCTATAGCTTGATGCAACCTAGTAACAAGATAATTAACAAACATGTGAGCATCATCATTAGCACCTTCATGTGCAAAAATCAAAGTTATCAATGTTCATTCTACTCTCTTGGTTATTGTTAGCCATGCTAATTGTACTATATCTATATCGTAACTCTTGTTCCCCTTTTATTTTTCCATATTAAATGAACAGTTTAATATGAGAAAATCATTTGGTAAAGTTAGATATTATATTTTATGACATTTCTTTTACGTATAATTAATGGAGATTTCTCTTTATCTCTCTCGTTATCAAGCTTTCCATAGCCATGTTAAACCCTCTATTAGCCTTAATCTCTCCTAATCTTTCCCCTCACAATGATATTCTCTCTGAATCTCTCACCTATAGCCTTATACTCGCTTAATCTTAACCATTGATCCTACTTAAACCTATGTAAGGAGTTTAAAGTCCACAGCTCTCAGCTATTCTAAGTTTGCGGGGGCCGTTAATGATTGAAACTCATTACCAAGCGCTTTATCAAGTTTACGTTCTAAGTTTTGAAGATTTCAATTCCCCATCTCTTTAATTGAAAATGAGTCTGCTAGTCCAATTGTCTGGTGTTGTGTGTCTTCCTCTCACACATTTCCCACAACAAGCAGCTCGACGCTGACTCGGCTCACTTTGCGAACCCTTAACACTAGGGCTTTGTGAACATGAGGCACTTTTGTGGCTATAAGCAACTATTTTGTAAATGCTTGTTCTCATGAACCACAAAAATATTCATCAAAACCTTTCAGGGATTTGTTTGCAAGGCATGTAGGGAGCTGAAAAAAATAGAAATAAATAATTTCCTGTAAAATTGCTTTTTTTAAAGAGCCATCTTTTAGGTACAATCGAACAAAAATTGCTCAAAAGTTTTGATATTCCATGTAGAGTCCTTAAAAATCTTCAAAACACGTTGAAACTTTTTTGAAAAATACATGGATATGTATACAATAAGAATCTATGCTTATACTATTTTTAGAAAAAAACTGTTGACTTGTTTTAGACCTCAAAAACATGTATGCTGTTAAATTTAAAAGCCAGTTTTCTCAGGAAAACTAGGATGAAATTGCAGTTAGATGACGACTATATTGCAAAGCCGATCAAAATTTTGGAACAAATAGTGATGACATCTTGTGGGATTGAGTACGAACATACATTTGCTATAGTAGATTTTGGTACTAAGAATTACTATGATGTTATTCTATGAAGACCATTCATGTGCGAGTCAAAGACGGTCCAAGAAAGACATAGCTCCCATATATAGACCACAAAAACTGGTGACGTATAAAGAGTCGACACCGAAGTACAGTGTTTGCGTATTCAGGATGAGATTTGATTAGAGACCTAACCATGAAAAGTGATTCATGCCATACCTTGGAACAAAACAGGGAATCAAGCAATGATTGTTACCATGACACCCTTGAAACCCAAGGGTATGAGGAGCTTAGTGTAGATGATGAGAAATCAGAAAGACATGAAAGTGATCTTGAAACAAAAGTGAAAAATTCTTTGATTTTCCAAACCAAAAACTCAGAACACAACAATGCTATAGGAACAAATGAGCAACAACAGGGATGAGAAAAATTTAATGCCGCATATCGAGAGAAAATGGTCATACTTGAGACTAGTGGGGACTCAAGATTGCACCAAAGACAAAGTAACTGGAAGGGCGACAACACCTTCTCAACCAAATAAACTGAAACCAACAAGAGAACAACCAAAAAGACATCCAAAAGACGCATCAAAGGCACGGGATACTATTCGTGAACCTAAATGGACCAACATTGAATGGAAGAAGAAATACAATGAGCTGAAACAAACATTGAAAGAGCCTTGGAAAATAGTGACAGAAAAAATGAGAAAGAAACAAGGAAAGACGGAAAGTGTATCCTCAAATTACAAATAGTACACTATTCAAGACTGCAAATCATCATTGAACAGTCGATGAGGGAGAAGGCTGAACTAAGAAAATCTTACGATGGGCCTGAGGATGCTAAAAGAATTGATGTAGCAGAACCTAAAGAGGAGCCTAAACTTTCCTACATCTCTACAAATCTATCATCAAAGGAGAAAGAGTTGTTGATTCAAACGCTCAAAGAGTATAAGGATGTGTTTGATTATTCTTATAAGGACTTAAAAAGGGGTTATCCTGCCATCTGTCAGCATACAATTCCATAAATCCTGAAGAAACTTCAAGCAGGCAATGCCCTTACAATGAAACAACTGCCAAGAAAATCAAGGAGGAAATTGACAAACTCGTGGAAGTAGAGTTCATTTACAAATTTGTGCACACTGATTAAGTATCCCCAATTGTGGTGGTATCTAAGAAGAATGCTGAATTGAGAGTGTGCATCAACCTCAAAAAAGTGAATGCAGCTGCTATTCGTGACAAATATCCTCTTCCCATTGTTGATCATGTCTCGGAAAGAGTAGCAAGAAAATGAGCATATAGCATTTTGGATGGATCTTCAGGTTATAATCAGTTGTTGATTAAACTAGAAGATCATCGCAAAACAATTTTTGCAATTGAATGGGGCATTTTTGCTTATTGGGTAATGCCTTTTGGGTTGACAAATGCAACTGCCACCTTCCAAAGAATTAAGGCTCATACTTTCAAAGAATACTTGTGTATCTTTTTAGAAATATATATGGATGATTTATGTGTGCACTCAATATTACGCAAAGACAATATAGATCATCTAAAGAAAGTCTTTGGGAAATATCGTACCTATCCAATTTTCTTGAATCCAGAAAAATCCATTTTCATGGTTAGACATGAGAAGATATTGGGGCATGTTGTGTAAGCAAACAGAATATTCACTGACGTGGACAAGATCAAAGTGATTGTGGATATGTCACCCCCAAATTCATGGGACATTGTGGATACTATAGAAAGCTTATCTACATGTATGCTATAATTGCTAAGCTTCTCTATGGTTTGATTGTAAATTTTGACTGGACAAAAGACTGTGAAAAATAATTTCAGAAGTTGAAGTAATATTTGGTATCAACACCAATTCTTAAGGCATCAGATTGGAGAAAGATATTTCATGTTCATGTAGATGCATCTGCGTTTGCCATTGGATGTGTCTTAGCACAACCTGGCAAAGGAACTATGGATTTTTCAATCTGCTGTGCAAGCTGTCAACTTAACAACGCCAAACAAAACTACACAAATACAAAAAGGGAAGGATTGGACATGGTTTATGCTACTAGCCAAACATCTTTGTTGATCATTAAGCATTTTTATATTTGGTCAACAACCATGCTACACGGTGTCCTGCTGTGATGCGCACATAGTGGGACTACAAGATCTATCTTGCAACTTTTTAGATGATTTTGGCTACAAAAATTTGTCGCAAGACCTCCATGAAGTGTCAAGAGATAGATGTGAGAAGGAGGCCATTAATAGGTAATATGCAACAAATGGCATCCTTGAGATGCTTGCAACCCGAATTTGATGATTTTTTTACACAAGGTTCCAATCCAAATTGGAGAAAGTATATAAAATGGGGTTTGTAGGTTATAAGCAGAAAAATTGCCCCTATTTTTATTTTTTTATTTATAGTCACGATTGAGGAGATATGATCAAAGTGGTGGACCCCAATAGTCTGCCCACATCATGCAAGGACAACCCATTTCAAACTTTGCCAGTTCTTGTTCACACTGGCTCTTCTCTTTCTTGTGTAACCCTTGGGGATTCCCTTCACCTATAAAAGGGGACCTCTTCTTCCTTGAAAATCATTCTTTAGGGAGTGAGAGGATTAATGCCTAATTGTACTTAGCCATAAACATAAGCCTAACCCTACACCTACTTCTTGAGGGAGACTAGCCAATCTTGTAAGCAATTTTTGGAAGATCATCTCTAATGAAAGAAGGACTTGAACTTGGTACATCAATCAAGGCTTGAAGTCCTTCCTCTTCTTCTCTCTCCATCCAAATGCGAATAACTCTCGAAGGGTTTGTCAAGTAAGATGTGTTTTACTTTGAGGTTTTGTTTGTTTCTTGTTGTTTTCTTTTCCATCTCTAATCCAATATATATCTCAAACTTTATCTCCTTCTCTAACCAAATAAATCTCTCTATCCCTTACATTCTTTGCTTATAATCTTTCCAACTATCTTGCTCCATAATCACCTATCTATCTCTACAAAAGCCTCTACCTCTATCTCTAGCTATCGTCTATAACCATATCCTTTTCTATATGCTTATATTATCTTAAATAGCTAAATTCATCAATAAATCCTTTCATCCTACCCTTGATTAGATATAATCAAAGCTTGGATGTTTTCAACTTTGTCTTATTTTGAGAGTTCTATGTGTACATGAGAGGGTGAGAGAGAGTCTTCTATGGTTACACTTCAAGTGTTCACCACCAAACACCAAACTTCATGGAGTGAATCCTTTGCTACCTCATCACAAGCTCTCATAGCCATTATAAGAGGTTGTGTGCACTTGTGGCGTTTCTAGCGACAAAAATACATTGGGTTTTTATACTCCTCGGCGTCGCTAAGACCGTCGCTAATAGCATCGAAAACGTCGCTCTATGAGCGTCGCTATAACCGTCGCTATATGTGTCGGTATAGCCGTCGCTATATAGTGATGCATATATATAGCGATGCTTACAGACTACCTATAGCGACGTTGCAGAGCCTTATATAGCGATGCCCGAGAGCAAATTTTTTTGGGTGAATGCCCTGCCACCCATCAACCATATTGAATGTTTAAATACTAGAGTAAACCTAAATGAATCCAAGATAAGCCCGGATTCACCTTTGAAAGAAAGTGCAAGGTATAGACCGAAAGTAGTCACCCACAAGACAATATAACCATTAACTCCATCATCCACGTTTTGTTTGCAGAATAAAGATACAAAACTGACAAAAGTAAATTGATGAAAGTAAATCGATGAAAATTGTACACATCATAGGCAAAATCACTTGATTGTTAAGCTTTGCAAATGTAATAGTTACAATACCATTGTCATTATTGAGAAAATATACATGGTTTTCCAATAGTTACAAAAAGACGTATACATGTCATCTCATTATACATTCTATGAAAAAAGGAAACTAATGCTATCTAGGTACGGCTAAACTCACATCGTCTAATCAGACATCTCATCGCGTCCAAGCGGCGTATCTGTCGGATTCTGCAGAAAAAAACAGTAAGACTTTCTATAAGTATAAACATATAATTTACAAAACAATACAGCAAATGGAAAAGAGTAAACCCTAATACTAACCATGCCACCTTGAGAACTCAGAATGTCCATCAAGGTGTTTAAGCCCTTTCTGCCTGCGTACTCACGCTCGTACGGTGTGGGGTCACGTCCTGTCATTGACCACTATTCAAAACATACAAAGAATCCATTATGTTAGAATTTAAAAGTACAAATAGATGTAACTATCAAACCTAAAGAGAAATTAAAAAAACTTACAAAATCGGCCGCAAAGGATGTCCACCCACCGCTCCCCTAGTGGTGCTGCGAGCTCCCTGCCTCTACTCGCGCTTTGGCTGCCCCCTTTTGTTGCTTCCACTTGTCAAGATTCTCGCACGCTACTTGCTTCGTATTCTTTAAATCTTCTTTGGCCAACCAATCTGGTATGTTCCACCCATGCTTTATTGCTTTTTGTACTACAGAACGCTTGTGCTTGCAGTATTCGTGCATTTGAACCTTCATCAGGTCTTCATTGAAGCGCTCATCCCGACTTGACATGGGAAACTCGTCATGCAACATGCTGATGAATGTGTCTTTTAATTCACTTGGCACTTCACTCCAGGTGTTTAGTATGTAGTGTCTAAACACCTGAGAGCAAAGACCGTGCATGCGCGCGATCACCTTCTTGCCTTTATCATCCAAGATGATGTCGCCACTGATGTCGACGGAGTACGGCAAGCCCTCTCGCCTGTGACGCGTGAACCTGGGTGTCTCGGCAGGGGTCTCTAGCGGCGTGTCGATGGGGGTATGGAATTCAGGTGTCTCCATTGGAGTCTTGGCCCCGAAGTGAGGAGTGTCGACTGGGGTGACTCTCGGAGGAGTAGGTAGTGGTGTGTAGCCAGGAATGACCGATACCCGCGCAAAACCTAGTGTAGATGGCGATGCCGTGGTTGGTGTGGGGGGTGGACAAAGAAGGGGAAGGTAAAGAGACCCGTCGAACATGAAGCCGTGTTGAGGCATTAGTGGAGGCATCCCCACAACAACCACCGCCACCACCACTAGAGCATCAGTGCCTAGACGAGTGTGAAGATTGTCTCATCGACACCGAAGCTTCGGAACACGCTGAATGCTCCAAAACATAGGGACACACTGAAGGAGTACAACGACGTGATGGTCCTCGAGAGCGATGACGATCCTTGTACGACCTCCTCTGCTCGGGTGACAAAGAAGAAAGAAACTCATCATCATCCATACCTACATTAAAGACATGAACATTTAATCCTAATCTTGAATGGAGAAGAAAACATGGACAAGTAGAGAGAGAGAGAGAGAGAGAGAGAGAGAGAGAGAGAGAGAGAGAGAGAGAGAGAAAGAGAGAGAGAGAGAGAGAGAGAGAGAGAGAGAGAGAGAGGACTCATAAAGGGGGAGGGATCCCTGTGTAGAGAGATTCCTGTGAAGTTCTTGTGAATTTGTCTCTCGTGTGCATTCTATGTATCTTGTAAAAGCACTGCTCTCCGAGTGCGATGGAGAGTGAGGTTGCAATCATGAAGGAGGTGATCCGTCTCTGCTCATAGAGCTGCTCGCCCCTCCACTAGATCTAGTTGATCGGGTGAAAGAGACGCTAAGAAGCAGTAGTGGAGGGGCGAGCAGCTCTATGAGCAGAGACGGATCACCTCCTTCGCAATTGCATCCTCAGTCTCCATTGCACTTGGAGCGCAGTGCTCATCGGCATATTAGACTTTCATGACACACCGATGAGTGTCCATGCTTGTGAGAACATACATGGAGCATACGTATTTGGAGTGGATGCAATGACGATTAAACACAATTTAAATTTCTCAAGTATAGCATATAGACAGGAATGGACTAAAAGCCACATGAATACAATATATATTATAAAATGGAGAAAAATTGTTTAAATACAATGTTTATGGCTTTAAGAGGTCTCTCTCTCATCCTTGCATAGCTCAACATAACTCCCTATATCTATATAGAGCTCTCCGTTTAGGCAGATGTCCTCCGTTTCATTTTATAGATCCTCTGCATGCACCCCATAGAGAGTAGCAACTTGATGCTCGTCTGGCACCACCTCAATGGCTTCTGACTGAGCATCTTCTCCAATCTCCTCTATTGATTCCACTGTGATTGGCACATGGTAGCCCTCATACGTCTGTGCACTACAAGGGGCTACCTCTATGACGTACCACTAGCTAGTTTGATGCAGACTTTGTAGGATGGAATATCACTTGCCAGAGCCACATAACTTACATGAGAGTCCATCTTGTCACCAAATTTGGTGTACTTCCTCCATGTGCTTCCCCAAGTCTATCTTGTGAAAATTTTAAAAAGTCTTTCCCCCAAAGATTGTAGTAGCAAGTCTATCGCGATAGACTAGGTTACTTGGCCAAAAGAGATCCATTTTGCACTTTGATTTGATAATGGTGGTCAATATTCCTTGTTAGCACCCCTCATGAAGTCAAAATCAAAATTTTACATGTCTAATTGTAATAGCAAGTCTATCGCGATAGACTGAGTACTTAGTCATTTTTACAAGTTTTTTGATATTAGTTGACCACAATGGTGTTAGTAGGCTCTCCTAGACACACACATCAAGTTTTAATCAATTTAGAAGAGTGTACTCCCTGTTTGCAGCACTTAGCTGGTCCTGGAGTTGAAGTAGACCACTTAGGTGATGGTCGCCGTTCCTTTTGGTCATTGTATGACTCCGACTGTCTTTTATTTCCTTTTGACCTTCCGTCAAAGCAGTCAGTTGTTGTTTTGGTGTTTACATCACCAAGAACGACCATTTGGACATCTTTCTGGCCTGTTGCTGGCATTTGCCCTAGTGGAAGAGCTTTTTCTTGAGTGGACACATTCTATCTCGTAGTTGACCTCTTTTGGATGTACCTTGTTAAATTTGGTGTCATTTTGTCACTTGGTCGGCCCGTTAGAGTATCGTGATGCTTTGTGCAGTTTCCGTCAGATAGGGACTTTAGGCTCCGTTTTGACGAACTTTTTCATGGTCTAACCATTCAGTCGGTTTGTCGAGGTTATTGGCTTGGTGCCTATGAGTTTCGGCTCATTTTCGATCACCTTGGTTCAGGTGCCCTTTTGCAGGTCCTCTAAAATTATGGTTTTTTGGGCGGCTTCCTTCATGCTTTTCGAGGTCATAGGCTTAATCCCTAAGCTATAGGCATTGTGACTTTCAATTTTGGTTCCATTTGGTGGGCTCTAGGTCTCCCTAACAACCGGTCTACCGTATGTGTGCACAGGTTGTGATTGTGATGCTGGCGAGGTTTTGCGACTAACTGAAGTAAACAACACTTAGAGTCAGTGTTGACGAGCATACCTCTCATATCTGATGTCGATCTGGTGACCATGCGCGATGGATGAGCTCCTGGAAGTCTCAACTGTTGTAGGGAGCTCTCTCTCTCTCTCACAATGGAAAATGACTCAAATGAGAGATTTCTAACCTAGCCTCTCTATATGTAATCGAGACTCCGACACAAAATTTTCCCATCTTTTACCTGTGGCCATAACTTTTTGCGAGATGCGTTTTAGGCTCCCAAATTTCCTGATTTGGACCTCGGTTGCTCCAGTTCTACAATTTTTGTAGATTTCTCCTGTTGGAGGTCCCTTCATGACAGTGGTCATTTTGCCCTATCACCTTTGCAGTCCCTATTTTTTATGTGTCTTCTTTACCTTGCTTTGATCAGGCATCTCTTCTTTTGTGTTTCCATCTGGATTACAAATTTTTTTCTATAATTTTTGCTAGAAAATGGCTAAAATAAAGCAAATAAATCCCAAAATAACCCGAAAATAGCAATTCTAACCTATAAAAATACCAATGAAAAGCAAAACACTTTGTAGCTCACTTTTCTCATGTCTATGTACATTCTCACTCATAATCATCAACCTTGGCCTATTTTTTGCTGTTTTTCGACATTTTTTGGCCAGATTTGACTCTCTTTATAGTATATACACATCCCTAGGGGCTCATGTATGATGATTTGGTCCCCAATTCTGATTAATTATGAGGGCATATTCTTTTTCCCAAAATCACACAATAAAACGCAAAAATGGTTGAAAAATTGATCACAAACATTGCCCTCTAATATATGACATGAGTCCGCATTTGGAATGCCTCCCCCCCTCCTAGTTGGAGTCCTCTTGGACGACAGGGTATCGTCAAGGGTATGTGCTGTGCATGGGTGTGAACTCGTGCTAATGCAGGCCTTGTAATATAGCCCTATATGCATGTGCAGTCAATGCATGTAGAAAGAATTTATGCGGTGTAAGAGGAAGGTATAAGCGATTCGCTTATTGGCATTTGGCGTTGAGGTTTCCTGTGGTAGCTTGAGTTGGCTGGCAGATTTTCTTTGCAAGAAGAAGTTGTAAATCTGCTGCTCTTTGTTTGACTGTTTTCCACTGTTTTTGAATTGGCATATGTGGATCCTTTGAAGTCGATATTGTCGTATATTTTGTTGCATTTTCTGGTGTAACGTTCTTTCTTTTCCCTTTGATGACTTGGGTCTTATAGATCCTTGTAGTTATTGTTGTTGATTCTGCTTGTTTCCTCGTGCTGTTTGCATGATGTGGCTTGACATTGACAGTGTGTTCTTTTGCCCCCTTTTTTATAGGAATTAGGCTGTCTTGCCTTATCCAAACTTTGTATTTCCTCTTTTGATGTAATTGTGCCTCGGCTAGATCTGTACGCCATACCCAAACTTGACTGGTTCCCTGCATGGTTGTTGATTTTTGATAAGACGTTGCTGGACTTGTAAAATCTGTTTGTTGTTGGTCAAATCCTTGCGGTTGTATTGACTCCTGTCTCCTCCTTGACATGTATTGGTTATATGATAAGAAGGGTTTTGAAAAGTTTTCATTTTGGAACAGTGCTTCATTAGTATCCAAATCAATGAATACCCTGTTAGCTTTCATCCATGACACTGCTAAGATACACAACGTTGCTGATCTACTTGGTGGCAGTATATGGAATTTTGTAGTGTACGGGTGTGCCTGCACTGTGATTGGTAATATAATAGACCACAACGTGGTCACCTCATCACCCGATGCTACTTTCAACCGGTGTGTCTTTGGGATCGTCCTCATTGGTCCAAGTTTTTGAAAGAGCTCAAAGCTGATGACACTCATTTTTGCTCCAGTGTCAAGCAATGCATAGATTTCAACTTGTTTTGTGCCTGCATAAGCTTTTATGTAAGGACTACACCACGTATCTTCCAAGTCGTCAATGATGCTATCGTCCTGAGCCCTAAAGTCTGTCATGGTCTTTTCTAATTCTTCCTTTTGTATATCCATTTCTATTGTTCAGAATGTCGGAAGAGGATATTCGTCAGTCATCATTGGGGTGACCATGTTTATTGTCCCGAGAAATTGCTTTCGTTTAGCAATGCATTCCTTAGCTTCTTGTTGTGCTTGTTCCTGAATTCTTTGCTGTTCCTGTCTATAGGCCTTTCCATAATGCAATTGAAACAACATTTCCGGTGTTAAAGGTAGATGATATTTTTTTAAACGACATCCACTAATCCAGTTCGGCATTTCTTTTCCATCTAGAGTCGACAGTTTTACTGCTCCGCTGGACGATATTTCCTCAACTAAATAAGGCCCCATTCCCCGTTTCTTTAGCTTTTTGGCATGCTATTTAAGTGTGTATACTAAGACATAGTCGCCCGTTTTAAAGTCCTTGTTCTTGACATGTTTGTCAAAAAACTCTTTCTGTTGTCTTTTTTTTGCATATATGGTTGCTACAGCATTGAGTCGTAACTCATCTAATTTTTCAAGGTCCTCTAACTGTTCTGACAGTTCATGCCCCGTGCAGTCCAATTGTGTGGCTACCCTTAGTGTGCGAATCAAAAAGTCAATAGGCAATATTGCATTTAACCCATATACCATATTAAATGGTGTAGCATTGAGTGTTGTTTTATATGCAACTCGATAAGCCCACAATGCCGAATAGAGCATCTGATCCCAATCTGTTCTTGTTTCACTAACCAGTTTCGTAAGAACTCTGCACAATATTTTGTTGGTCGCTTCCGCTTGGCCATTGGCTTGTGGATGATAGATTTGCGATGAATTACCATAAACTCATTTAAGAGATGTTGGATAACTTCATTTACAAAGTGTGTCCCTCTATCACTCACCAGCTCGATTGGAAGGCCATAACATGTAAACACATATTCATATAAGAATTGTGCCGTGGTTCTAGCGTTTGCTTTCGTTGTGGCTTTTGCTTCCACCCATTTGGTCATGTAATCCGTGGCCACTATGATATATTGTGCTTGTGAACGATACGCTGGTGGAGTGATAGGACCAACAAAGTCCAATCCCCATTTAGCGAATGCTCGAGCACTCATCATTGGTCTTAAAGGCATTTCGTCTCTTTTAACTGGTACCCTAGTGCGTTGACATTCATCACACCTTTTCACGAATTCTGCTGCATCTTGAATCATGGTTGGCCACCATATACCTACAACCATAATGATTTTTACGATTCTCTCTACTGAAAAATGATCGCCTGCTATGCCTGCATGAGCTTGTTCCAATAATGGAAATTAGTCATTTTCATGAGGAACTAACCTCAGCTGGTCATCAGTTCCTCTTTTATACAATTGGTCACTAATGAGGGTATACCTATTCGCTTCGATTTGTAAATCCTTTTGTCTTGCTTTAGACCAGTCTCCTGGCAGCTCCTTATTAGTCAAATATTCCACAATAGCATGACTCCATGCGGGTGCTACTATCACTTGGTATAATGTGGCATAATCCACAGCAGTATTAGATGTGCAAAAGTTGCATTTCTTGATGTAATTAGCTTCATCGCCTGCCATTCCTGGCCAATACACTCCAAGTCTTCTTAATTGTTCATACATCATTTGATTTCCTCTATGGAATCCCCCTGTTTGTGTATGGGCCTCCTCTAGATACGCTTCGTACTCCTTTGGGCCTATACACAACCTTAGAATCCCATCGTTTCCATGATGGTACATTCTTCCCGCAAGCATTGTGTAATTTCGTGCTTGTCTAATGTCTTCCACTGTGTGTTTGTCGTCAAGATTCATTCCATACGTCAGCAACGCAATAATTTGCTCTGACCATTTCGGTACCATCTCTATATTAAACAAGTATGCGCCTGGGAGATCATCATCTACCCCAGTAGCTTTTTCGCCATGTAGTAATCGAGAAAGGTGGTCTGCTCTTTGATGAGTTTTTCCTTTCTTAATTACTACCGTAAAATCAAACTCCAGCAACACAATGAACCATCTTACAATTCGTCCCGTGTTACAAGGTTTGTTTACTAAGTACAAGAGTGCTTGATGATCCACAAAGAATGTGAATTTGTTCGCGAGTAAGTAATGTCAAAATTTCTTTACCGCATATATCATACCCAATCCTTCTCTTTCAGTGGTAGTATAATTCTTTTCTGCACTGTTGAGTTGTCTACTAGCATAACTAACTGGAAAATCTGTATTACCCTCCCCTGGTTGTGCTAATATACAGCCTATTGCAAATGCCGAAGCATCTACATGTACATGGAAGATCTTTGACCAATCTGGTGCTTTTAGAATTGGTGAAGATACTAGTGCATCTTTTAGTTTCTGGAATGACTCCTCACATTCATTGGTCCAAATGAAGAGCGTGATTAGACTATACAAGGGTTTTGCTATTACAGCGTACATGTAGATAAAACGTCGGTAGTATCCACAATGTCCCATAAATGATTGTACCTCTCGTATAGTGTTTGGTCTTGGCAATTCTATGATCACCTTTACCTTGTCGTCATGAGTGGTAATTCCATTAGCTGATACTATGTGGCCTAAGATTTTACCTTGTCGTACCATGAATACACATTTTTCTGGGTTGAGGCAAATCCTATACGTTCTGCATTTTTCGAATACCTTTCTAAGATGATCTATATGGTCTTCTCTGAATAGAGAATAGACACACAAGTCGTCCATGTAAATATCCAAAATATTCTCAAGTATTCTTTAAAAGCATGTGTCATTAATCTTTGAAATGTGGTTGGAGCATTGGTCAATCCAAATGGCATTACTCTAAATGCATATATGCCCCATTTTGTTGCAAACGCCATTTTGTATTGATCTTCTAGTTTGAACCCCAATTGGTTATAACCAGAGAATCCGTCCATAAAGCTATAGGCTTGCTTGCCTGCTACTCATTCCAGGACGTGTTCAGTGATAGGAAGAGGATAGTTGTCCCTTATTATTGTTGCGTTTACCTTCTTGAGATTCACACACACTCGTAATTTCCCGTTTTTCTTGGGTACCACCACTATAGGGGACACCCAGTCCGTGTGCTCTATCTCATAAATAAATTCAGCCTCCATAAGTTTGTCTATCTCTTCCTTTATCCTTTTGGCGAATGTCTCATTATATGTGTATGGACGTTGTTTGCTTGGTTTTGCATCAGACTTCAGAGGGATTAAATGTTCACAAATGTTAGGATCCACCCCCTTCAAATCTTTGTACGACCATGCAAATACATCTCGAAATTCCTTAAGTGTTTTGATTAGTAAGTCCTCTTCTTCCCGACCTAGATCTGTGGCAATGTAAGCAAGTCGAGGACTCGTTTATTTTCTTGGCGTTCTCTGGCCCATCGTAGGACTCGTTTGATTAAGGCTCCCTCATTGGTTGCTGAACCACCAATCTTCTTTCCTGAATGGTGTACTTACAATAGTGAGGAGGTACATCTATCTTTTTACTCCCATCACTAGCGTTCGTTCCATCGCTACTTTCCATTTCAGTTGTCCATACATTTTTGATTTTTTGTTTCAACTCATTGTATCTCATTTTCTGTTTAATTCTCGTCATAATTGGACCATCAGAGACATTCAGTTTTTCTGTTGCAACTCTTTTTTTTGCTTTGCTGGTTTTCTTAGGTTTCAACAGTCTGGACTTAAATCCCGAGTCTTCAATAACCTTAAGAAGTCTTCCTGACACTTTATCCTTAGCACAATCAACAACATGAATGTTCATAAGGAAATGTGTCTTACCCCTGAACTCCAGCATGGGTCTCAGCCTGCTGGTTGGTAGACTGATATGGTGTCGTTTACTCTTGTATCTTTTTTGGCGTCTCGTCATTGTCTTGATCTTGATTGTCATCTCCCTCCGTATTTTTTGACTTCTCGTCATCCGCATTATCCTTGTGTTCACTTTGATTAGAAGAATCATAAAAGTATTCTTCCTCCTGCTTGATTTCTTTAGTGGGGATGTCCACATAGCCCACTATCTTAATCTCAAGTTTTGTTTCTGTTTTATTGATCCTCATATTCTCAATATCTCCATCGTTCTCATCTTCCTCCACAATTTTGCTCAACATGTAGTATGGTATGATATCGTAGCCATTCTCGTCACAAAATTTGGTGGGAGTGACTTCATTGTTGACGCATACATCCAATGTAGCCAAAATTTGAGACCATTCTAGGGGTTTGAGCTTCTCTTCAGGAAAAGGTTCTCGTATATAGGCATCGTCTTCCAAGATCCTCTCTAGTGTCCTTTCATTGTGGTCAAATTCACTACATTGAGATGCCCCGCACATCCATATCTCTTTTTTCTTACAGAGCCACGCTGGGACTTCTGATCCACTAATGGTGGCTGAGTCAAATTCTTCCACCGGGGTTCTCATGACATCATGGTAGCTATGATTTTTCATGTTTACTTGTGTAGTAGTTTCAGCATGTCTTAGATACAAATAATCATACCCCCAGTCCTGCACCATTTTGAGTTGCCTCATGAACGGCCTACCAAGGATAATTTCATAGTTGTTCTTCTTGCCGAAATCTACTATGGCAAAGGTATGTTCATACTTTATGCCAGAGGAAGATACCACAATTGCCTCAAGCAATCCTATAGGCCTTTCTATGTGCCCATCCGCCAGTTTCAATTTCATTCTAGTTGTTCGTATTGTTGGTTTTCCCCATTTTTTCCATAGCATTTTGGTCGCAATGGCAATGCCAGCTCCTCTATCGAGTATGGACTTAGTCTCTATGCCGTTATACTCAACTAGTAGGGTTGTGTTGCTGTCTTCACCCTCACAATACTCTCCGACCTTGTTGAGTGGCACTGGTCTAGTGTTGACTTTATTCGGTTCTGTGTCATTAAGCTCGGTTTCGAAGAACTTAAGAGGCATCCTCATACCAAATTTTTCAATACATTTGCCCACTTCCGTCCACATGCTTGGCCTAATTTTTAACAATTCTGCCAATGTGATTGTACACTTGACCGGAGTGGTCAACAAGTCTGTCAAGATTTTAGTGTCTAATTGATTTGACCCGCCTATTCTTTGAGAAGGTACTCTTGAATTTCTGACCTTGCGTCATAGTTCCCCATGTATGGTGGCAAAGTTCTGAGTGATGCTGGTCTGCTATCTTTGGATGCAACTGAACCATTATCCCCTTGAAATGATTTAACGTCTAAATCCCATGGAGGCTTATTCAAGTTCAACTCTAAGAAAGGCGCTGACTCAACTGTTTTTGTCTCATATTTTTCTTGAGCTTTTCTCACCGTTTCCCATAGCTCTTCAGGCCAATTTTCTTCCACAATAGGGGTATATGGTGGAAAATCTTTCAGTGATTCATCAGTGCTATTAGGCACGTCTCTTGCATCCTCTACATCCGGCAAGGATTTAACGTTTTCTATCTTGTCAGGTATCCTTTGTTCGGTTTTGTGAGGTGTTTCATTGTTTGGTGGTTTGATCACTCTATCTCCCACTTCCATAGGTGGAGGATCCACTAAAGCTTGTGCAGTTTCAATCAGCTATTTGCACATCTCTAGTCTCTGTTTTTCTATCTCTGCATATGGATATGTCATCCACCTTTGCTCTAGAGTCTGTCTGTTCTTCAATCTTGCTTTATATGCTTGCAAGATTGCATCTAAGGGTTCATTGATCTTATCTACCAATACCGACCCTCCTGAGCTTGCACTTCTTGGTCCCTCCGTTGATTTTAGAGAGTCGGACTCTCTTTGGTGTTTAAGTTGCTCTCGAGCTATCGTTAGCTCAGCTTCTACATCTTTTTTTTTCCGCTCACGTCTAGCTTTCATTTTCGCTCTTCGTTCTTTCCAAGGATTATCACGACTGACGCTAGACTTGTCAGTCTTGATTTCTTCTTGATTTTCATCGTTACTCTTGGACTGATTGTCATTTTTTCTTGCTTGGGCTCTCGTAAGACCTTAACAGGAATCGGAGTTTCGTTTTCTGACCCTCCAATGGAATTCTACACTCGGTGCAATATGCATTGACCCTAATGATTTCGTCATGAGGGCAGTCCCTCAGCCAATGGTCTCCACCACACTTGTAGCATGGTCCCTTAGGCTGTTGAGGTGCTCCTGGAGCTCCTCTTTGTTGGTGTGCACTTCTTTGCCCGCTCATGCCTCCATTGGCTATGAACAATAGTGTTCTTTCATCCAAGCTATATCTTCCTTCCCCTGCTGCCTGTGCAACAATCGGTGGTCCTGTATTTCCTATCATGCTCCATGGTTCTGGTGTAGAGGATTCTTCCGGTGGATAATAGATAGAGTTCGCCGCATATCCATTGGGCTCGTCGTAGTATGCATGCATAGGTACCCAAGCCTTTTCATCCGACTCAGTTACTGTGGGTGTGTATCTTATGCCGACTAGTCGTAATCCTGGTAGGGGTGGTTGTTGTCCCAACACTGGTTGTGGTCTTTCTACACCTACAGGTCTTGGTAGGTTGCCTGTCTGATATCTAGGCATCGGTGGGACTTGAGGGGATGTCGCTTAAGCTTGTGGAGCATATGGTCGTTCTCTCACATATCCCTTGTTATAATAACACTCCTCCGTCCCATGGTTTGTCCATTTTTGTTCAATCGCACACCATTTTGGTTGTTTAGCTTGTGCTTTGGAATACAAGTTAATCTTTTTAAGCACTTCCTCTACAAGCTGCTCTTGGCTCACCGCTGCTTCTCCTTTCGTGGTTGTCTTAGAAGACTTGCTTCCGCTTTGTTGCGAGGAAGAATCATCGTCAAGATCCTTAAACTCACCCTCTTTGTAGACCACACAATTGTCCACAAGGTATAGAGCCTCCTTGGTTAAATCATTCAACGTCGTGCTCCTTTTCATATGTAAGTCCTTATGGAGATCTGCATTCCTTAGTCCTTGGATAAATATAAGCATAAGTCTGGACTGAGTTGGAAGTTCTTCCACGGGGCAGAACTTAACATATATTTTTAATCGGAGGGCTGCCTTTCGCACAGACTCTCCATCTTTCTGTTTGAATTGATGGATTTGTGAGACTGTGGCATGAGCTATTCCCCTTTGTGAGAATTCTTCGATAATCTCGTCAAACACTTCCTCCATAGAGTCAAAGTCTCTTTGCTCCACTGAATCAAACCATGTAGCAGCATCATCCTCTAAGGTTAAACCAAATCTTGCGAATTGGGTAGGAAAGTATAACACCTCTTCAGCTCTAATTACACGCACAAAGGCTGCTACATGATCTGTCGGATCCCTGCTTCCCGTATATTTCTTGTTTACCCATTTTTGCACTTGAGAAGGTCTAATTCTACGATGGTCTACAAATCTCATCATGGGATCTCCCCGTCCTACTCGATATACTTCCTCTGGTCTTCTGTAGTGGCCAGGTTCCTCTCCCAATGGTGCTCCTAAGCCATAATTTCTAACAGTTCTCGCAAGAGATGGTTCATCTCTCCGAACTCGTTCTAGGGGTGGTCTTCTAGGCTCAGTTGATCCCTGAGTCTTTGGCTTACTCTCTCCTTCATACTCTGCATAGAGTGGTGGTTCTTGTAAATCCCTTAGCCCTCATGCGGTTTGATAACCCTCTCGGATTTGGTCTTCTTCTAATGTAGCACTCTGTCGAAGCCATGCCTACAATGATGGCTGAGTAGCTGGTTGGTCCTGGTAGTTGAACGTCGGTTGTCGGGTAGAATGTGAGGTAGCATCATACTCTTCTGAAAAGGGATTTGTCGACTTGCTAGGAGTGTAGTTGGCTCTTGGTACTTCGTCGGGGCCATAGGTTGATGCTCCCAGAACTGTTGCCTTTTCAACCTCCTCTGGGAGAATACGTTTGTATTCTCGCCCGTACCTGTCAACAAAAACAATATCCTTCCCCATAGCAGTTTCATAAGAGAATAAGTAAAGAACCTTGTCTTTGATTAATTCATTTGGTGGGTTCCTTGCATTGAAAGTAAGAGACTATTCCCTCGCTTTCATGCTTATAAATCCCCGCATTCTCACTATAGGTTGGTACCCTGGTTGTTTTCATATCATACATAAAGAGCGCTCCAGGTCGATCAATGTTAGGAGGCGGTTCTTGGGTTTCTGAAACCATTTTCCCTTTTGCCACGTTATCTCCATATCTGTTGTAATCCTCAGGGTTACTAACTATTAGATAATGGTTCCCCTTTTTGTCTCGGAATCTGTCTCCATCATCATAGACTCGAATTATCTCTAGTCTCTGAGCCGGTCTTTCTTCAATACAAATACACTTGCGTCCTCGATAGTCAGAATAAACTAAGGCTCCCCTTGAGTTTGTTCCTTCCAAGAAGATTATAGTGAACTTGGTTTCGTTTAAAGGATGTAGGGAGGTGCTCCCCCCTGGCATTGGTCCTTCACCGTTGAACCCTCCTAGTTGTTGACTCCCCATCATGAAGAAGGACTTTTACGATGAAGTGTCAGTATCACTACCCTCTTCAATGATCGGTGCTAATGGGTCTAGTCTCGTCTGAGTTACACTCTCTTCGGTGGACGTGGTGCTTACTTGACTTTTGACACTTTTAGCTCCTGACTTAACAAAGGCTCCCAACCTTAAATACATAAGAATGAAAGCTGTGTTGCAAAATTAAATCTTACATGGACTCCTTCTTGTGCGGCTTTGTGATGATCTCCTCCTAGGATCTACACAAGTATGGTTAGTCTGTTCACAAGGGTTTTCCTTGAATCACAAAAAATCTTTCAAGTATGTACAACAACCACTTAGTCAGTCTTCTGGTGGTCCAATTTCAAAAATGAAATGATGACTGGGATCTATATGGAGAGTATGTCCTAGCAGTTTAGTCACAAATTGCAAAATATGCCTGAATCACTATTTTCTTAGTCTATCACGAATAGACTGGCAATTTGCTCAGCATTAAGTCAATTTAAAATTGTGACTTCACCCTTGAGTTCTAGTTACCCTCTATAGCCTACCCCTCAAGTTTTATGAAGTTTGGACACTTGGGTTGGGTTTTGGTCCCAATTTAGTATTTTAGTCAGAGCCTGATTCTGATCTAAATGCCTTGAAATTTGGTGTGTATGCTATATAGGCTCTGATAAAGCTCTCCCTCTGGAAAGTTTGAAAGAAAAGGTCCCCAACAGCAGTTTCCCTGGTCTATCGCGATAGACTTGGCATTTTCTCCATTGTTAGAATTTTTCTCAAGTTTTCTCCACAGCTGGTTCAGCCTCTCCTTGTGTAGTGCATTGACAAATTTTGGCACTGTTTGGACATATGGTCAAAGCCTTCTTGCCCTTGTCTCTGAATTCAGACTCAAACACCAGTTTTGAAGTTTTGTGGTCAAGATGGTGTTCAGTTTCACTCAATTTTTGTGAGTACCCTTGTATTGATGTGTTAAATCTATGGTATAAAGGTTTTTTCCTTGTTGTTAGTCAATCACCACCTTCATTAGTCTATCGCGATAGACTAGGCAGAGAGTAATGGGAATTTCATTTTTTGTCTGTTTTTGGACAGTTGTGTTCTCTGTGCCCATATAAGTCTATTCCCCAAGTTTTATGAAATTTGGACTTATTTTGACCTTGGACTCGAGCACTTCACAAATTTCACTTTTCTCTTGGCAATTCACAACTCAATTGCACTTGAAGTGATGCACATTTGATGACACTTCATCTTAAACTTGTGAATATCAGTCGTACCTCATGACATAGTCAATTTACCCTAGGCTAATGGTTATATCTCTTCTTGGCCTTGTTAGGGGCACTTAGTGTTTTCTTATGAGAATCATCTGTTTCTTTTTGTTGGTTTTGGTAGCAATTTTTATGTTTTCTCAAGTGTTGGATCATAAATTTCAATGTCTACTCTTTTCACCCCCTTCAAGGGTATATGGTGTGGGTTTTGCTTTCAAGTCAAGCAAACAGCCTTATTGTTTCTTCTTTTTGTTTGTTTTTGCGTTTTTACAGTGTTTTTATACTCTATTTCTACACAAGTATAACAAGCACTCAAAACCAAAAACCATAACTCCACATTATCCTACTTAACTAAATCTAACTAGTCATAGACCCTCGGCAAGACACAGGCTTCCTGGCTATCCACTAGACCTCGGGATACTCTATCCTGGATCTTGTTCTAAAAGTTTAAGCTCTCTCTAGTCGAAACTAAAGTAAGCTAACCATCACACGAGTGACATAGATCTCCCTACTTAAGGTCTTGTGTCCCCGGCAGCGGCGCCAATGTTTTAGGGCATAACTACTCCCCTGTTCATGCTCGCAAGCACGTCACAGACAACATACTTATCATCCGATGACACGACTAACCCGTAGGTGCACGTAGGCAATCTCGTTAGCTTGTCAGGCTGAAACCAAATCTACACATACGCACTTTCATGATGCATCAATCACTAACCCTGGTAGAATGCAACCCACTCTATCCCTAAACGCTCACAACACCGTTTACACCTCCAATGAGCTCGAAATTGCATCAAACTTACTAGGCACCATCCTCTCCATAGGATATACTTACCTATAAGTCTAATCTCACTAGATTTGAACCCTAATTATCTCGATTACAGTCGCGATAGACTCACAGGTCATAATCCAAAAGTGGGCAAATCCAAAAGTGGGCAAAACCTAAGTCTATGAATATCTATGTGTAGATAATCTCTTTCTCTTTCCATAGAGCACTTGATTGTTGAAAACAGACACTGTTTGTGTTACTTACAAGCAAAACAAGCTCGATGAAGGATCGATCACGAACAACTCAAAAATATGAATGCGTGGCGTGGGCGCGTAGCTCTCGGAGAGACTACCGCGATGATGTGGTCACGTCGTGAATCCTGTGAGGGAGAAACGCGTAGCGAAGAGGATAAGACACACTCACTCTCTCTCTCTCTCTCTTAGACTCGTACGACACAGGATTAATAATAAAAAATGTTATCTTTAAAATGGTTCTAAGGTGACTTTTATACTTGAGTCACCTTAGCTCAAAAATGTACATGGGTTCTCTTCCTCATAATTACAAAGTGGGAACAAATATGGGTCCTGACTAACTGATTAATCTTTACATAACCCAGACAAGTGGATCAAAATGATAAGACGTCTTTGACATAAAAATGGGAATTTGATAGGCTTTACAAGATGGGCTCATTACAACAGTTGGACAAATGGGGCTCCAACACTTATGTTAAAGACAATGATCTCTATTTTAGCAACCTTCTTTGTATTCCAAATTATGGTGGGATCAAACTTCAAATATTATAGAAAGTTCACGGCATACATATCATAGGACATACATGTTACATTGCCCATGACTAGCCTTTCCTTTGTGTAGTCACGCCATGGCAAATTGTTATTCACATTAATTTTGCACATAGAGTTGCATAGATTTGAAATTTGTGGTCTTCAATATTTTTTTTGTTAAAAATGCATCTATTTTGAATTTGTGGTTTGGGAAACACAGTTTGTTTTCCACAAGGTACATGATATGGTAGCCTGTCAGTAGTTTGGTGTAGGGTATAAGCACACCATATTAGAGAGTTTGATTAGATCCGATTTGGGAATCACCAATGTCATGAAGATCTGGCCATATAGACAAACCTTATACTACTTTTTAAGACCAAATCTTTCCACAAGGTAGCACTTGAAAAGATCTTTCGAGCCATGCTTTCAAAACTTTGGCTAAGATTTGACCATGAGGTCAAATCTTAAGCTCTTTTTAAAAGTGGGAATTGGGAAATTCCCAAAGTCACAAATATGGTGTGTATACACTTTACACACCATCTAGCACAAACATAATGTGAATACTCAGGGAAGTGACTTGAATGGGGCATGTAGATTCTTTGAGGTTGTCAATCCTCAAGAACTAAACCTAACAACAAAACTCAACAACTCAATAAGCAAACCACCACTCAATGAACAAAAAATTGGTATATGTCCTTTCTCTTTAGTCTGGATCGTCACGCCATTTTGGCACTCAAACAAAGTAAAAATGTAGCAAAACTTTAGGAGGAGTTCTAAGACACCTAGGGCACTATCCTACCAAGTCTAGTTGCAATCCGACAAGGTATCAAAGTCACGATCCATCATAATCAAGGTCCTGAAAAGTGCAACATAACTATCCAAAAAATTTCACCCTATGGTTAGGAGCACTCTCCTATGGTCTTAAATATGATAATTTAGCTCACTACCGTTGTTTGGAAAACAAGAACAAGGGGCACCTCTATAGCAATGTCTCCCAATAGTTCTCAAGACACAAGATTAGCACCACCCACAAAATCAAGAGAACCTAAAAAATACCACAAATAAAAAAAAAGCAATCCACTAGGAATTTACAAGCACACGCCCACCCAAAGGACCATCATCAAAACTAGGAAGCACTTGCTCTGGCATGGATTTACAACACACACCAACCAATGCACTTGCATAAGAGAGATTCCCCCTTTAACAAAAAACTCTTCAAAATCACAATTTTGAAGTGTAGACACACCACTAAACAAGCGAGCTTCCACAGCCTACCATACACCAAACTGCATGTCGGATGCCATATCCTATACCCTACAGGAAATAGATTGCATCTCCCAAACCACAACCCCAAAAGAGATTATTTCAACCCTAAAAAATTCTTTGCATTTTTTGAAATAGGAGTTTTGATGACCACAAATTTCAAATCTATGCTCCTCTATGTGTAAAATTGGTGCGAACAACAAGCTGCCATGGCCTGACTACACATAGACAAGGCTAGTCAAGGGAAAAAAATTGCATCAAAATGCATGCAGGAGGCATAACGAGCCAAGAACTGTAAATTTTTGAATTTTTTTTTACTTTTGAAATCTTTAACATGATTTTAAGGTATATAAAAGTGACACTTCAAAAAACTCACTTACGGGCATCCAAGGCAACCTGACAATTGACACTACACTAGTGACTTGCACTGCATGTACATGTGCTTACTAAAGCAAGCTAAAAACCCCACAAAAAGAGAGCCCATATACACTTTTGACTTTGGGCATCATGTCCATATGTACAAATTTACAAAAAATAGGGTGTCCAAAATGTGCACAACATAGTTTGCCAGACCACCAGTCTGCTAGAGCATTCATGCTTAGCAGTAGCATAAACATTATGTCCAATTGGATCAAAAGTCCCATATAACACAATCATAAAATGCATGAATAAACACCTGCCATATCTATTATCCCACTCCCAATATCAAAGCATAAACCATATGTAGGATCCAAATCCTCTTCATGCATAAGGTACTCTCATCAATAGTTACCATATAGAGACACTCTTTCATTACTATAGCATGCAAGGAAGCGTTTAACATCTCATCCAAAATTTCTTCAATTTTTACCTCAGTCATGTTCATATACTCATGCATATCCATCTCATTATCCCCACTCTTCACTAAGCATCCATTCACCAATTCAACCACACAATGCTTGATAGGTAAGCCACCTTTCATATGTAACTTAGGCTCCTTCACAAGAGAATTGAGCAAGATAGCATCGACCATATTCACACAAGGCATAGAAAGAGAATCTCCATCATTCGTCATATCTTCTAAAACCTTTATAATCTCTTTATCAATCAAGTCATGGCCACATACATCACTACAAATGCACTAACAAGAGTCCTCATGGACAATCTCCTTATTAACAAGGTCCACAACATGCTCAATAGTATCATCATTTATTGGAAAAGACTTAATAATAGCATGCATTTGAGAGATCTCTTCATTCACACCATTCACTTCCATATATAAGTATCCTCATTGACTTGCAAATCATATTCAAATACTTCACATAAAGGACATGGATACTCAACATCCACTTTCACATCACCACATGCTCATCTTTCACATTGGACACATCAATGTGGGACGGGTGTCTAACCTCACTCCTATCTTATTGCAGATGTAGTGAGAACCATGAATAAATTGTCAATCCATGGGACGAAGCTGACTTGACTAGTGCATAGAGGCTACAAGAGGTTTTCAATATCTTGGAAAACAACAGACAAATCTCATCTAACTCAAGCTACACTCAAATGACTGAAATCACCAAAAGCTAATCGCTCATCGGCAAACAAATCACATCCGTTACAACATCAAATGACATCCAAACGTTATGAAGCTTTTAGGACATGTTTATAAGACCTAAGCACACATGCTTATGGTCTCAAATCTCACTTTAAATCAAGTGCAAAAATCACGATTATTAACAGCAGCAGTGAGTTTTTGACCTAGTCTTTTTTGACCCAAAATGCATCTAAATGCTTAGCAATGATGCCCCAATACCCCGCATATACTTAAGTTTTGATTTTAAAGCTTAAATTCCTACTTATGATGAAATTAGGCCGCGGGTCAGCGACACCAAAAGCTACGAAATACTGTGAAATGATTACGTCAATGCGTAGAAATCTTACCTATGGTTGCAACGCAACAGACGCGACTGCAATGTGACAACCAGGGAGGGAGTAGGAAGCACGAGAAGGAGAGAAGTGAGCGTCGTTAGCTCATGCTGTGTATTTCATTATCCAAAACTTATGAAAAACTTACAAAAATTGGCTTTTATACCTTAGCCAAAGTTTTTGGTGGTCAAAACTAATAATCAAGGAGCTCTAACTAAAGACAGGTTGATACAATCTAGAAGCTTGTAGCCCCGGCTCATCAATTACAAAGTTTATTCGAAAAATAGGAGTTACAATATTCTCGGTTCATCAAAATAATAAATGTTTTTACAATGAAAGCTCCAAAAAATGATATCTGAGTTAGCTTGCTGCTAACATTCCCCCCTCCTCGCCTGTGTCATCCCTTGACACAAGTTTATGGACTGAATTAGTCTTTGGGTTGACGGCTGGCAAAACGGTCTTTAAGTGCATGGAGTGCTTTCTCATATCTGATCTTTCTTTCTTTGTCTGGGACCTGCAAGAATTGCATGGTGACCCTGTTTTTTTAGCTCAATGGCTGAGTAGACTGCAAATCTGGCAGTTAGGTTGCTGATCACTGGCCGAAAAATCTTCGTTCGCCAAGTGAAAAACCCTATATAGAACACTTTCTCAAATGCCAACATATTGTGAGATGGTTAGAACATGCACCAGGCGTGGAAGCCATAAAGGATTTCTTCGGAAGGTTGGCCGCTTAGGTCGTAGCAAAGACTGTTGTTACCTTCGAGGAATGACATCCACGGTGCTCTTGCTTGCTCTGGCTCGTGAGAAGATTCAATGCATGTGCGCAACATTCGACAAATTTTGTAGAGCATAGTACATGAGAGATCATGGAGACTTTTGAAGAATGTCATGGCACCCATTAGGGTTTTCACCATGTATTCCTCTGTCGATGTTCCCTTTTTTGGAGCCGGCAATCCTGGATAATTCAGCCATGTAGGCCGCTTCTTTGTCATTGCTTCATGTGATTGCCATGTCCTTACTCTTGGTACAGAACAAAAGGTCAGGTCTTTCTGAAGTGCTGCAGGTGCTCGTGTGAACAGAATCAAGTATCTGGGATTCTTGTTTGGCCAGCTCTTTCTCCACTTGGGGTGGACTTCCTCTGCGCCTTCTGCCAGCATGTCTTTGTATAATCTTTCTTTAACCTGTAGAAGCTCTACCTTGATCAAGGGATATGGCAGTGATTGTTGATGCCATTGTGCATTGATTTGGTTGGGAGTGAGTTGAGTGACGTTGACTGAATGAAGAACTCTTAACTCCCAATCCATTGCTGCTTTCCATTGTTCATCTATTTCTTGAGTGACCTGCTCCTTAAGTGCGTCTTCTTCAGCTTTAGATAGATGGACCATTGGCACTTGATCAGAATTTGTTAGTGGTACTTGAAAGTCTTCTTCTTGTCCTAGCCCTTTTGCCAGCTGTGTTTCCATCTCAGCGAAAGAGACTGAGGGTATTTCAATGTGTGGTTGCTCTGATGTACCTGCTTCTTCTTGCATCTCTTGCTGTCCGTCTCGCAATTGCTGATTAACTCGCTTGAGCTCTGTTATCTCCTTGAGTAGCTGTTCCTCTCTTTGTACCCGCATAAGTGCAAGGTCTCTTCGTTGTGACTCCTCTAGCTTTAGCTCTAGCTCAAGATCTTTATTCTTCTTTTCCAATGCTTTATATACTTCACCGTTACCTTTTGATCGAGGCAACTGCGGGATTTTCCCTTATCTGTCGCAAGAAGGTTTCTTGATCATTGATCCTCCGCTCTGAGTATTGCAGTTAAGCATTTTCTACATTGAGCTGCACTTGGATCTTTTGAACTGACAGAGTTGTAGTTAAGAGTTCATTGGTAAACTCTATCAGTTGTTCATCTTTGGTCTTACAGGCATCTGTTAACATCATGAGAAGTTCACCTAATTCCTCCATTTCCTTGTGTTACTTCTCTTTGGCTAGCTAGTGTTGTTCAGCTTTAGCTCTCAGCTCTTGGATTTGTCTCTGCAGATCAGTGATGACAGTCATTGTGTCCTCTAGCTCTCCTTGCATACCTTCGATGACCATCTCCATCTCTCTAGACTTAACATTGCGGCTAAGTGCTCTTGTTTGCATTTTCTCTGTCATCTCCTGCATCTGCTTGGCATATTTTGTTTACTTGTAAAATAACTTCATCATTCCTCTGCCAGTCTTATTGCTCTATGAGCTACCCAGAAGTCTCTATGTGTGGCTCCTTGGGTGGGGCTATGGTTGCTTGGGTTTGCATCGGGGTTTCTACCTCTCCTTGAGGCTGTGTGGTTGCTTCGGCTGCTTTGTCTTCATGAGGCTTCGTGGATGCCTTGGCCGTTTTCTGCTGGGTGGTTATGGAAGGTGTGGTTTCTGTTTCTTGTGCCTTGGGTTGCTCAAAATTGGCAGTTTCTTGTGGTTCAAGACTTGCTGCCTCTTGCGATTTAGGCTCCTTTTCTTTGGGTGCTTCTCCCTCGATGGGTCTAACTGTTGGTGAAGGTGGAGGGCTTGGCATGGGTTGGTCTGTCTGTTTTCTATATGGTGATGATGGTCTCGGAGACATCTCACCCTATTCTTGCTAGGCTTGACTTTGTTGGGCCGCTTCAACTTGTCTCTGCTGCTCCGCCGCATCTTCCTTTGCTTGTCTTTCAGCTTCTTGAGCTTCTTTTAGTTTTAACGCTTCTGCTTCCAGGTACATGTGTTCAAGAGAATCCTTGGGATCTTCTGGTTCTCTCATGTAAGGATTCTTGGTTCGGGGGCCTTTTATATCTCTTGGAACCCACCGTGCCGAGTCCTCACCTATAGCTTGGCGGCTTCTTTCGTAGGTTTCTTTTTCCCTTTCAAACCTCGCCTTCTTTTGTTGAGGTTCTTCCTGATGTGCAGCCACTACCTTCTTTTCCATCTCCTCTCTTCTAACTTTCTTCTCTCATTGTCTGAACTCTCACTGCTATGGGCTTCATGAGAGCTCTCTACCGACTCTTCATCTGACTTGTAAACTCGCTTTGACGACCTTGTGGTTCTTGGAGATGGCTGTGCTGATACAATCCATGTGTTTTGATCTAGGGCAGGCGGAAAATTGTCTGCCATGCCGATAGCATGGTATGCTATTCTTGTTAGTATCTCAGGTGCACCCAGATAAGTTATCTTACCCTCTTTCACGGTACCTTTCAGCGTTGATAGCACATAATGTGCGTGATCAATGGGTTTCCTGGTTGTCGACTTCAACACTTGTGTGAATGTAGCCGCAACTGCATGATTGGGTGTTGTGTACCTTGGCGGTCTCTTTGCTAGAAAATGGAAGTGTTGGTGATACAACCGTGCTGGTTCTTCCACTTGCTTTTGGATGAGGTCAGCAAAGGTTACCGCAACAATTTATTTGGTGAAAGTATCTGCTGTCTTTCTGTCTTGACCCCTCATCGTCATCCCTTCTGTTGGCAACTTGAGAGCCTCGACCACTATTTCTTTCATAATTACCACTTCTACCTTGTGCCCTTGTTGGTCAGTAATCTGGGCTGATCCGTCTTTCTTGATAGTAGACAAGAGCTCATATGCTTTCTGGAAGTCTACACCACATGGTTCTTGATCGTAGAATTCTCTGAGTACGAGCCTTCTGTTAGATGCTTTTGTGTTGGGCTTTGCCGCGACATCATAGATCTCTTTCGGCAGCAGTTGCAGCTCTACCTGATGTCCTTTTTCACTTTTAAACCTGCCTATGAAAATTGTGGTGCTAGTCTCTTCAAGTTGCTCTCTGGATAGATATGTTGCTTTGGATGTCTTTACTAAACTGGGGTCCAGTTGGTAGGGTGGCAACTCTTGCAGCTTCTCCTTTTGAGAGACCCTCTTCTTGGCCTTCTCCGCAGCTTGCATTGCTCCTGTTAAGTGAATAGAGTGCCAAAATTAGAAAATCTTTGCAATTTCCGCTTTGAAATGTCCTTCAGTCTGAATTGCTGACAAATTGAGTCCATTTTTCTTCAAATCAATTTTTGAACAGCCATAGATGCATAAAAACATGTAAAGGACAAATTCATGAAGTCCAAGAAAAAATTTGCAACAAAAGTAAATAATCGCGATTATTTACATCTAATGAAATTTTTTAGCTTTTTTCAATTTTGGCATCATAGGTTTGAAATACATATCAATTAAATACTCTGAGTGAAGTGTGGGCTCATTTGAGTGCACAGGGTGAGAATGGTGCCAGATTTAGGCTTTCAGTCTCTAAAACACATATAAAGAGATTTTGAGATTTTGAGCTCCAAATTTGTCTAAACTTGGTTAGTGGGCTTGGGACATCACGTGCTTTGGTCTTATGAAGGCAAAGTTACAATTTCCCCCCATCTTGGCAAAAGAGTATATAATCCCGATTATTAATTTTTTCATCAAAATGAACATTTTTTTGTGCAACTTGGTTCTAGGCATGATGTAGACCTTGTGTATGAGATATGAGGTGATTTGGATCATAAAATGTGACTAATAACTCAACATTTGGTTTGGAAGGACTTCTTTACGTTTTTTGACAATTTTCCAAGTTATCATTGATCAATTTGGCTCATACTTGAAATGTGGCATGTAATAGGTATGCACAAGTGATAGGCGATGTGAAGGTACCATTTTCAAGCCAAAAATTTGCAAAAGTAAATAATCGCGATTATTTACAGTAGTCAACTTTTTTGCAAAACTTGACAAATTTTGACCTAAACATATTCAATACACCTAAAACAAGTTTGGTAAAGTTTTGTCTTGTCGGCATTACTTTGTGTTTTGTCGACTCTGAATTCACCGATTTTTGTGACTGCATGGCCTATGGAGTTGGTTAGTCACTTTTGAGGCTATCGACTTGTCCGCTACATAGTCCTGAAGCAACTCATCCACTTTTGGCCCATTTGGAGTCAGTTTGACTCCGTATGTCAAATTTGACGCTTTGTAGCCTTCGAGCTGTTTTTTGCTTTCTGAGGGCTTGCCTTGATTGATTTTATGAAACCAACCATATACATTGTATATAGACCCATTCTATAAGCTATCTATGGAGTCAGAATCCAATTCTGGCATCTACCAAAAACTATCTTTTCTACTTGGGACCCCCCTCGACCCCTGTCAAATGGTCAATTGTTGATATAGAAGTGTTCTATTATGTAGGGACATGTTACAATTCAAGTCTTGTCCGATTTGGTTGAGCTGACAGGCCGCTACGGTCAATTTTTGGTCGTAGGGCTTCCTGCACTGCTCTGATTCTAGGGTTTTGTTCTGGAGTTTAGACTAGCTACCGGCCGTACATAATGGATCATTGATAAGTATGTAACTTACCCCTCATGTCTCGTGTGAGACGGCGCTGTAAATGGGCGACTGTGGACTCTAGAAAATGCGCATGAAGAAGGTCGAAAGCTCTCTCTCCAAAGGCGACAAGTGGAAATGAGGTGGTTTTAGACTACCTTGGATATCTATACTCGGACTTCCTAAACCATTTTCCCCCAAATTCCCCTATTAGTCCTGCTAAGCCGTGAAATCTATGTTAGACTCAAAAATTTCCTCAATCGGATTCCTGTAGCTCATTCTGCAAGAATTTTGCAAAAGTAGGCCTCAGTCGCCTAATTTAGGCTTCCCGCTTCCATCTGCTGATTTGACTGAAATTTTTTGTGCCTGTCCACCTTGTTGTTCTGATCATCAACGTATCTTCAGTTTTTTCATCTGAGCTCATCTGCTATTTATTATTAATTTTTGACCTGTTTATTGTAAAAAATCAAAGAAAATAACAAAATGCGCTAAAAAAGCAAAGTAAAAATCCAATAATTCAAAAAATCCATTGAAAAACACAATTTTATTGTTTTTTGTTGGATTTCTCCATTTTAAATCCCAATATCAAGAAAAATGATAAAAAATAACCAAAAAGGACTATTCTTTGATGATTTTCTAATAGTATATACACTATTTACACTGATCGGGGAGATGTTATCTGTTAAATTTACCTTGTTGATGATTTGTAAGAGTATTACTAAATAATTTTGCAAAAAATCACACGTTAACATCAAACTTTTTCCTCCCTCTTCAAACATTGCCTTTAATTACTTAGTTCCCTTCCACCCCTCCTAGATGGCTTATTCCGGGACGACTATGTGCATGGGTTGAACAATCATGTCTATGCATAGCCTTGGTTACCATGCTTTGAAGATCAATGCGGTTAAAAGCATTATGATGTGCAAGAGTTGGGTCTTGAGTAATTAACTCAAGGGTTTCTGGTGTCGAGGTTTTCTTGTGTTGTCTTCCAAAGAGAAAATCTTGTAGCTTGTGTGCTCTTTACTTGATTGTACCATCAGGATGCTTTGGCACATTGATTTCTCGAGCTGTCGGTATCAATTATGATTGTTGCCGAGCTTTTACCCACCATTGATATGTTGGTTTGCTTTGGTCCGAATGGTTGCTTCGTGGTTTGCTCTGCTAGTAACTGCCTTTCCATTCCTCCTTGCTTGGTGTAATTGGAACAATGAGTTGTCCACCTTTAGGTGATAGTTTGAGCTGATTGGTATCCCAATTTGGTACTTCCTTGTATGTCCGCATCCATGAGATTCCAAGAATCATTGTCTCATTCATGTGTTCATCTGGTAAGCAGACAAAATGATGAGGGCATGAACATCCATGTACTATCACATTGAAGTTGACTACCCCCAATTTTGGTACTGGGTTCTTGTTGCATCTTTTAATAGTCGCTATTCTTGCTATTAAAGACAAACTTGTTGCTTTCTTGTATGTGGTATAACTGAATGCATTTACTCGATCTCCTGTATCGACCAATGCATTTGTGCTATGATTGTTTAGCTGTACTTTGATGCGAAGGTCCATTCCATCTAACCATTCATCATCTGTTGACACTTCATCTTTCTGTAATTCCCATTGTCGGTTATCCTTTTTCAAAGTGTTGATGGGAATAGGTATTTGTTGATCCTTGAGAGCGGCTTTCCTTTTGAGTATCCAAAACCGAGCTTCCTCTTGGCCTTCATCAATAACCTGCTATTGTTTTATCTTTCTTTGCTTAGCTGCATGCATTCTTTCTAGCAATTCATTGGTTAGTGGCAAGTTGTACTTCTTTAAACGCCATCCACTAATCCAGTTAGCCATTGGTTCACCATCTAGGGTGGACAACTTAAGTGCTCCACTTGGAGATACATCTTCAATGACAAACGGTCCGTTTTCCTTTTTCTTAAACTTGGGAATGTGTTGCTTAAGGAAATAGACTAAAACTAAGTCCCCTTTTTTGAAGATTTTTGTTATTAGATGGGAATAAAAAAAATGTGTTTGTTTTTGCTTTTCTGTATAGATGTAAGCTACAACAGTTAGCCTTTGCTTATCAAGTTTTTCTAAATCTTCAAGACTCTCTGACAATTCATGTCCAGTCTAGTCAAGATACTTTGCTACCCTAAGTGTCGGCAAATTTCAAAGGAGAACATATATGCATCTGGTAGATCATCATCTACTCCTTTAGGTGGTTCTCCTGAAATAATCCTTGACAAATGATTTGCTCTTTGATACGTGGTGCCCTTTTCACAACTACAATGAAATCAAATTCCAGAAGAATGATGAACCATCTCACTATTCTTCCTGTGTTGCATGGCTTGTTGACCAAGTACAATAAGGCTTGGTGGTCCACAAAGAACACAATTTTTTTTGCAATGTCTATACTTTTTGACGGCTTAGATCATTCCTAATCCTTTCCTTTCGGTGGTTGTGTAGTTTTTCTTTGCCATATTCAGCTGTCGGCTAGCATAAGAAATAGGGAAAATCAATTTTCCTATCTCCTGGTTGAGCTAGTATGCACCCGATGGAAAAATTGGAAGCATCTACATGTATGTGGAATATCTATTTCCAATCTGGTGTTTTCAATATTGGAGCTGACGTGATCAGATTCCTTTAGCTTTTCTAACTCTTCTTTGATCTTTCTGGCAAATGTTTCATTATATGTGTATAGCCTCTGTCTACTTGGTTTCGCATCATCTCTCATTGGTATGGTATGCTGACAGATTTTTGGATCAACACCCTTGAGATCCTTATAAGACCAAGCAAAGATATCTCGGTATTCTTTTAGTAAGCTTAGAAAAAGCTCTTCTTCTTCTTTCGTTAGGTCATTTGCAATGTAGGCAGGTCTAGGCTCTTCTCTTGGTTCGGCCAGATCTATGTTTTTTGCATTTTCAGGTCCTTCGTAGGACTCACCCTATTTTCATAATTCCCTGACAGGTTGTTCGACTATGATTTTTCGGTCTTGGAGAATATAATTCTTGTAATGGGATGGAACACTCATTACATCTTTACCTCCCTCTTTAGTGGTTTCCATTTCAGTTGTATATATCTCCTTTAGAGCTTTTTTCAACTCTTGATTTTTTTTTTTTTTGCTCAACTCGTGTCATGGTTGAACCCTTATCCTGGTTTTTAGGTTTTTCTTGAGTTTCCTTTCTCATTTTTCTCAAAGTTTTTGACATTTTTGGCTTTTCGTTTAAAGGATATCTAGCAGTGATTTTGTCCTTGACACAATCATGTGCATCTATCTACATCAAAAACTGTGTTCTACTACTGGAGACTGATGACATAGGTCTAGCTTTCAAGTTTCTGGTGTCTCTTTATCTTCTATACCATTTCTGTCTTCTTGGTCTCTGGTTTGGAAAGTCAAGAAACTTTTCCTCCCCTCCTTTCATGAGTTGCTTAGCTCTCACATGTTATTCTTCCGGACCCGAATCAATTGAGGTAGTTGAGTGTTCTTCTAACTCATCTGTTGCATCATAGTAGAGGTCTGAAAAGACTTGTTGAACTTTCATCAAGTCCTTGGATTTGTGAATTTTGTCTTAAATGTGAAGTGTTGAGATCATTTCGATGGAAATTATATCAAAGCCGTCCTCATTGCAAAATTGAGTAAACATAGACATATTTACCCATATATCCATTGTTGCTAAAATTTGAGTCCACTCAAATGGCTCAAATAGATGCTCCGGAAAGGGTTGAGATACATAGGCTTCATTTGTGCAATTCCTAAGATACATTCTTCTCATTTGAAACTCCCATTTTTTTAGGCTCCGCACATCCAAATAGGTGTGTCCTTGTTCAACCAAGATGGAAGCTTAGTTTCAGCCGAAGAGACTGAGTCAAATTCTTGTATGGGTGTTTTCATGACATCTCTATAAGTGTGATCTTTTAAATTAACCCTTGTTATGATCCCACTTGCTTCAAGTACAGATAATTGTTTTCCCAATCCTGGATGAGTTGTACTTGTCGCATGAAAGGTCTTCCCAATATGATTTCATAATTAAGTTTCTTTCCAAAGTCTAGTATGGCAAAAGTGTGTTGATATTCAATCCCACAGGAATTAACTATCACTTTTTCAAGCAGCCCTAAGGATCTTTCAATGTGTCCATCAACCAAATGAAATTTCATTCAAGTTTGTCTAATGGCTGGTTGTCCCCAGGATTCCCATATTGATTTCGTGGCTATGGCTATGCCTGCCCCACTATCCAGTATTGCCATGGTTTCTATATCATTATATCTCACTGGAAGGGTTATGTTTCCTTCTTATCCTTCGTAGTATTCTCCGACTTTGTTCATTGAAATAGATCTAATCTATTTGTTATCCATTTCGTGTTTCAATTTTTCCAATTTTTTTACGATTAGCCCTGTTATTCCCACCTTCTTTAGAGTTCTTTGTAGATCATTCCATAATTAGGGTCTAATTTTTAATAGTCCTCGTAAAGGAAGAGTGCATTGGATGGGTGTAGACATTATTGAATGGATGTTGTTTACCTCTAGGGTCTCTTCCGCTCTTTTTACGTGAGTGTTTTTACACACTATGGATTCATCCTCGTTATCTCCCAAGTAAGAAGGTAATGTTTTCAAGGTAGAATTGATAGAGACAAGCTATAAGAGGGTGTAAGAGCATGGCAGAGAAGATGTAGACTTAATTAAGGAGTACACAACAAACACAAAATAGCTTCAGAGATGGAATATGGAAAATTGAAAGCATCTACACAAGAAAGGCCTAAAAGCATAGCCCCAAACTCCACAACACCTCTCTTATGGAGTTGATATTTAATATTTTGATTTATTATTGGTTCCAAAATTGGAGGCCCCTCTTTTACACTTTAGTTCCACTTTAGTTATGAGTGGTACACACTAGTTATTGAATGACCCTCTTAGGGTGGGTTCTCCTATCCTATTTACAAAGGAGCCACAGTGGCTTATTTCTAAAATACTATGTTAGGATAAAATGACTGAAAGAATTATTATTTATCAGCGCCACCTCGTCAACTCCCAAAGTTCTAATCTACAAACCACCATGCACTCACTGTTAGTAAAATTCTCTGAAGCTATTTTGTGTTTGTTGTGTACTCCTTAATTAAGTCTACATCTACACAAGAAAGGCCTAAAAGCATAGCCCCAAACTCCACGGCACCTCTCTTATGGAGTTGATATTTAATATTTTGATTTATTATTGGTTCCAAAATTGGAGGCCCCTCTTTTACACTTTAGTTATGAGTGGTACACACTAGTTATTGCATGACCCTCTTAGGGTGGGTTCTCCTATCCTATTTACAAAGGAGCCACAGTGGCTTATTTCTAAAATACTATGTTAGGATAAAATGACTGAAAGAATTATTATTTATCAGCGCCACCTCGTCAACTCCCAAAGTTCCAATCTACAAACCACCATGCACTCACTGTTAGTAAAATTCAAATAGACAATACATAATTAACCATTAAGCCAGCTATCCCAAGTGCAATTAGCCACATGCAACAGGAGGGTGCCCAATCTCGTAACATCCCTCCCACCAGGGATAGCAAGTGTCCTCAGTTCTTCACTAAAGAATCATTTGGACCGTGAGTGATGGAAAGTGCGGAGAAGGTCTAGAAAGTTGCAAAAAAAAATTTCAAGGATCCATCTGGCATCCTATTCAGGGTGGCCTTTAAAGATCAAAACATAGCGGTTATAAACCATGCCAGTGCGTGTGGTGGTGGTCTTGTGATATACTATTTGTGCAGGGATGAGTTCTTCTTCTTGGTCCACAAGTGAAGGTGGATCCTCATGTGGTTTTGAAATCATCATCTTGTGCATAAGTGTCAGGCATTGAATCAAATGAAGTACCCGTAATGGTTGATAGACTATTAAGAGAGGGTCCTCGGCTCAAAGCATCAATGACAACATTCTCCTGTGACCAAGCTGGTATTAAATGTTGGGTTCAAAACTTTGAATAAAGGCAACCCACTTAATATGTCTATCATTTATTAAGGGTTGAGACAGTAAATACTTGATACTTTGTTGATCAATTTTGATGATTAAATCAACACCCATTAGATAGTGTTTCCAAATTTTCAAAGCATGTACAACGGCAGTTAAATCTTTGTCATATGTACTAAATTTTTTCTCCGTTTTTTTAAACTTATGACTTTCAAATACGAGTGGGTGGTTATCTTGCATAAGGATTGCACCGATACCTTTTCCACTAGCATCAGTGACAACGACAAAGAATGGTCTATCAAAATCATGCAAATGAAGTATTGGTGCATTCATCAAAGCATTCTTGAGTGCATTAAAGAAACTTTCTTGCAAATCAATCCATACATAAGGAGAATTTTTATTTAACAAGAGAGTGAGGTAATGAGATTTTTAAGAAAAGTTACGTACAAACTTCCTGTAATAACTGCATAGACCAATAAAAAAACGAAGTTTATGCAAATTTTTGGGTCTATGCCATGATTGAATGGCTTCAATTTTCTTAGGGTCTACATGTATTCCTTTGCCCAATACAATGTGTCCCAAATATTTAATTTCAGATTGGAAAAATGAACTCTTTTCAGGATTCAGAAAGAAGTGGTTCTGTGCAAGCAAATCAAATACATGTGTTGAATGCTCTTTGTGTTCTTGTTCTGATTTACTGAATACAAGAATGTCATAAAAGATGTCATAAAATCTAATATCTAACCAACCCAAATGATTTTCTCATATTAAATTGATCACTTAATGTGGGAGAATAAATGGGAACAAGTGTTAAGATATAGATATGTGCTTATAGATCTATCTCAACATGGGGCCAATAGTAAAGGGGCCCAAATGGGAGATGGTCTATCAAGAGCAAGGCTAACCAATGGAGCATAAGACCTTAGGGTTAGCTTCATTGAAGACCTCCAATAAGGTGTGTAAAAGTCCTTTGACCTTAGGTAAGCTAGGGCTGAGCTTGAGGTGGGAACCCAGCCCAAGCTCAAGGTGCTTGTCGTGCTTGAGGTGCTTGTCCTGCTTGAGGTGCTTGATTAAGATTCTTGAGGTGCTTGACTGGCTCCATGCTTGAGGTGCTTGACTTGGTGCATGATTAAGGTGCTTGAGGTGCCTTGAGAAGCTTGCCTGAGATGCTTGTGGGAACACCCCCTACTTCAAGTGCTTTGTCATGCTTGATGACTAAGGTGCTTGAGCTCCTAAAGTCAAAATCATCCCTACAAGAGGGGGGGCGAGCCCTTTTCCTAGGGATTAGAGAGAGAGAACACACACTCACACTCACAAGGGAAGCCCCAGCTTGAAGAGGCAGCAATGACACATGTCAGGTCCCTACCCATGTTACCTTCATGTGTTGCTTGAAGCCTATTGGCTAGGCTCCAAAAGGGGTCCAATGATAAATTACTTGAATTATCTAATTGATTTTGCATTTATCAAGTCCTCTCTCTCAAAGGGGAAAGGGGGACACTTGTCCCAAGGCTACCCATGTTGCTTGTAATGGCTCCTGCTTGTGATTGGCTAGGCCTGGAGGGGTCCAATGAGATTCAAGCATGAGCTACAAGGGGGGGTCAACCCAAGCAAGCTAGGGGGGTGCTTAGTGGGTATACTCACCCACACACACTCACAAGCACTCTCATTGTGTACTATGCAAAGTGCAAGAGCTCCCTCTCCTTCTCCAAGCAAGTAGAGGTTGAGAGCCTACACCAACACTCTTGGCTATGGAGTGCAAATCCAACCAAGAGCCATGCTTCAATGCTTAAGCTTGCCATCTCCTTCTTCTTCATTACTATGCTATTATGTATGCTAGCAACAAGAGTATAATAAGTGAGGAACTAATTCTTTCTCCTACGAAATGTTTCTTCTTCCTCTTCCCTACCCTCATTCCCTGCTAGCTCTCTCCACCTTCGAAGGTGTTTGAGGTCTTGGGACTGAGGCTTGGGATAGTTAAAGCTTTCTTCAAGTTTATGTTATGTTTGTGATGCATGAAGCCTTCCATCTTCATGGCATCACCTAGGTCACAAGGAACACAAAGACTGTATTGTAACAAGTCTCTCTTTATGGGAGAAATCATAATACAAATGCCTATTGGAGGCGGGACCGGCTCCACATAAATCCGGTCCTCAACTGTTGTCATGTTCTCTAAACTCTCTCTCTTGCAAAAGTATTGTCTATGCCAAGTTAACTAGTTGCTATGATTATGTTGCTATCTTCAATTATGTCAACCCGCTATGCTCACAAAATCATTTCTTGAAAGTACTCTCATTAAATTCCGCTACTCTCACATATTAAGGCAAATTCCATTACAAAAGAATACAGTCACAAAATCTTGATGGTCAATGAAAATTATGTTCATCATGCGTGTGAATGTAGCCGGTGCATTTATCAAACCAAATGGCATGACAAGAAATTTATAGTGTCATGTTTGTGTTTTGAAAGCAGTTTTGTATACATCTTGATCAAACATTTTGACTTGGTGATACCCTGATTTGAGATCAATTTTGCTAAAGATGTTTGCTCCTTTTAGTTTGTCTAATGGATCATCCACTCTAGGAATAGAAAACCTATTCTTGATGGTGATCTTGTTTAAACCCCTATAGTCAATACACATACGAAAAGTTCTATTTTTCTTCTTAACAAGAAGTACTAGAGCTCCGTATGGTGAACTACTAGGTCTGATAAGTCCTCGATCAAGCAAGTCATTGATTTGAGTTTGTATCTCCCTGTGTGCAGCTAGATTTACACGATAAGGTGCACTACAAACATCACCATCAACGTGTCAACCTCTTTCTCCAATTTCCAAGCACGCACACACACCTAGACTATCACACACACACACACACACACACACAAATCATAGAATTGATAGAAACAAGCTATAAGAGGGTGTAAGAACATGGAAGAGAAGATGTACACTTAATCAAGGAGTACACAACAAACACAAAATAGTTTAAAAGATGGAATATGGAAAATTGAGAGCATCTACACAAGAAAGGCCTAAAATTATAGCCCCAAACTCCATGACACCTCTCTTGTGGAGTTGGTATTTGATATTTTGATATATTATTGGTGCCAAAATTGGAGGCCCCTCTTTTACACTTTAGTTCCATTTTAGTTATGAGTGGTACAGACTAGTTATTTCATGACCCTCTTAGGGCAGGTTCTCACTGTCCTATTTACAAAGGAGCCATAGTGGCTTATTTTTAAAATACTATGCTAGGATAAAGTGACTGAGAGAATTATTATTTGGTGACGCCTCCTCGTCAACTCCCAGAGTTCCAATCTATAAACCATCATGCACTCAGTGTTAGTAAAATTCAAATAGACAACACATAATTAACCATTAAGCTAGCTATCCCAATTGCAGTTAACCACATGCAACAAGAGAGTGATCAGTCTTGTAACAGATATCAGTTGTTGAAATTAGGGTTGCAGGAAAACACACACAGCTTGGAGAATATGAAGGAAGCTCAAGGCACACAATAGAGAGTGTATTACTTAGTGTGCAATGGAAAGATAGATAGCCCTAGAATGATGGATGTATATACAATGCGCGGGGGGGGGAAACCTCGTAGTGAGGGACAAAATGCCCTGGCGGTACTAAGTGTGTTCACAAACATCACTACCACATGTATATGGTAACAATATCCCTTTGCTTGAAGCATGTAAATTTCCTCCTCTAAGCCACCGTGAGGGAATGCCATATTTACATCCATTTTCTCAAGATTTAAATCATGAGCATTCACAAGGCTTAAGACAAGCCTAATTGAGTTCATTTTTACAACAGGAGAATATATTTTATTGAACTCAATACCTTTCTTTTGAGAAAACCCTTTTCCCACAAGCCTAGACTTGTACCTTTTCTTCCCACCTTCTTCTTCCTTCAGTTTGTACACCCATTTGTTCTAAAGTGCCCGCTTACCTTTAGGCAACTCAACCAAGTTCCATGTTTGGTTGCGATGTAATGAGTCCATCTCCACTTGCATTCTCTTTATTCATTCTTCTTTGGATCTGTGTTGCATAGCCTCCTCGTATGATTCCGGCTCTCCAAAAATTGAGATAAAGAGATGGCTGAAGGAAGCAATAAATATTTCTGGAGGTCTACTTGCTCGTGTAGATCTTCAGGGAATATGTTGAGGCTCCTCATTTGGTTGACATTGTTGTACGTTGTCATCGTTTGCACTCCTTGAGTCTTCACCGTCCTCAAGCTCCATGCACTCATCACCTATTTCTTTTGCTTGTTTTCTTTCCAAGTAATCTTTGTACATATTTTGTTGGTTGAAAATTACATCCCTACTTCTAAAGATTTTACCATCTTCTGGATTCCATAGGTGATACCCAAAGTCACCTTCTCCATAGCCGATGAAGAAACACTTTTTGGACTTTGCATCTAGCTTTGACCTTAGGCTTCTATCTATGTGCATAAAAGGCCTCACACCCAAGCACTTTGAGAAATGATTAATTCACCGGTTTACTTGTCCACGCCTCCTTTGTAACTCCCCCATCCAATGTGGTTGAGGGTGACCAATTCATCACGTACACATACGTACTTACTGCTTCCGCCAAAAGCTCATGCGGTAAGCCTGCATGTAGCCACATGCTTCGTGCTTGCTTCATGATTGTTATGTTTACCCTTTTGGAAATTCCATTTTGTTGAGGTGTCCTTTGGGTTGTCCTTTTCCTCCGAATGCCATTGCTAACACAAAAGCTTGGCTGCAATATTTGCCTCCATTGTTGGATCTAAGGCATTTAACCTTGGTACCTACTTCATTCTCCACAAAGGCTTTCCACCTTTGAAATATGAAAAACACATTGGATTTATTCTTCATGATATAAACCCTTGTTTTTCTAGTTGCATCGTCTATGAATGTTACATAGTACAATGATCCACCAAGGAATGGTGTACTTGCAAGACCCCAAACATCAGAATGAACCAATTCAAGTTTTTAATATTTTCTTTCATTTCTTGCTTTTAGGAATTTTACCCTCTTTTGTTTACCATAAACACAATCTTCACAAAACTCTAAGTCCACTTCTTTCAAACCTGGTAGAAGCTTCTTTGATTGAAGGATTTACATTTCTTTGGCACTCATATGCCCAAGCCGATAGTGCCACACCGCACTGTCGACTTCTGTAGCTATTGCACAAGTTGGAGATTGCGTGCTGACAGTACACAAGTAAAGTGTACCGACTTTTCTCCCTTGGAAATCACCAAAGATCCCTTTGAGATCTTCCACCATTTGTTTATGAATGCAATATTGTGACCTTCATCGTCCAATTGTCCGGTAGAGATCAATTTTTTTGCGAAGAGAAGGAACATGCCTAACATCTTTAAGCTTCCATTCATTTTTGTTAGTAGTTTTGACACAAACTGTACCTTTGCCGACAATTTCACAAGCTTCATCATCTCCCAAGTATACATACCCAAAATTACCTTTGGTGTAATCTTGGAAATATTGCTTGTGTGGTGTCGCATGGAATGAAGCCCCAAAATCTACTATCCAAGAATTTGACACATTGTCTAATGAGTAAATTAGAGAATCTTGCTCTACTTTACCTACCACATTGGCCTCCGATGTTGGCTTGTTGTCTTGAGACTCCGACTCCTTCTTCTTGGACCAGCAATCCTTCTTGAGGTGGCCCTTCTTGCCGCAGTTCCAACATTCAAGAACTGACTTTGTGCGTTACTTGCTCCGCCTTGAGCGATCACGACCCTTTTGGTTTTTGAACCTCTCCTTATTCCTTCCTCTTATTTCCACTGACAGCGTAGCACTTGATAATTCACATGTGCTTCTCCTTCACATTTCCTCGCTTAGGAGAACACCCACAACATCATCAAACTTAAGAGTATTTGTGCTAGAGATAGAGTTACTTACAACCATCACAAGGTTGTCCCAACTATTCGATAGAGACGATAGTATAAGGCGAGCTTGCACCTCACTATCAAAATTTATTTTCACAAATCAAAGTTGACTTATATTGGTATTAAAGTCATTTAGGTATTCTACAATTGAACCATTCTCTGCCATCTTTAGATTGAACAAGCGCTTCATGAGAAATACCTTATTGGATGCTGATGGTTTCTCGTAGAGGCCGTCAAGTGACTTCATCAAGTCTTCCGTGGTCTTCATCTTTGAAACGTTCAAATCCACCATTGACGCCAAGCTTATCAGGATTGTTCCTAATGCCGTTCGGTCAAGGACGATCCATGCTTCATCTACCATTGTTGTGGGCTTCTTTACAAGACCGCATAGTGGCAAATAAAAGTCCTTCTGGTAGAGATATTCCTCAATCTTATTCTTCCAATGTTGGTAGTTCTTGCAGTTGAACTTCTTGATCTTGAGTTTCCCTTCCTCTACCATTACTCCCACTCAGTTCAAGGAATCCTTTCCTTAAGATAATTTAGCTACAAGCACACCTTGCTCTGATACCAGTGTTAGAAAATATGATATACCTAAGTAGATAATTGAGTAGTTTACTTAATGGAGAGAGATGACTTTCACACATGAGAGATTATAGAGTAGAGAGAGAGAGAGAGAAAGAGAGAGGAGAGAGAGAGAGAGAGAGCACGCACACTATACATGGTTCACCCAATGTTGGCTACATCCACGGGAAAGCAACCACTCAATGGCTTTAATACTTAAAAACAAGAAGTAGATTACAAAGGTATTATACCCTTTTGGAGCTGTCACCTTGCTTCACCCTCACCACCTCACATCAACTTCACAATGCACCACAATGCTTCACAATCCGTTTTTGTAGGTAGAAGAGGCCTCCTTTTATAGGCCAAAAGGGTTGTCCTCTCTCATGAGAGGCAACCGTGTGTAGCCACCCCTTGTGTTGAAAAGTCTGACTTGGACTCTCCAATGCGCCCATGTGTGGCCGCCCTTGAGAAGACAAGTCCATCTTGAAATCAGCAACCGGACATTGAATTTGGCCATCGCCCATTGGCCATTGACTTCTGACCACCAGCCATCGACCATTGACTATCGGCCACCAGCCAACCGATCGGTCGTTTTTCAACCACTTTCCGATCGTCGACCAGCCATAATATTCCAACAAAAAGGAATATTGCGGCGAAGTGTTTCTGGAAAGTGATTATTCTTTATGTGCGATGGTTTCTCCTCATAATGGGGACCTTACAAATGTGCGTTTTTTTAATATAAAAATTTACAAGGAGTAAATGAGGCTCCAATATGCACTCAATTTTTCTATGAGCTACAGTTTGTGTTCTTCCTCAATAGGTTTGTTTTTGGCAGCTTCTTGAGCTTGACCTCTTATTACCACATTTATAAAGATTGTGGGTTCTATCTCAAATCCACTTGAAGAAGGTAACACTTCTACAACGTTCATTGTTGCTTTTCCCTTGTTGTTTGGGTGCTATAGGTAATAAGGAATGAGATGTGTAACAACACATTCTAGATAATTTCTAAATATCTCTATGTTCTTTGCATGATGAGGACAACTCCTTGCCCAATGATTACCTTCGCACTCGTAGCATGGTCCTACTTATTGTGCAGTTGTTGCTCCAGTTGATGGTTGTTTATGCCAAGTAAGAGTAGTCTTTAATCCATACTCTTTACTGGATATGAATATCAAGGTGTTCTTGTCCATGAAAATAATGATTTCTCATAGGTTGTGGAACATACTCTATTGGTTGAGTGTAGTTGACTACCACTCTACTATCATTAGAATAGGTGGTTGTTTCCCTAGCATACACTGCGGTCTCGATCGAGTGTTACACCATGGGTGGGATGATCCCCCCCCAACAAGGGTCACACTTCCTCAGTGGTGGTTGTCTCATGTTTATGTTTTCTTCAAATTTTATGCTCAATTATCGTGCTACTTCTTCTGCTAGCTCATCTAGATTGGCCATTGGTTAAAGTTGAGCAACTTGTGTCATGTTTGTTTCACTACTAGAAGAAAAGGAGAAAACACTTGTCGTAGTTTTTGCATCCTCTATAAGCTTTATAATTGTCAACTATATATAAATCTTCTCTAGTGACTTGCTCAAATGTGGTAGATGCTTTCAAGGGCAGGTCCTTCTTGAGAGTCTCGTTCCTCAAGCCCTCTATGAAGAGAACTAACAATCTTTTGTCCTGCGATAACTCTCTTGCAAAACATCTCTCAAGGTATTGTTTGAATCGAAGCAATTCTTCCTTCACCTTTTCATTCTCTTTCTGCTTGAAAAATTTTCTCTGTTCAATGGCTGGAACCACATCAAAGTTGTTCCTTCCAATGTTGACCCAAATCCTTCGTAGTATTGGGTGTGAAACTTTGCAATTTGTTCAGCTCTCAAAACTTATTTTGAAAAGTGAGACGTGAGCATATAGATCCCCTGACCCATTGTACTTTATCTTGACACATTTGAACACTAGAGATGGTCTCAGTTTTCCTAGTTCAATCACCAATCTAACCACCTTGGGGTCTTTGGCAAAGACATCTCTTGCTCTCTCTACTCATCTCAGAGAAAATCTCGGTGGAATCCTTTCTGATATATGCTTCAACTAAAATTATGTAGAGACTAGAATATGCTTGTATGTATATCTTTTTAGGTCAAATGTATCATCAAGTTTGTACTCTTGTCCATACTTACCTACCATCAAAACTTACACTCCTTGGACATCTGTATACATGAATGTGCAGAGGTTCTTGTAATCTGAAAACTCTCCAACATTGGGTTCTATACACGTGTAGAAGCTATGTTGATCCCCATTTTTTAACCTATACAAGCCCTCATGAGTGTAGTCTGCTAGAATTCTCATGGCTTTGTTGGTTTTGGTGAATATTACATTGGGTTTGTGGATCAGAGGATGCTTTGCCTCTAATTTTTGCTTTCATATTTTTAGACATACGCATTTGAGTGCATATGTATAATGGCTGGTGTGATTCCCAATGAGGTGTATAATTACTTGGCCAAGATCCATGAGCCATGCCTTGAGGTGTGGTGTTGTATGTTTGATACATCTCCACGTTTTCTCTCAATCCCACTATCAAAGGTCTTGCAATGTTTCTTGCAGTTTGCCTATCTTTGAATTGAGTATAAAACCTTGGTGGTGGATGATTTGTGATGATTTAGGCTCAGTCAACACTCTCAAGATAGTTATTGACAAACCCACCTTGGCTTAGTGTAACCTATCCCTTTTTGTCCTTGGTCACGTCTCTCAAAAGTCAGGTCTTTGAGACCCCTTGATCTATGGAAACTAGTTAGCGTATCCTGAAATTTTGGAATTAGGAAATTGATTTTGGCTCCTATTGCTTTCAAAATTTTATCTTAGATTTACATGACTCAATTTGGAGTTGTGTATCAAAAGCTAGAGCAATTTTGGTGAACTGCACTAGAAACAACACTCAAAATAGTCTCAACACCAGAACACGAGAACTTTTTCTTGTATTTTGATCTCCAGAGGGTATTTTTAGCTCAAACTTGAGATATAAGATACACTCAAGTATGTCTGCAGGCTCATCGAGTCACATACCCCAACTATGAAGTGAGACATGGATCACAATCCATGACCCTGTGTCAAATTTTGACAGTAGCTTAGGCAAGGTCATCTACAGGCTCTGTACCAGTTTTCATCAATTTTTGAGGTCACGGGACATGGATAGCGATCCATGTTACACCACATCTGGACTTGATATTTAGAGATCTTGTTACACTCTATATCTACAAGCTATATCTCAAATTGTTTTGAATTTGGAATTTTTTTATAGATCGAAAGCCCAACCCTAGGTTTGATCTGCGGTTTTGAATTTTGTCTTCTATTTTGATGCCTTTTGACTCAAATTTGCTCAGGTTTTTTTCAAACTTGGACTTGGAGATATGTTTCCTTGTAAATGTACTACAGTCTCAGAAAAAATTCAGGTCAAGTTATCATCATAGGTACATTGATCGCGATCCATGTTCAGAGGTCAAATTGACTATTGTTGGTACCATTAGGATCAACATGATTACTAGATACTTTAGTATCAAACTTTTTGAGTTTGGATCTCTAGATTAAAAATTAAGTCAATTTTTGTACTTTCTCAAAGTACTTGGATAATTTTGACTTGGTTATGAAGTTCAAACGAGATGAAACTTGGGATTATATTAGAAATAGTATGTAGAACAAAGTGGCTAGATTTTGACTCAAACATTTGAGAAAGATACATGGATCATGAGCTATGTTTGAAGAGCTTTTGACCCCAAAATTAAACCACTTGTAGATGAATGTATTTCTAGGCTATTTCCAAAATCTTTTTGGATTTGGACAAGAAAAAGTCAATCAAAAGTGAGATTTTTAGTCTGTTTTAGCGATTTTGTCTATCTTCTATTTCAAGCCTTTTTGTTCCCTTTTTTCAACTCTTTGCATGGTCTTTGGGAAATGTGTTTCTTTAAGTCTTAGCTATATACTAGAGAAGCCTCTGTCAAATTTCTTATATGAGGTACATGGATTGCAATTCATGTTCCATCACTTCTGGACTTGGGGTTGGCTAGTTAATAGATTATGATGTTTGTAGCCTAGTCCCAAAGTCTTTTTGAATTTGAATCAATTTTTCTTTGTCAAAAGTAAAATCTTGATGTGCTTTGATGGGTTCCAACCATGATCTGTTTTTAACTCTTTTGATCACTTTTTTGTCACTGTGTCTTTTAAGAAAAGTATTTGTCTAATTCTCGGCTACTCGATGCTCAATTTTCAACCAAAATCTATGATGAGGTACATAGATCGCGATCCATGTTTGACCTCATTTTGATATAAAACTTGGTTAGTTTGTAACTCTACTGTTTGGAAGCTATATACAAAACAACACTCTAAAAAAGTACAAAGAAAATCGAAAAAAGAAATGCTTTTGGCTATGTCACTCACAACTCTCTTTACCTCTCAAGAATAGATATAGCAAGTTCTCAACTTCTAAACCTTATCAACTATTAAACCCCCGTTCAACCACCTTGCTACTAGTGTAAATGGAATGGAGAGACTGATTTTTGAACAATGAAACTCAAAATATACACTAGGTCACTGACCAACTAAGGATCATTCCTCGACAACACCGTCAATAATAGCGGGTCGCCGTCAATGATTAAAAAAACCACGAGAGAGGAACTCTACCCACCTTTATTGGTGGAATTCAAGGGAAAGCATCTAACTCTCATAGCTCTCCTAGATTCGAAGCTTGATGCCAATGTACTTTTATATGTTTATATGAGTCCTACATCCAACTTTAGGATGGGAATCATTTAAGGATAGCGCCATCAGATTCCATGCTTTCAAGCTTCTCCATCGTAGATTCATAAGCACAAAGTTACAATACCTTTGCAAATTCAAGGCCAAATTGGGGAGGTGCAATATTGATGTGGCGCAGCCAGGGGAGTAAGAAAAACAAGCTATCCTGAGCAGCTCGGATGAGACAACACAAGTACTTTCAACATTCCCTCTTTACAAAGTCACATACGATGAGCTATAATCAACTTCCCAAGCCTCCTTCAACATCCATCCTGAGAATGCACGGTCCTCATATATGGCTTCCATTAAATCTGTGAAGACCATGTCGACTTTTTTTATTAAAAAAAAAAAGATAAAAGATAAGCTTAAGCATCTCTGTCATCACTCATTCATTGACAGGCTTATTAACATGGGCATCAACTAGGGTGTTTTCCATTACCCCTATCTCTTACAATCTATGAGAATCTAGTCACGCTTTAGTGAACACAAGTACTTAACTCCTCATAGCATCAAATCAAAATGTATCAACAAAGCACCAGTCCACTGAGCTTAGTGCTGGATCCTTACTCCAGGCCACCTCTCTCAACTTGTCGATTCTCTTTGCATCCTCCCACATGCGAGCATCTGCATAGATGCTAATCATACATGCATAGGGTGCAGGCTGTTTCCAGTCCAATGCTAATGCACACTGAAAAGCTACTTCTGCAAGCTTTACACTCCTCCACTTTTGACAGGCACCCAGAACAGTGTTCCATGTTACAAGGTTGGGTTGATAAGGCATTTCTTCTACTATGGCAAAAGCCGTCTTCAGCTGACCCGCACGACTTACCAGGTCCATCAAGCAATTGAAGAGGTCGACAAATGGAATACTGCTCATGGCTTGGCTGAATATGTCAAAAGCTATTAAGCCCTTCTCCACTAGGCCTGCATGACTACATACGGTCACAATGTTAAGCAATGTAACAACATCTGGCTGAATGCCTTCCTCGGCAAGTCTCTCAAGCATGTGAAATACAGTTTTGGCATTTCCTTGGGAAGCAAAACCTGTTATGACTGCCGTCCACAGGACAACATTTTGAACCAACATTCCATCTAAAACTTCCACAGCTGCGACCAAGCAGCCACATTTAGCATACATGTCCACCAAACTGCTGGAAATAGCAGGGTCTTCCTCAAAACCCTCTTTGGCAATGTCTGTGTGAATCATCTGGCCTTTATCGAAAGCCCCAAGACTTCCGCATGCCTTTAAGCCGCTCACAAAGATGATACTATCCAGAGTAAGCCTTTCTAGAGGGATTCTTTCGTAAAGTTCAAGGGCTTTTTCGAAAAGTTTGAGCTCCATATACCCTGACATCAAAGCAGTCCAGGACACCAACTGCTGCATGGGTAGCTCATCGAAAACATCTTCTGCCTCTCTAAGGAAGCCACACTTGGCATACATGTCCACCAACGTATTAGCAACAGATGGTTCTATCTCATGTCCATCCTTGGTAAGCTCAGCATGGAGACACTGCCCTGCCTCTAATGCTCCGGAACCAGCACAAGCTTTTAAGCCACATACAAACGTTACATCATCTAGAGCCATATCCTTGTCTTGCATCCTTCTCAAACAGTTGAGAGCTTCCTTGAAATGCCCATGTTCAACGTACCCTGCAATGAGTGCGGTCCAGGTAGCTGTATTTTGAGCTGACAACTGTTCAACAACTGCCCATGCCTCTGAGAAAAACCCACATTTACTATACATGTCCACCAGAGAACAGGAAATGTAAGGATCCTCATCAAATTCCTCTTTAGCAATCTCGGCATGTATCCATAGCCCCTTCTCTATCAGTCGTTGGCGGCCACAAGCTTTCAAAATGCAGACGAAGGTGAAAGCATTGGAAGAAACACCCTCTACTTGCATCTTTTCAACACAGTCCAATGCATTATAGTCAAGCCCTTGCTCTGTAAATGCTAATAACAATGAATTGCAAGAAAAAATATCTTGGACAGGAAGTCCGTCAACAACTGCCTGTGCATCTTCAAGTAGTCCACATCTACCGTATGTAAACACCAGTGTACCACCTACAGAAGGACTATTTTCAAGTCCTCGAATTATCAGTTGTAAATGAATTTTGTGAATCCCATCACTAGATTTAATGTCATTGAATGCCTTCAAAGTACACATGTATGTGACAGCATTAGGAGACACACCCTCCTTTTCCATTTGATCGAGACAATCTAGAGTCCCAGCTTCACAACCTTGATCTGCATAAGCTGTAACCAAGGCAGTCCATAGAATCACATCACGAGCAAAAAGCCCCTGAAATATCTTATGTGCTTCGGTAAAAGAACCGCACTTTGCATATACATTCACCAAAGTGGTATCGATGCACACTTCTTTCTCAAAGCCCTGTTTGACAACTTGTGTATGAACTTGGTGAAGTCTAGATAAACATGTTTTGCTTCCACAGCCCTTCAAGACGCAGGAAAATGTAACCGCATTAGGAGACACACCTTCCGTTTGCATGGTGTCCACAGACTTAAAGCCGTCATCAACAAGTCCATGTTCAATAAACCCTGCAATGATTGTGGTCCACAAAACAACATCTCGGTCCTGCAATCTGTCAAAAACATCGAACGCAGAAGAGATTGAACCACTTTTGGCATACATGTCCACGAGCGCGCTCCCAACAAAAGGGTCAGTTTCGAAACCCAACTTGACAACCTCAAAGTGAAAAGTTTGGCCAGGAATGGCATCTTTGAGGTTGGCACAGGCCTTAAGCAAGGTCTGAAGCAGAGCAATGGAAGCACAAGGGAAGCCCTCTGTTTGCATTTGCTGGTGGAGATGAAGGGCATGGATAGGATGACCATGGTCGATGCAACCATGCATGAAAGAGGTCCAAGAATCCTCATTTCTGTCAAGAAGCCTCTCAAAGACGAGCTCAGCAGTAGGCAACTCATCTGACTCTACGAACACACGAACAAGATGGTTTCCAAGTATTGCATGAACTTCAAGCCCACACTTGCACAAGAGAGAATGCAGGGACTTGGCGATTTCTGCATCTTTCTCTCTTCTACACTGCTGCAGTATGATTAGCAGGTTCTGCAGCGAGGGCAGCTCGTGAGCTTGTTTTAGAAAGCAGATCGCGTTCTTTAAGTTCAAGGTCTCCCTTCTCATTCACCTGCTCGAAAGTTCTGCCATACCGGTGCTTTAATCTGGCCTACCCGCCGGTTTGTCCCACTCTCAGAGAGATAGCCTTAGGGGCTGGGCGGCCCCCGTGCCTCATGACTATCTACACATATGCATTAATTAAGTGGAGTCAAGGTGCGCAACATGGGCGCCGGTCGCGAGGCGATCTCGGTCGTCTATGTGGCATGGGTGTTGTCGGGCCTGGGTTGACATATGACGTAAACCCGGGCAAAAAGATGGGACCTTGAGATTGTCAACGTGGCGTCGCCAATGCTTGATGATGAGGCATACACGTGGCAAACTTAAATGCTTAGTGGGCACGTGACTGAAGGTGCATGGCTCCACTAACGAGGTAAGCTAAGGGGGGAGAAATTCAAATTTGTATTCACGTGCACCCTCCCTCACCTCCCTCCTTGCCATTGCTACACAGGTAAACCCGGGCACTCTGCGCGTGTGGTTATGGCCGCACCTCTCTCCACTCCCAAGCTCCCCCTCCTCACCATGGCTATGGCTCTCCCTCCTCTCCATGGCTAAGGGGGAGAAAAATAGGAATTCACTTGCGCCCTCCCTCACCTCCCTCCTCGCCATGGCTACACAGGTAAACCCGGGCACTCTGCACATGTGGCTATGGCTGCACCTCTCTCCAGTACAAACTCCCCTCCGCGGGGGGGGGGGGGGCTATGGCTCCCCCTCCTCTCCATGGCTAAGGGGGAGAAAAATAGGAATTCAAAATTTTAATTCACGTGCACCCTCCCTCACCTCCCTTCTCGCCATGGCTACACAAGTAAACCCGAACACTCTGCGCAAGTTCTTGAATACCCGTGTGGCTATGGCCGCACCTCTCTCCACTCCCAAGCTCCCCCTCCTCACCATGGCTATGGCTACTCCCTCCTCTTCATGGCTACTCTCTCCTCTACATGCTTGGCTCCTCCCTCTTCCCTCTTTTCCCAAGATCCCTCACTCCTCTCCCAAGATACTCCCTCCTCTCCCAAGCTTCTTCCTCCCCAACATGCTTGGCTCCCTCCCCCGTTCTCTCCATGGGTTCTCCCTCCTCTTCCAATCTCATCCCTCCTTGTGGAGGCTTCAAAGGAAGATTGTGGCAGATAAAATCGAGCACTAACATGTAAACTAGGATGATCATATGCCCCTTGTCATGTTTCGCGTTGAATATGCAAGATTCAAAAGCCCTAGACTTACGCATGATGAAGGCTTTGCATGTGTTGTGTTTGCTTTGCAAGAAATGTCTCCTTGTGCTCGGGTTTACTTTCTTAGCACCTACTTGTAATAGATTGGTCATAGTAGAGACATCTATAACAGGGAAAGACAAAGTAACAAACCACAATAATGAACTACATAATGACACTACATCATGAATATTTGTAAAGAATTTTGTCCTCCCCCTCCCCAATTAGATGGATTGTCACACAATAGAACATACTTGAACTCTTTTGAGAAACTTGGCTAGGGCTTTGTCACCACCTCAAGTCATTCTTCCTTGTAGTATGTAGCTACTTATTGACCATCCTACTATTATGTCATGTCTATACTTAGCCACCTCCACCACACTCATGAAGTCTTATTCTATCTTAATTAATATTCAGAAATTAAGGTATCATAACTAATTATTTATTGATGAATCATTGTGAGGATTGTAGGAGAGGATTGATGAATCATTATCATAGCCCAAGAGCTAGTCATGGAGCATGATCTTGAATGGTTTGACACTACTGTCATCGATGTAGAGCCCACAGCGGGATGCGGACATGCATGGACCACCTTCAACTCAAGTTTTGACCCAATGCATGGACGAGCTAAAACATCTCCTCCACAATATTCAAGAGGGCTTCCCATCACACAGTGAGTCAAAAATCTGGATGAATGTTTAAGGAAGATGGATGAAGGACTTGAGAACCATACAATAGATGGAAATCAAAGCTCAAAATCCTACCTACATAACCTGACACTTCCACACAACATGGCCCTCAGTGCCATAAAGGATTGCATGTTTATTCACCGAAAGCTGAATCCATTAACTAGGCTACCCCTATTATCACACTACTTAGTCTAGACAATAGCACCATAAGTGTCATTTTTATGCACTTTCTTGTTACATGTTGAGCAAATCATTGCATGTCTCTGTGGTCACTTGAAGAGAGTATATGCAATAGCTCAACTAAATACCCCATACCCAAGCAGTTTGTTTACCCAGATGGATGGATCCTTGCTTTTTTCTTTGAAGTCAATGATGAAAGTTTAAGGATGATGGATGAATGACCCAATTTGATGCATGCTTACTTTGTCCTTGGAATTGAGAATGCCTCTCTTATTGGCCTAATTTGATGGATGCTTACTTTGTCCTTGGAATCGAGAATGCCTCTCCTATTGGCCTAATTTGATGGATGCTTACTTTGTCCTTGGAATCAAGAATGCCTCTCCTATTGGCCTTTCATGTTGGTTGATTCGATGTAATTGGTGGTTGGATGCCATTGTATCCCAGTGTACCTTCAATTTAGGCCTTCTAGAGTATTAACTTCTTTGTTAAATAGAGTATTTAGGTACTTTAAGGTTTTGAAATTTGCACTTCAAGGGAGTATATGCACTAGCTTGATTAAATACCCCATGTTGGTTGATTCTACAGTTGGATGCCATAGTGTACATTCAATTGAGCTTAATAGAGTCTATAGATACAATCAAACTATAAGCTGAGGCATGCAAATTAACCTAAGCCACACTATCCCACGCAAACTTCCATGCAAACTGAAAACGAAGGCAACATGCAACTTCACATAACTTTAAATGAAACCACACAATACCCATTCAATGCACACTTAAGGGTCCATTAATCTCTATAAACCAAATGAAAGTGTAAAAATGCAACCACATAGTATGCTCACTTTAGATCCATTCACATGTACCATGCAAACCTACCTAAGGTACACTATCCACATTTGAACTCTATAAACCCAATCAAGCTTTAAACCCAGACTTGTAGAAGCATGAAGTGACTTTAAATGCAATCAAACACCCATTAACATATACTATGAAACTTGTAAAGCCAGGCAAATTGCCTGTTAGTGCCCGGTTTTATCTTCCACGGTCTTCCTTTGAAGCCTCCACAAGGAGGGACGAGATTGGAAGAGGAGGAAGAACCCATGGAGAGAACGGGGGAGGGAGCCAAGCACGTTGGGGAGGAAGAAGCTTGGGAGAGGAGGGAGTATCTTGGGAGAGGAGTGAGGGATCTTGGGAAAAGAGGGAAGAGGGAGGAGCTAAGCATGTAGAGGAGAGAGTAGCCAGGGAGAGGAGGGAGTAGCCATAGCCATGGTGAGGAGGGGGAGCCTGGGAGTGGAGAGAGGTGCGGCCATAGCCACACGGGTATTCAAGAACTTGCGCAGAGTGGCCAGGTTTACCTGTGTAGCCATGGCGAGGAGGGAGGTGAGGGAGGGTGCAAGTGAATTCAAATTTTGAATTTCTATTTTTCTCCCCCTTAGCCATGGAGAGGAGGGGGAGCCATAGCCATGGTGAGGAGGGGGAGCTTAGGAGTGGAGAGAGGTGCGGCCATGGCCACACATGCAGAGTGCCTGGGTTTACCTGTGTAGCCATGGCGAGAGGGGAGGTGAGGGAGGGCGCATGTGAATACAAATTTGAATTTCTCCCCCCTTAACTTACCTCGTTAGTGGAGCCATGTACCTTCAACCACGTGCCCACTAAGCATTTAAGTTTTCCATGTGTATGCCTCATCATCAAGCATTCGCGACGCAACGTTGACAGTCTCAAGGTCCCGTCTTTTACCTGGGTTTACGTCATATGTCAACCCAGGCCCGACAGTGCTCGTGCCACGTGGACAATCGAGATCGCCTCGCGACCGACACCCAAGTTGTGCACCGTGGATCCCATGACTCCATTTAATTAATGCATATGTGTAGATAGTCCTGAGGGCCGCCGTGTGGTGACTCCCAAATTCCAAGAATATTCTCCTGTTGGCCGGTGATTTAGAGCACATGATGGCCGATCGACGCCCAATTGGTGGTCTTCCATCAGGCCGTCGGGAGTTTTGAGCACATGATGAGAGTGGTCGGACGGAGTTAACAATCCTAAGGTCTCCCTAAAAGTTATCTAAATAAGCTTTTTTTTTTTTGTAGTTGCATAGATGCGTGCTACATGGGGAGATCCACTCCGTCAAAGTCACTTGGGATTCGAACCCTGCCCCTCTAGAGGCTCCCCGAAGGTTGCTCAAGCCTTTCAAGGATAGAATGCTTTCTTTTATAAAATGGAATGCAAACATAAGTCAATCAAACAACACAAACAAAGTAAAAAACACACAACTTGATAAAACAAGCAATAACAAGCATATGAAACAAGCAAATGCTACACTATGCACACACATAAAAACATGCAACAATGCAAAAATTTAAAATATGTACCGTCCGAAAAACCCAGCTATTACTGCATGACCAAAAAAAAAAGTCAACTTGAGTCTTCCAATCAACACACACATCAAGATTCACACTCTCAATTCTGCGACATTCACCTATTGAAATCGGTATATATTGCCATGCGCATTCTTAGGCTTGTCGCATGCTGGCGAGTCATCGCACGCCACCTCATGCCCTCCTCCACATTGGGGTGTGGGTCAATTTGCTTCAAAGGCACCCGAAACAACACTAGGCTGGAGAGGGATGGTCGACTGGCTCAATCCTATATTCTCAATTGAGTGACCCTCAGTCAATGTGCCCCACCAACCATCCTCTTGAAGCAACTGCATAAACCCTAGGTCTTAGTTCAATTGTATCTCAAAAACTGTTTCGTGACCACCCAACCCACTATCCCCTCTCGTAGGAACGCTCTCTTGGTTGCCTATCTCTCCCTCGTTAACCCTAGCCAATTGTTGACTACCTCTAGGTCGCTTGGGGATACGTGCATTGAAGTGACTCATTGGATGTTGGCCTACGAACATCCCTAATAATCAATGACATGCATGCATAAACTCAAGCAAGGAAATAGATTATTGATTTGCACCTATTGGAAAAAAAAACTCTCAAATCATTAAGCAATTCTCAAAAACTGATAAAATAAAGCAATTTTTTCAATTAGACACATGATGATGAAGGATACACACTAGTTGTTGATTGATAACAATGCAACTCATGAAGCACAAACCAATACTCAACACAACAACCCTGCGGCAAACTTCAAATGTATTGAAAATACTAGCTTAATTCCATTTAAAACAACACAGTTGTTAGCGGCTGGACACACCCAACAGAGAATGATTGCTCGACGGAATATTATTTTTTGTAATTATTCTTTAATTGAGAAAAACCGTCATTTCACCTTTGTAAATAGTGGGGCTTGCAGAAGCTTCCAGATTTGTATCCCATTTTTGACATTTAGATTGAGTAGATGGTTAAATTGGAACATTAGGGTTTGAGATTGTAAGGTATTTATACCACTTTTGACCTTAATGAAAAAACCTTTTGTCATTTAAAAAAAGTTCTGTCTGTGTGAGTAAGCGTACTCTCTGTACGAGAGAGAGTGAGAGTTTCATCTTGATGCTACGTGCGCACCGGTGGTCGGAATCGAGTGCGGAGAAGTGCAGTGTGTTGCCCCCGACGAGAGCTACGTGCCAACACCTACATTGCGGGTGTACGGTCTGGTTTTGCGAACTCGATCCACGAGCTACATCTGGTGATTCGGTGAGCATACGTTGTCTGTTTTTGCATTTCAGCATATCCACGTGTTCGCATTGAGTAGAGCTACACATTAGGCACTTTAGTTTTCGAAAACGACGACCTGCAAATTTCGACCAGACATCCTACGTGATTTTGCACCAGGTGTTTAGGGTTTGGATTTTGGTTTATGGACCTTAGGGAGAGCGACCTATTGGTGTTAATAGGGTCTCCTTCAAGTTCTGTGGCGTTTCAAGAACGTTTGATGGGTATTTGGCTCTTGAAAGCGTTGTAGGAAATCTCCTCTTATGCACTCCTGAAGGCTGTAGCTTAAACATTGGGTAGAGACCTCTATAGGTGTTGGACGGATACGCCGCGACGGACGTCGGCACAACGAGAACTCACCTAACAAGATTTGTCAGCTAAGGACGAATCTCGACCCGCAGGCGCGTGGAAGCAAGCATAGGGTGTCAATCTACACTCGACCGACTCCTAACTAATTCCTACAGAGGTCTCTACCCAATGTTTAAGCTACAGCCTTCAGGAGTGCATAAGAGGAAACTTCCTACAACGCTTTCTAGAGCCGAATACCCATCAAACAATCTCAGAACGCCACAGAACTTGAAGGAGACCCTACTAACACCAATAGGTCGCTCTCCATAAGGTCTATGAACCAAAATCCCAACCCAATATACCCGGTGTAAAATCACGTAGGATGTCTGGCCGAAATTTGCAGGTCGTCGTTTTCAAAAACTGAAGTGCCTAATGTGTAGCTCTACTCAATGCGAATGCGTGGATATACTGCAATGCAAAAACGGACAACGTATGCTCACCGAATCACCAGATGAAGCTCGTAGATGGAGCTCGCAAAACCGGACCGTACGCGCGCAATGTAGATATTGGAGCGTAGCTCTCATCGGGGGCAACACGCTGCACTTTTCCGCACTCGATTCCGACCACTGGTGCACGCGTAGCGTCAAGATGAAGCTCTCACTCTCTCTCGTACACAGTACGCTCACTCACAGACTTCAAAACTTTTTAAAAATGACAAAGGGTCTTTCATTAAGGTCAAAAAGTGGTATAAATACCTTACAATCTCAAACCCTAATGTTCCATTTTAACCATCTACTCAATCTAAATGTCAAAACTGGGATACAATCTGGAAACTTATGTAAGCCCCAATATTTACAAAGGTGAAATGTCGGGTTTTCTCAATAAATGAATAATTACAAAAAATAATAATCCGCCGAGCAGTCATTTTCTGTAGGGTGTATCCAGCTTCTAACACTCCTCCCCTCCTTGTTCACGTCGTCCCTGACAGTAGGTCAGGCGAGCCAATGAACAATTTTATGGCGCCCATTAGGGTTTTCACCATGTATTGAACACTTATTCTCTCGCCTACCTTCAAGCCTGACAGCTTTGGGTAATTTAGCCAAGTAGGTTGGCTTCTTTGCAATAGCTCCTGGGCCTTCCACGTTCTCATCCTTGGTAGAGGGTAGAAACTTAGGTTATCTCTGATGACTTTAGGTGCCTCTACTAGGTGGATTAGATACTGTGGATACTTTGTTAGCCATGCCTTTCTCCACTTGGGTTGGGAGTCGACTATCAACTTTGCCCCTTCAAGTTTGGAGATGTCTACTTTGTACAGTGGCACTGTTGGCTCCTCTCTGATTCTTTTGTTGATTGTGGCAGCTTCGTACTTTAGCAGAGGATATGGGAGAGAGGGCTGTAGCCATTCACGCCGAAGGTTGCTGGCGTCTATCTTCTGAATAGTCATTGATTTAAAGACCCTCTGCTCCCATTCCAAGGCTTCTTTGGCCGTGTCTTTGATTTTCGGTTCTATGGCCTTTCACAGCTTCTCTTCTTCTTCTTGTGTCAGATCTTGTGGCTCTTGAGAGGGTCCTACAAGGATTTCCTCTTGCATGGGTGTGTCCACAGGATCTGCCACATTCTCTAAGTCTATTCCTTCCATGGCTGCTGGCCCTGTGCTAAACTGCTCTTCTTTTTGCTGCTGGCTTCTCAGCTCTTCTATTTGCTGCTGTAATGTCTTCTTTTCTGCTTCAGCTTGCTCTCCCATGTTTACAAGGAGGTTGTTCAAATCGGCATTCATCTTTTCCGCCTCCTCGAGCTTTCTCTTGATGGTTTCTAGCTCGTTGTGCATTGCCTGGTGCTCTTCTTCCATGCAGGTTTGCATGACCACTGACCCCTCGGCCATCATTAGCCTCTGCTTTTTCTCTAAGGTTAACTCCTTTTGGAGCTCTTTCATTTGTTCTTCATAAAGCTGACTCTCTGAAGTGGTGTGAGTCGAGCTAGTAGCTCTGACTCTGGCAGGAGATGCCCGTAGCCGTTGGATGGTTTGATCTTTAACTTTAATCTGGTCTTGGAGCTCGATGACCTCATCCTGGCTAGCCTCCTGCTCTATCTCTGCCTTCTCTTTGGCATTCCGCATGGCTTCCACTTCCTTGGACTCTTCAACAATTTGTAGGGTTAGGTTGTTCCTTTCCCTCTCTACATCTGTCAATGACTTGCCGAGTTTTCTGTATTCGTCTTCAGCTCCTTGCAGTCTTTGAGTTGCTACCTGATTTTCTCTTTCCATCTCCTGGCATCTTTGCAATACCGTGGCTAGACTGGCTTGCAGCTCTGCTTCTTTCTTTATATGCCCTTGGCTTTGTTTTTGGAGAGAGTCAACTTCAGCCTTGATCTGAATTTCATTGGCTTTGAGATTGTCAACCTCACTTTCCATGGCCATTGATTGTGCCCTGAGCCTGGTTAGCTTGGTTATCACCACATCCCAATCATTGGTGGGTGGCTGCAGGTCCACTGTATCAGTGGCCATCTCTTTTAGTTCCACTAACCGCACATCTGTTCTTTGGGCCTTGTCCTTGCCAAGTCAAATGCGACTGTGGCTGCCTCTTCTTTTGAATATCCAGCAGCTAGTAGATCAAGAAACGTGTTAAACCTTGCTTTATTTGGCTCTGGCTGCTCACTTTTGGGCTTAGCTTCTTCTTTTTGCTCTTGCTCTTGGCTTTGTTCTTGCCTTGAATCTTCTTGATCTTCAGATTTGTCCAGCTCCTCCTTTTGTTGGGTTTGTGGAGGGCTACGAGGAGGTGGTGATGGCGGTGGGCTGGACTCCGGGCTTGACGGTGGAGTTGCCGGCTTTTTCTTGAAGTCCCTGTCCATCTTTGTCTTTCTCTCTCTCTCTTGGCCTTCCTGCTCTTCTAGCAGTTGCCGTCGTACTTCATCCACTTCTGCTTCTATAAATGGTACATTTGGGATATTTTCTGCCGTAGCATCCAGGATCTCAAAATTTTTGATATAATCTTCAAACCTATCTCTGTGCACCCTTCGGGATGATCCCGACATTGCTTCTAGTGACTGCTTCCATAGCTCGCTTAAATCTCCCTTGAGGGCTCTTTCGGCTTTGAAGCTTTCCATTAGCTGCTCTAGCCGTGCTGCTTTCTACGATTTTGTTTCTCTAATCGGCAATTGTACAGATTCTTTCTTTCCTTTCTTCGATTCTGGCGGATCTTCTAGCACTGTTTCCAACCGGAGCTTCAATCTTGTGGCAACTCTGGGTGCTTTGGGTGGTTCATCCTCTTTATCTTCCTTGAGCCTTAGCCAATCATTTTGTGATGGAGGGTCAGGTCATCTTCCCTTGGCGGGCAATGCCCCATAAACCACTTTCGTGATCAACTCACCCGGCACAATGTAGGTGGGGTTCTTGTTGCCCATCTTCACCAGATTATCATGGATATAGGCAGCATAGTTGATCACCTTCAGCTTGCTCTTCTGCATTGCCCAGGTGAAGGTTGTGGCAGTTTCTCCAGGTGGCATTCTGTACTTTTGTGGCCGCTTTGTACACATGTGGAAATACTGGTTATATAGCTGACTCATGATGGCCACTTTGGGGTTTGCAATGTCTTCAAAGGTGTAGTTGCTCTTCTTTTCTGTGTACACCTTGACTTCATCTCGGCGCTTTGTCACACCATCCCCTTTGTTGGAGAGGTCTAGTGCAGCTACCACTACTTTCTCTGTGATTATAATCACAGTGTCTGGCTTGCCCTGCAGATCCGTAACTCTGGCCACTCCATCTTCTTTGATTGTAGTCACAAATTCCCATCCTCTTTTTATGTCAATTCCAGCTGGCATAGCTTCAAAATAGTTATGGAGATCTATTTTCTCCAGGTACTCTGCCATTTTGCTTCTGAAAAACTCATTGAGCTCCCGCGGTAGCATGGGTAGCTCTATTACATCTCCTTCAGTGTCTTTGAACACGCTTGGTAGATCTTCAGATCATTCGACTCTAGCAAATCCTCCTGAATCCACGTGCTGGTTGGCTTCAGAGTTCCTTCTGGGATGACAAACGGCTCCACTTCTTCTAAATAGTCTTTTATTGTCATTCTCTTTTTCTTTGCCTGTGATTTTGCGACTACCATAGATTCTGTTGCACTCAGTAGTCCGAAGTTGGCGTTTTTTCCATATCAGTTGAGAAACTGAGTTCTAACTATCCAAATGACTTGAAAATTGAAAATAAAACTTAAAAGGAACTTGGGAAACCTTGCATGTGCTCACAGTATTATTCTGGCCAAATTTTATCATTTAGACATCCTACGCGTAGGATGTCTTTTTCATCAGTTTTGGGTGAAACTTGACATGTTGGTAGTCCTTGGCCTGTGCAACATGGCTATGTGATTGGAATTGGGTTTGGGCATCAAAAAGTGCATTTTTGGGTAGATTTAGGCTTTAGGCTCACAAATTGGTAGGATGTCCCCGACAGGTAACAAATGATATTCAAATGGGTTGAAATTTGGTATATAAGCTCCTTGCACCATGGTAATGGCTCCCATGAGGTCATTTCTTGCACAGAAGTTCAATATCATGTTGGAGACATCCTACGCGTAGGATGTCTTTTTCATCAAATTAGTTTGAGATTTGTTCTGTGGGTAGCTCTTGGCATGTGGAACATGGCCCTGCTCTTGGATTTTGATTTGGACAAGATTTGGTGTTGGTAAGACCATGTATAGTGTTTTTGGGCTCCAAAAGTGTACCTTGGAGGTGTTAGGGGCCAAAAGTGATGGGAATGGCTTGAAACTTGATATATGAGCTCTTGAAGGTGATATGAAGAGATCTAGAATTAAAAAATGCAAGATGGGGGCCCAAAAAGTCATTTAGACATCCTACGCGTAGGATGTCTATTTCATCATTTTTTGCATGTTACCACACAGATTGGTTGGCCATGTGTCCATGAATGTATTGTGCAAGTTTCATGTGATTTGGACAAGTTTTGGTAGGTCTATGGCCCATTATTGCCTCTATGCCCTGACTTTGCGATTTTTTCATACATATGAGGTCAATTTTTGTCCAAATGTGATGAAACTTGGTGGAGGGCTTGTTCAGGCTATTTAGAAACTGTGTGTGATGACAGATGTTGGGGTTGGTGCCCAGATTTGGCTTTGAGATATCCTATGCGTAGGATGTTTCCTGATGAAATTTTTGTGGAGACTGCTACTGGTGCCTGTCCTTAGTCCCTTTGAGTCCCTTTTAAGCCCTATTTCAACCAAAAAGTCAAATAGATAGAAAATAACTCCATGTGTGGATTTCAGAGCCTTCGATCCGTTTTCTGACTTTTGGAGTGCTTTTCGGCGATGAAATTTCTTGATGTTGGTCTGCATAGCTTCCCGATCCCTTGGGGATCCTTGTCGTATGGTTTTAGTCGACTTTGGCTTCACCGGAGCTCCGTTTGGCAATTTGTCGCTCTAGAAGCACCCGTGGTCGTGTTTATATGTCTTCGATGACTTGTGGTGGTCTACCACCATAAGACTTGGTTGTTGATGGTATAGGAAAGCCGCTCGTGAAGTTTGGTGGCAAACGGACATGCGGTTTGGTCGCGAGAGCTATTTGATGCTTTGTGTGTCTGATGCCATTTCTGAAGTTTAGTGCCGCTTCGGGTCACCTTTTGGTATGTGGGCTATATAGACTTGTCGAGCATGTCGAGAGGCTCCTACCCATGAATTTTGGTAGCATTTGACCGCCTTTCCGCCGATTTTCCATTTGGTGGCCTCTTGCGGGGCTCTAGGAATTAGGGTTTTTCTCGATGGTTTTCTACTGCCTTTGGGCATCCAAGACTGGTTTCCTATGCTAGGGTAAGCTACCGATGAAGTCTCAGTACTTTTGGGTTAGCCATTAGGTGGCCACTTCTACTTGTAGGTCTGTACTGCCCGCTTTCTGTGTGAACCCTACACTAGTTTTCGTGACAAAACGACAAACATGCGCGAAAAGCTCAAAGTGGTGAGCCTACCTCTCATGTCTGTAGCCCATTGGGTAGTTGTGCGCGTCGTAGAAGTTGCTAGAAGTTCCGTTCGCTATAGGTGGCAGAAGCTCTTTCCCAAAAGTCAATACGGTGGAAATGAGCTAAAAATGAAGTGAAAATTTCTTATAATGGGGGTCCTCGAACCACTTTTCATGAAATTTGACATGTGCTCCAAACTTCTTGATTTGGACTCCATTTGCCCAATTTACGAGAAATTTGACGTTTCAGTCAAAATCTGGCAAAAACACGATTTCCGCTCCCTTCTCATAATTGCACCCCCACTGTACCATAGGTTGTTCTATAGTCACTGATCATCCCCATATTTTTTGTTTTTCATTACGACCATTTTTCACCCGTTTTTTGTATTTTTGAAGTTTTTCTACCGAAAATTAGTAAAATTAAAAGGAAAATAGCAAATCAAACCCAAAAAATCCCCAAAAATCATAATAAATCAAAAACATCACCACAAAACACTACATATACTCACATGCAATTTTTATGGCCAAATATCTCCGTTTTACCAATATTTTTTTCCAAAAAATGGCTATTTTTACTTATATACACACACCTAGGGGCTTGATTTGGCGTTTGGCCCCATATACTTGTCTATTCATGCTGTATAAGGGCATGTGTACTTGGGTTAGTCCAGAAAATTTTGCAATCAAACGACAACCCTTAAAAATAGTCGAAAAACATGCCCTTTTTTGCTCTTTCTACCATTGGGTTCGCATTGAGAATGCCTCCCCCCCCCTAGCCGGAGTCCTCCTGGACGACAATCTATAGCCTCGGAGTATGTGCCGTGCATGGGTTGAAAAATCATGCTAATGCTTGGCCGTGTAATGTGGCCCTATAGATGCATACTGGGTCAATGCATGGGAAAATTAATGCTGTGCAAGAGAAGGGTATAAGCAAGTTGCTTATTGGCATTCGCTGTCGAGGTTTCCTGTTTTATGTTGATTTGGTCGGAAGATTTTCTTTGCAAGTAAAAGTTGTAACTCCACTTCTCTTTGTTTTATCGTCTTCCTTGTTGCTTGGTTTGCCGCTATTGTCGAGATGGCCATGGTTGTCTCCTTGGAGAGAATTTTCTTGGCCGAATTGACCATTGACTTCGTCTCTTTTGCTTTCCATTTGTAGCTATGCTTTGCCGGTTTTTGTAGTTGTATTGCTACTTCCTCGGTTGTCACTGTTTTGTTGCTGATTGGCATCCACATAAATTGTTTTGCCGGTTTCATATGTTGTGTGTTCCTGCCTTCCGTTGTTGCTTGTACTGAAGGGAGTTCCTTTTGCTTCGGTTTCGGGATCCAAATTCTAGTCGCATTTAAGTTGTTGCTGAGCATTTTCTTTGGGATCCATATCTATTTTATTTCCTTGGTTTTTGGTTGAACTCTTTTCTCCTTTTGACTCTTGCTGCTGTTGTATTGTGGTTTGTCTGCCATGTCACCTCTATCCTTCTGCACCCATACTTGTTTTTCCTTGGTTGCTAACCTTGATCTTGGCACTATGGTCGGTGTCCTTTTATGTTTGTAGTGAACCTAGTTGGCAGTTACCTGTTTGTTCACCATGTTTTCTTGAGTGGCACCCTTCCTTTTGGCTCTTTATCTAGTGATTGCATTGCTGGCATCTGATTCTTCCGGGGTTGCTGAGCAAAGGATATCACCTGTTGTTCTTGTGCATGCTGAATTTTGACTGCATCCGCATTCCAATCTATCTGCACATTGTACTCTTTTTGCCACGGTTGTCCTAACAACATGGGGTGTTGTGTGCTTTCATCCACGACCACATAAAACTTGTGTGGTTAAATATATTGATGTATTTGTACATGCAATATAGTCCAGCCCAATGTTTTTAGCGAATGTGATGTACTACTTTCTAGCACTTGTGGAGTATGATGTAGTTGACCTTTGGGCTTGATCTGTTTGTATAATCTGTAAGAGATTAGATTTGCTTGAGCTCCAAAATCAAGCAATGCCTTCGATTCAACTTGATTGCTACCCATTTTGACTACAATTATTGGCTCCACTGTGTCTTCATCAAAATCCGTTAGTCGAATGGCATTGATTCGCAATGGTGATCCACATTGTTGTCTTTGTTGTAGAAGTCGTCTTTTTGCAATGCGTTCTTTTGCTTTTGCTTGAGCTTCTTCTCGGACCCTGGAATTGGAGATGATCTCTTGAGACAGCTAATTCCAGTGTTGAAGGATTTCAACTACTAGTGTGGAAAGATTTCAGACAGCAGACTAGACAGAAATCAGAGACTAGACTGAATTGTGGATACTGAAATAAGAGTCAGACTTTTGTAGACTGGAATAAAGTTCAGATTCAGATTCAAATTCAGAAGACTGTTGAGAAGTAAGTATCACTGAAATATATACCATGATTGAGATTACAGCGAATATGATTACAGAGAAAAAGTATAGCCAATAATATTGCTACTGATGCTCAAATGCAATTATAGCCCAAAGCGCTAATACAAGTGATTACAATTGCCAACCCGATATCAATGTAATGGGCCCTATTTATATACTTCGGTTTTACTGTAGTAATTACTCTAGTAATTACTAAGTGATTCGCTGCCCATCTTCTAAGAACACATTCCCACATGGTGACTATCCAGCCGTCTACATCCTTCCCTTCTTTCTTGAATTTTGGCAAGATTCCAAAATTTCTGAAAAATTCTCCTGTCTGATTCTGATGTGAGACTGAAAAATGTTAAGTATGGAGCGTGATTTACCCTTGTAATTTTCTGTGGTAAAAGCGCACATTTGTAAGGGCCCCATTATGAGGAGAAGCCATCGTGCGTGAAGGAAAATCACTCACTGAAAACCAAAATTTTCACGGACAAGAATCAGGGGCAACTTTAAAGGCCTCGGGGGCGGAGGCCCCCAAGACCTTTTTTTGCCAGAATATTCTTTTTCGCCGGAATATTATGGCCGGAAGGTGGCCGAAAGGTGGTCGGAAAACAACCGGTCGGTTGGCCGGTGGCCGGTAGTCAATGGCCGATGGCCGGTTGTCGGAAGTCAATGGCCGGTGGCCGGTGGCCGGTTGTCAGAAGTCAATGGCCGGTGGTCGAAAGTCAATGGCCGGTGGCCGGTGGCCGAATTGAATGGCCGGTGGCCGAATTCAAAAGCGGACTTGTCTTCTCAAGGGCAGCCACACATGGGCGGATTGGAGGGTCCGATTTGGACTTATTCGCACAAGGGCGGCTACACATGGCTGTCTCTCATAAGAGAGGGAAGTCCTTTTGGCCTATAAAAGGAGGCCATTTCTACACATATTTCATAGTGTGAAGTTGATGCAACAAGGTGAGTGTGAGGTGGTGAGAGTGAAGCAAGGCGGGAGCTCCATTAAGGGTATAATCCTTTTGTAAACTACTTCTTGTTTTGAAGTACTAAAGCCATTGAGTGGCTGCTTTCCCATGGACATAGCCCACATTGGGTGAACCACGTATATCGTGTGTAATCTCTCTCTCTCTCTCTACTCTATAATCTTGTGTATATAAATCTGTCTCTCTCCATTAATTAATCTACTCAATTATCTATTTGGCTACGTCTTATTTTCTAACAACTGGTATCAGAGCAAGGTTTGCTCGTAGCTAAATTATCTGAAGGAAAGGATTCCTTGAATTGAGTGGGAGTTATGGCGGAGGAAGGGAAGCTCAAGATTGAGAAGTTCGACGTCAAAAACTACCAACATTGGAAGATGCAGATTGAAGACTATCTCCACCAGAAGGACCTCTATTTGCCACTAGGCGGTCTTGCGAAGAAGCCCGCAACAATGGCAGATGAAGCATGGATTGTCCTTGATCGAAAGGCACTGGGAACAATCCGGTTAAGCTTGGCATCAACGGTGGCCTTCAATGTTTCGGAGATGAAGACCACGGAGGACTTGATGAAGTCACTTGACGACTTCTACGAGAAACCATCGGCATCCAATAAGATATTTCTTATGAAGCGCTTGTTCAATCTAAAGATGGCAGAGAATGGTTCAGTTGCAGAACACCTAAATGACTTTAACACAAACATAAGTCAACTTCGATCAGTGAAAATCAATTTCGATGACGAAGTGCGAGCTCTCCTTATACTATCATCTCTACCGGATAGTTGGGATAGCCTTGTGATGGCTGTAAGTAATTCTATCTCTGGCACAAATACTCTTAAGTTTGATGATGTTGTGGGTGTTCTCCTAAGCGAGGAAATGCGAAGGAGAAGCACAGGAGAATCATCAAGTGCTGCACTATCAGTGGAAACAAGAGGAAGGCTTAAGGAGAGGTTCAAAAACCAAAAGGGTCGTGATCGCTCAAGGCGGAGCAAGTCACGCACAAAGTCAGTTCTTGAATGTTGGAACTGCGGCAAGAAGGGCCACGTCAAGAAGGATTGCTGGTCCAAGAATAAGAAGGAGACAGAGTCTCAAGACAACAAGCCAACATCGGAGGCCAATGTGGCAGGTAAAGTAGAGCAAGATGCTCTAATTCTCTCATTAGACAATGTGTCTAATTCCTGGATAGTAGATTCCGGGGCTTCATTCCATGCGACACCACACAAGCAACATTTCCAAGACTACACCAAAGGTAATTTTGGGTATGTATACTTGGGAGATGATGAAGCTTGTGAGATTTTCGGCAAAGGTACAGTTTCTGTCAAAACTGCTAACGGAAATGAATGGAAGCTTAAAGATGTTAGGCATGTTCCCTCTCTTCGCAAAAATTTGATCTCTACAGGACAATTGGACGATGAAGGTCACAACATTGCATTCGGAAACAAACGGTGGAAGATCTCAAAGGGATCTTTGGTGGTTGCCAAGGGTGAAAAAGTCGGTACACTTTACTTGTGTACTGTTAGCACGCAACCTTTAGCTTGTGCAACAACTACAGAAGTTGACAGTGCGGTGTGGCACTACCGACTTGGGCATATGAGTGCCAAAGGAATGCAAATCCTTCAAACAAAGAAGCTTCTACCAGGTTTGAAAGAAGTGGACTTAGAGTTCTGTGAAGATTGTGTTTATGGTAAACAAAAAAGGGTAAAATTTCAAAAATCAGGAAATGAAAGAAAAAATAAAAAACTTGAGTTGGTTCATTCTGATGTTTGGGGTTCTGCAAGTACACCATCACTTGGTGGCTCATTGTACTATGTAACATTCATAGACGATGCGACTAGAAAAACATGGGTTTATGTCATGAAGAATAAATCCGATGTATTTTCCATATTTCAAAGGTGGAAAGCCTTTGTGGAGAATGAAACAGGTACCAAGGTTAAATGCCTCAGATCCGACAATGGAGGCGAATATTGCAGCCAAGCTTTTGAAAGATTTTGTGCTAGCAATGGCATTCGGAGGCAAAGGACAACCCCAAGGACACCTCAACAAAATGGGATTTCGGAAAGGATGAACAAGACAATCATGGAACGAGCACGAAGCATGCGGCTACATGCAAGCCTACCGCTTGAGCTTTGGGCGGAAGCTGTAAGTACGCCTGTGTACTTAATCAATCGGTCACCCTCAACGGCATTGGATGGGGGAGTTCCAGAAGAGGCATGGACAGGTAAACCGGTGAATTATGCATTTCTCAAAGTGTTTGGGTGTGAGGCTTTCATGCACATAGATAGAAGCCTAAGATCAAAGTTAGATGCAAAGTCCAAAAAGTGTTTCTTCATTGGCTATGGAGAAGGAGACTTTGGGTATCGCCTATGGAATCCTGAAGATGGTAAAATCTTAAGGAGTAGGGATGTAATTTTTAACGAACAAAATATGTACAAAGATTACTTGGAAAGAAAACAAACAAAAGAAACAGGTGATGAGTACATGGAGCTTGAGGACGGTGAAGACTCAAGGACTGCAAACGGTGACAATGTGCAACAACGTCAACCAAATGAGGAGCCTCAACCTATTCCCCGAAGATCTACAAGAAACAGGTGATGAGTACATGGAGCTTGAGGACGGTGAAGACTCAAGGACTGCAAACAAAACAAAAGAAAATAGGTGATGAGTACATGGAGCTTGAGGACGGACAAAAGATTACTTGGAAAGAAAACAAACAAAAGAAACAGGTGATGAGTACATGGAGCTTGAGGACGGTGAAGAATCAAGGACTGCAAACGGTGACAATGTGCAACAACGTCAACCAAATGAGGAGCCTCAACCTATTCCCCGAAGATCTACAAGAGCAAGTAGACCTCCAGAAAGGTTTGTTCCTTCCTTCAACCATCTCTTGATCTCAGATTCTGGAGAGCCGGAATCATATGAAGAAGCTATGCAACATGAATCCAAAGAAGAATGGACGAAGAGCATGCAAGTGGAGATGGACTCACTACATCGCAACCAAACATGGGATTTGGTTGAGTTGCCTAAAGGTAATCGGGCACTTCAAAACAAATGGGTGTACAAGCTAAAGGAAGAAGAAGGTGGGAAGAAAAGGTACAAGTCTAAGCTTGTGGTAAAAGGTTTTTCTCAAAAGAAAGGTATTGACTTCAATGAAATATTTTCTCCTGTTGTAAAAATGAACTCAATTAGGCTTGTCTTAAGCCTTGTGGCTGCTCATGATCTAAATCTCGAGCAAATGGATGTAAATACGGCATTCCCTCACGGTGACTTAGAGGAGGAAATCTACATGCTTCAACCAAAGGGGTATGAAGTAAAAGGTAAGGAGAAAATGGTTTGCAGATTAAAGAAGAGCTTGTATGGTTTAAAGCAAGCATCAAGACAATGGTACTTGAAGTTTGATCGATGGATGTTGGATCATGGATTCACAAGATGCAACTCGGATCACTGCATCTACACGGAGAATTTGGGAGATGGGAAATTCATCATCCTAATGTTGTATGTTGATGACATGTTGATTGCAAGTGCTAACATGCAGGACATCAAAGACCTAAAAGAGGAGCTGTCCAAATCTTTTTCAATGAAAGATTTAGGTGCTGCAAAGAGGATACTTGGTATGAAAATATCAAGGGACAGGACGAAGAAGACAATAAAGCTATCTCAAGAAGATTACATCAAGAAGGTACTAGAAAGGTTTGCAATGCAAAATGCAAAACCAGTTTCTACACCTTTGGCTGGTCATTTTAAACTAACGAAGGATATGTGTCCAAAGACACAAGAGGAGATAGCCTATATGTCTAAAGTTCCATATGCTGCAGCGGTAGGTTCTCTAATGTATGCTATGGTCTGGACAAGGCCAGACATTGCACATGCAGTGGGAGTTGTGAGTAGGTTCATGGACAACCCAGGTAAAGAGCATTAGCAAGCTGTGAAGTGGATACTTAGGTATCTAAAAGGGACAACAACAAATGCTTTGTATTTTGGAGGAACTGATATTTTTCTAGAAGGGTATGCTGATGCAGATATGGCAGGTGACAAAGATACTCGAAGGAGCACTACTGGCTATGTGTTCACGGTTGGAGGCACAGCAGTAAGCTGGGCTTCAAAGCTGTAGAAAGTGGTTTCACTTTCTACCACGGAAGCAGAGTATGTAGCAATGACGGAGGCAAGCAAAGAAATTCTGTGGCTTCACAGATTCTTAGAAGAGCTTGGATTCAAACAAGACAATTGTGTCTTGTACAGTGATAGCCAAAGCGCTATCCATCTTGCGAAGAACTCAGCCTTTCATTCAAGGACAAAGCACATTGAGGTGAGATATCACTTCATACGCACTCTTTTGGAAGAGGGACAACTAAAGCTAGGAAAGGTGCATACAAGTGAAAATCCTGCACACATGTTTACAAAGGTGGTCAACAAGGAGAAGTTGAGCTTTTTCTCATCTTCAATCGGCATTCAAGGATAAGAAGCCAGAATGGAAAGCAGTCACAGGTTTGGTTTGGAGATCAGTCTCCAAGTGGGAGATTGTTAAGTATGGAGCCTGATTTACCCTTGTAATTTTCTGTGGTAAAAGCGCACATTTGTAAGGCCCCCATTATGAGGAGAAGCCATCGTGCGTGAAGGAAAATCACTCACCGGAAACCAAAATTTTCACGGACAAGAATCAGGGACAACTTTAAAGGCCTCGGGGGTGGAGGCCCCCGAGACTTTGTTTTTGCCGGAATATTCTTTTTCACCGGAATATTATGGCCGGACGGCAGCAGGAAAGTAGTCGGAAAACAACCGGTCGGTTGGCCGGTGGCCGGTAGTCAATGGCCGATGGCCGGTGGTCGGAAGTCAATGGCCGGTGGCCGGTGGCCGAATTCCATGGCCGGTGGCCGAATTCAAAAGCAGATTTGTCTTCTCAAGGGCGGACACACATGGGCGGATTGGAGGGTCCGATTTGGACTTATTCTCACAAGGGCGGCTACACATGGCTATCTCTCATAAGAGAGGGCAGCCCTTTTGGCCTATAAAAGGAGGCCATTTCTACACACATTTCATAGTGTGAAGTTGATGCAATAAGGTGAGTGTGAGGTGGTGAGAGTGAAGCAAGGCGGGAGCTCCATTAAGGGTATAATTTCTTTGTAAACTACTTCTTGTTTTGAAGTACTAAAGCCATTGAGTGGCTGCTTTCCCGTGGACGTAGCCCACATTGGGTGAACCACGTATATCGTGTGTACTCTCTCTCTCTCTACTCTATAATCTCGTGTATATAAATCTGTCTCTCTCCATTAAGTAATCTACTCAATTATCTATTTAGCTACGTCTTATTTCCTAACAAAAAATCCATTGTCTGGTTCTGATGTTGGGATGCAGGTAACTATTCAATCTTCTGGTGTATTGTCAGAGTCTGACATTGAGAAGATGGTGAAGGATGCAGAGCTCTAGAAAGATGACAGATTGCGAGAGGCAGCTGAAAAGGCCAAGGTGGAGCTGTCACCTCTCCCTGCCTGCTGAGAAGAAAAGTCGTCCCTGAATTCTGAGATAAAACTACCCAGTATCCTTCCATTGGACCGTCTTCCTTTTGCCTTTGCTCTTTGACCGGGTTGGTGCCTGAGAAGTTCCAGCATCAGCATTCTTCTTCTGAATCAGTCGGTAAATGGCCTCTTGCTCAAGCTGATCCCGCCGGTGAGTGGTCATCTCTACCTCATAAGGTGTGAGAGAATGATAGGTTTTGGTTTCAGGATCATAGAGTGTAGGCCTGCCCTTGCTCAGTCTGGTTCTGGCCAGTTTATGACAATGCGAAGCAGTATGGATCCATCCTTCTGGAAGAGGCTGATTTGTTTTGACGCGAGCTTTGAAAAGAATCTCAGCCATCTCCCTGTACTGCGGTGCCAGACCCAGCTTTGCTGCAATGTCTTTCTCAGGTAGTTTGGAAGATTCGACCGTGAGCTATAGTAATTGATTAGTAATCCTAGTCAATCCTCTGACCTGAATCTTCCACTGGCCCATACACAACTGAATCCTGTGTAGCTCTTCCTTCATTGCCTGGATGTCATTGATTTGAAGAGCATCATTGAGCAATGTCTGCCAAGTCTTCCATTCCACAGTTGATCGCTCATACTAATCCCGAAGCTCATCAGTTATTTTGAAATATGTGAGTCGATCAATTGGTTCTTGATGTTGAGGATACAACGCTGGAAATTATCTTGGCAACTCAGTTTCTCTTGCTGGAACAACATACAAGAGAATTGGAGAATAAGGCAAAAATTCCAGGAAATTTAGGACTGCTTGGTTTTCTTGTTGCATCATCTTCCTAGTAATTCTTACTAGCTGGAATAGAGTTCGGAAAGCAGTTGCCTGTGCTCCCACTGACATTCGCGTTTGAGGTCCTCTGCTAGTGGCTGTATGGTCCTCCAGGATGGATTTCACTCTCTGGTCCAAAACTCCTCTGGCAGTTTTCAGTTGTACCAGAACATCCTTAAGTTGGACCCTAACGTCCTTCATGCAACGGTAAGTTGGTTTGTTACCCAACAGAAGTTCCAGTTCTAGAGCTAAAGACTGACAATCTGAAGTAGACTGTCTTTGCCAGTGCGGGTTTACCACTTTCTCATCAGCATTGAGTATCCATTCCGGAACTCGTTCCAATAGTTGAACTGTACTGGGATATGCAGGTAGTCTACAAGCTTCTTTATCATGGAAAGCAACAGATTTCCAATGTTCTATCATTTCCCTGGCTCCCACATATAGTCTTTGGAACCTTTCTAAATCAGTCCAGAGAGCATCATCCTCCAGATACTGTCTGGTGATGGAGGCCTGTTGATGTCTCAGTTGCTTATTCAAGGTAATGAGCTGCAGTGAATGCTGATGATCATTCACTGGTCCTTCATCCTGAACCTTCATTTTCCCTTTAGCCTCTCTATTGTGATGGGACTGATCAGTGGGATGATCCTCAGTGTTACTGGGCTGTTGCTCTTCAGTCTGCTGATGACCCGACTGATGCTTTGTTCCCTGTCCTTCCTGCTGTCCCTCAGTCTGGTCTGGTTGGTCTGGCTGTGACTGGCCGCCTTCATCTGGCCCTGTCCCACCAGTACCAGGTCCTGGGGGTGGAGATGGTGGTGGGGCATCATCATCATCCTTTGTATGCCCAACCTCTTCATCCTCCTCCTCCTGATCAGCTTCATCTTCTTCATCTTCTCCTTCCTCATCTGGGACAGTCTGTTGCTCAATATAATCCATTATGGCTTGGTTCATCATAGCATTATTGAACTCACCTATCTTGTCTTGCAAATCACTTTGCAAACTTTCCATTAAGGACTTTAAATTTTCTAAGTCAAAAACAGCATTGCCTGCGGGGTTTAAAATTTCAGACAAGCTATTGTAGATGTATCTGTCAGTCAGCGAATGCTTCAGAGCTGTATGGTGCACTAGCAGCTTCCTGAATTCTGCCCGCTTCATTTTGAGCCCTGTTTCAGCTCGCTCGGCAGCTCTCAGTGCCTCATTCCTTTGACTCTTCATGATCATAATTTCAGACTCAGCCTTGGCTAGCTTTTTGTTCAACAACTCCTGAGCTCTTTCTGATTGAGCTTCCAATACCCTGTGTTGTATGTTCTGCATTTCCTGGGCTTTCTAAAGTGTTGCAATCTGATGTTGTGCTTCTGCCAAGTCAGCCTTGAGCTTATTGATCTCGTCTTCTGATCCAGCAGCCTCCACCAATTGTCCCATACAGCTGACAATGGTATTCCAAGAAGACTGTATCAGTACTGAACATTTGTCTTTGACCGTGGTTGGATCAGAATCAACAGGTTCATATATTGCCACAGGAGCCACATAAGGTAAAGTTGCATAATCCATTTTGGTGAGCAAGAGATGCCCTCTCAATTGCTGAGTTTGTATTTGCTGCAACTTATCCTTTTTAACCAGTTGCAGAGCGTTTCTAGAAGTGGCAGGAACTGTTTCAGACAAAGTTGAGGTCGCTGGACCTTTCCCCTTATCCAGTTGATTCTTGCCTTTGTATCCTGACTGGTCTGGTACCTTCGCCTCAGTGACTGGCTTTACCTGATCTTTCCCAGATCCAGTAGCAACTGTATGTTTGACAACTGACTGATCAGGTATAGTTTTCTCAGTGCTTGCTGCCTTAACCTGGCTTTCGATTTGCTTCAAGAATTCACTGCTTTTTGTCAGTGTGATTCTTGGTTTCTTTGAACTGCCAGCTTCCTCTGCAGTGGATTTCCTTTTCAGGTCATTGGAAATCGTTTGACTGTTCGTTTCCTCGTCGTCTGAGGACAGTTCAATCTTCTTTGTTTCATAAATGGGCTGCTCACTCCATGCCTACTTTACCTGCTCATTAACATCTGCAGCAGTAGCCCAATACAGAAATTTCCAAATATACCATGCCTTGAAAACAGTTTGAGATTTCAGCTTGGCAGTCTGTTGGAGTACATTATGCGAGAGTATTTGACACAGGTTGATATGGACTTGTGGATCCAGTATCTTGGCCAACAGCATAGCAAATAATGTCTTGGACACATACGTTGGGTTATTCTTAAGACTGACTGCTTCGGCGACAAACCTGTAAGCAGCGGAGGCTTCCAGTCTTGCTACTGGAACTCCTTGAGCACTTGCCTTGCGCTTCTTTCTAGCTGTTTTGTCCTCCTTTAGAGCAGTACTTATTTGCTGTGCAGTTGCCACAGGCGGTTTGGGCTCATTAGGAATCCGAAATGCAAATGCAATGGCTTCTGGTGTCACTGACACCTTCCTATTATTTATCACAGCACTGCTAGTTTCAGCATCAAAGGAATCAAGAACTTGCTTAATAATATCTGCCTGAAAAGCAATCCTTGTGGCTTGCAACATAACTCGCAAATCCCAGAGTTGTAGCAGATTCATTGCGTGATCAATAAAGACATATCTTTGGATTTTACTGTATGAAAGAACAGGAAGGCTTGCCTTTGCCTCAACAACTATAGCATGGGTTTCTTCAAGAGTTTCCTGCATCTTCTCTGAGCGTCTCCTTCTACCCATACACTGTGAGGTTGATGACGATGAAACAGACGAAGGCGAAGAGGACTTACTTGTGTTTAAGCCGTTTCCTGGTGTCGCTGGTAAGGCTGTCTGACAGTGAACTGTCTCGTCAGAGGTTGAAGTTTGCGGTTGTAGTGAAGAAACCTCGGAGCTCGGAGATGGCGAATGGTTGACAGGAGGAAAGCATCGCGCAAGAGATTTATGAGGAAAAATGCTAACTCTCCTGACTGTTATACGTGTTCGCGCCATAAAAGCTCCACCACTCGCCGCTCTTAGACTTGTGTGTGCCGTTGCTGTCGTGGCAAACATGCATTGGACAAGACTGCAACCCATCCTTGTAATAATTATCACTGGCATACCACTTGACCGTTGGCCACTTAAAATTTGGAAAGTGTGTTCATACTGGTTCTGAAATGATTCCCACTCTGGCTGGACCATACTGGTACTGGTTCTTAAATCAGCCTGATCTGATTCTTCCGGTACTGGTTCTGAAGCTGGAACTGGTTGCACATGGAAAATACCAAAAATATCTGATTCTGGTATCTCTTGATCAACAACCTCCAGTTCCTTAGTGACTTCTTCTAACCCAGTTTCTATGGTCTCTAAATAATAAAGTTTGATCTTTGCTCCATTATATACTCCCGGCAACATCAGTCTAGATAAGTCTTTTAATCTGACTGTGCCATTGGAGAAGACCCAATCAACCTCAAAAGGTCCTGCCCAGGAAATCTTCAAATTCGGCTTCTTTGGACCCAATTTAGACTGATATAGAAGCACTAAGTCTCCTTTCTGGAATTCTCGGACTTTAATTCGGCGATCATGTGAGTGCTTCCTTCTTTGTTGAACAATTTCCTGTTCCAATATAGCTCTTTGCCTGAGTTCATCTAACTGTATCAGTTCATCCAGTCGTTTCTTAAGATTATGGTTGAAGTCCAGTCCATACTTTACAACCATTCTCAGATTGGGAATTACAAACTCCATAGGAACCACAACTTCAGTACCATACACCATTCTGAATGGTGTCATTCTAGTAGTTACCTTATAAGCTGTCCTATAAGCCCATAGAGCAGTCTAAAGCTTCAAATCCCACTGGTCTGGTTTCTTTTGCACCACCTTAGTGAGAATAGTCTTAATTGTCTTATTGCTACTTTCAACCTGTCCATTGCATTTGGGATAGTAAGGAGTAGATTTCCGATGCTTGACTGAAAGCATATCCAATAGGATTTCCATAGTATCATTGATGAAATGTGTCCCTTGATCGGTCACAATTTCCACTGGACATCCATATCGGCAGACACTATTTTCAAACAGAAACCTTGCAGTTGACTTGGCTGTGTTGTCAGGAAGAGCTTTAGCTTCAACCCACTTGGTAACATAACAAGTAGCCATCACAATGTAATTATTCTTCCTGGGGGTCACCTTTTTAAAAGGTCCCATAAAATCCAGTCCCCATTTCATGAATACTCCCAATGGTTGTATTGGCATTAAGGGAGTCATGTCTGCAGCTGTTGGTCGGCCCATTCTTTGGCATATATCACAAGTTTTACAAAAGCTTCTGACATCAGCAACCATTGTTTGCCACCACAGACCTGCTTGCAGAATCTTCTTGTAGGTCACTTCGTTGGAAAAGTGTCCACCAGACTCTCCATTATGCGCTTCTGAGATAACTTGCATTCTTCCCTCCATAGGGACACATTTCCGAAGTATACCATCCACACCCAATTGATAAAGTACTCCCCCAATGATGGTAAATTTCAGGCTTTTTATGATCAGAGCCTTCTTCTGATTCTGTTTCCAATCCTTTGGAAAGGCACCTTGGGAAAGGAATTGATAAATATCATACCATTCAGGATCCACTGATTCTTCTGCTTCTAACTGAAATAAATCAGCATCCACTGGTTCATCTCTCAGAGGTGATTCTGAATATCCTTTTGTACTTCTGGAAAGAAAGTCAGCTCCACAATGGTTTCGGCCAGGCTTATGGAAAATTCTGAATTCAAATTCCATAAGGAACATCATCCATCTTATCAGCCTGCCTTGAATAATAACTTTGTTAATCAGAAACAGAAGAGCTTGATGATCCACATAAAAATGGAATAAATTCCCCAATAGGTAATGCCTGAACTTTGTAGCGCTAAAAACCATTCTGAGGGCTTCTCTTTCAGTAGTCGTATAGCCTTGTTCCGCCTGACTGAATCTCCGACAAGCAAAATAGACCGGATAGTCTGTTCTGCCATCTGGCTGAGCTAATATTGCCCCCATTGCCAATCCTGAAGCATCTACGTGTACATGAAAACTAATATCCCAATTAGGCTGCCTGAGGACTGGTTTACTGGTAATGGCTTTTTTCAAATTCTGGAAACTCTCCTCACACTCAGCTGCCCAATTGAACTTACTGGTCTTCTTTGTAAGCTCATATAGTGGTACTGCTTGAGAAGCAAACTTGTGTACAAATCTTCTATAGAAATTCACATACCCCAAGAAAGAAATCAACTCAGAAGCAGTTCTAGGTGCTTTAGCTTGCTGGACACATTGTATTTTGTCATTGGCCATTTCTATTCCATTGCGGGAAACCACATGTCCCAGTAGCTGTCCCTTCCAAACCAGAAATACTGATTTAAATGGATTCAAGCAAATCCTTTTCTCCTGACAGCGTTTAAAAACCATCTCTAGGAATAGAAGGTGTTGTTCCTCAGCTGAATAGACAGTGAAGTCATCCATGAAAATGGCGAGGAACCGATGAAGAAATTCATTAAACATCTCCATCATACATCGTTGAAAAGTAGCTGGTGCATTGCACAGGACAAAAGGCATCACCAGATACATGAATGCTCCCCACTCAGTGATGAAAGTGGTCTTGGCCCTATCTTCAGGAGCAATCTGTAACTGATTATAGCCGCTATAACCATCCCTGAAGCTATACATCTCATATCCTGCGATCTCATCAAGCAACATATCAGTAAAAGGTAGGGAAATGGATCCTTAATGGTTTGGGCATTTAGTTTCCTATAGTCGACACAAACCCTTAATTTCCCATTCTTCTTAGGAACGACGACTAGTGGAAATAACCAATCACTACTTGCTACTTCTGTAATGAACCCAGCCTTGAGAAGATTATCAATCTCCTCCTTGACCTTCTTTGCATAGTTGGGGTTCATCCGGTATCTTTGCAATCTGACTGGCCTAGCTTCCGGTTTCAGTGGTATTCGGTGCTGACAGACTTCAAGATCTACTCCCTTCAAATCTGTATGTTCCTAGGCAAATACATCTTTATAGTTCTGGAACATTTTCCTTGCCTTTTCCTTCATTGCCGGTTTCAGGTGCTTGTTGACTTTGATCATTCTGGGATTTTCCTCTGATCCCAGGTTCCACTCCTCTACTTCCTGATCATCTGGAAGCAACCAATTTGGTCCTCCTCCTTTTCGTTTGGTCGAGTCTTCAGTGTAGTCCCAAGAAGGTCCATTCATCTCTGAATCATTATTCTAATTCAATGGATACTCTTCAGAACATACTGATTCTTCTATTTTACCAGTATCAGCTGGTTCCTCTATTCTTCTAGTTAGCTGAACTGTTCTTTCCCCTGTATTGACTTCAGTAAACTGATCAGGGAATTGTCTCTTCTGCTTGTCATCTTGTTCTTTGTTTAGTAGGACTGCATTCAAATCAATTTCTGCCAAAGGAAAGATGTTCATAGCTGCTAGCATTCGCTCAATTTTCTTAGCTCAGTATTTCTGACACAACTCCTTCGGCCTCAGTTCCTTTTTCCAACTCCTGGTGTTGTTGGTCTGGATTTTGATTCTGCGACTAGCCCCTTCTATGGTTAAAGTCTGGTTTGCGTAGTCATGAACAACATGTGTTGTTCTTAACCATGGGCGGCCTAATAGCATTCCATATGCTCCCTGTACATCCAAGACTAGGAAACTAGTTTTGAATTTCTCTCTCCCAAATCTTATCTGCATGTTTTCAATCATGCCCGTTGCTTGTACAACTCGATGATCTGCCATTCTTACTTTGAATGATGCTGGTTTCATGTTAGTTATACCCATTCTTTGTTGAAGATGGGCTCCCATTATGTTGACTCCTGCTCCTCCATCCAGTATGACGCTTGAGAGAGGTTCCCACTGCTTCCTGACCTTGTAATCTACCTGAATAAGTGGAACTTCATCATCCTGGACAGCCGTCAGGTCCACTGTTCTGGCCTCTGCCTCCTTAGTCTTCCTGCGTTGTCTGATAAAGTTGGCCACCTCAGGTAAGGTCTTTCTTATATCCTCCAGCTCTACAGTCAGCTTCTGGATTCTATCACAAATTTTCACCTGAATTTCCTCTCGCTCCTGGTCAGATTGATTGTCAGAGCTCAAAGAACTAGTGTCTTCACACTGCCATTCTTCTTTATCAGTACTACTCTTTCCTTCCACTCCCATTTCATCAGCTAGTCCATGTACTACAGCCAACATGGTCTCTATCATGGCCGGTACTGACTGATCTTTATCAGTCGATTGGGCTGGTATCTTCTGAATGACCCTAGCCTCGGAAATTTCTGGCTGCTCTGGCAGCTTCTTAGCTAAATCCTCTGTGATTTTAGTTGCTAGTTCCCGCTGCTCTTGCCACTCATCTACCACCTTTTCTTTACCTTTGGCCTTCCAAACTTCCCTTTGCTGGGCCCACTTGCTGCTGTTAGGATTAGCTGGTACTTCTGAAATGTCTGGAATTTCTTCAATGATCACTCCCTTGCTCCTGGTAACTACTCTGACTGGGACTGGCTCTGGTGCCTTAGCCTCAGTAGCAGTCGATACTGGTGCATCTCGACATTGGGCTGCAAAATGACCATACTTCCCACAGGTGTAGCAATTCATGCTCCTGGTCTGGAAGTTGCCTCTTCCTCTTCCTCTGCCCATTCCTTGTTGGTATCTGCCACGCCCTTGACCAGTACCACTGGTACATGGTCCCTCTTCTTGGGCTACTTTGATTGGCTCTGCCTTTACTGGTTCAGTGTAGGCAACCACTGATAGATCCTTTCCTTTCTTAAAATGGTGAATTCTGATGCCACAATTATGCAGTAGGTACATTGTGGGCATTCCGTGGAGATGTGGTCCTTGGATTTACATCTTGAACACCAAGTCTCCATCTTCCGGACCGGCTGTCTTGTGTGGCTAATCTCTGCAATCTGCCTAGCCATTTCTTCAATTTTCTTGGTCCATGATCCTTTCTTAGATTTTTCCTTTGTCCATTCATTGGAGCTGCTCTCGGAGCTGCTGGACGTTGCACTGGAATCAGAAGTTTTAGTAGCCGAACTACTGCTACTGGTCCTTCGCTTCTTGTGGCTCTTTTCTTTCTTAGCCTACTGTTCCAGTTTTAATGCTCGCTGGACCAGATCATTGAATTTCTTTGTAGGGGCTCGTACTTCTTGTTCTCTCAGCTTTTTGCTTCTGAATCTATTCAGAAACCATGCCCTCAATCTCTTCTCAGACGGTGGTTCTTACAACTGCCTGGTCAGCTCTTTAATCATTTCGACATAGCTACGGACTGACAAATTCCTTTGTTTGATATGATCCAATTCACAGAGAATATCCTCATCGCCTTGATTGTCGGAATATTCCAACCTGAAGGCCTTAAGTAATTTATTATATGATCTCAGCTAGCATGCAGGGTAATGGTAATACCATCTCCTTGCTACTTCCTTCAAGGTTTGTGGAAAGTATTCCCCCCAATCATCTTCATCAATGTTTTTTAGTTTAGCATACTGATCGAAAGCTTGTATGTGAACATCGGGATCATCCTTTTTCCCTCCTTTGAATATGGGAAAGGAAATCTTCAGGGAAGCGGTGTAATCATTTCTATTATTGCTGATCCCGCCAGTTCTCTTCTTGGCTGCAGAATGACGCTTGGGAGCCTTCTTGCAATTGTCAGTGTCAGCATCCCAATCAATATCTGTCTCTGTCTCAATATCAGTATCTTCTCTATTTTGTCTGCTAGAAGTACGATGACTTCCCTTTCTGTTTTTGATATGCTCATCTTTCTGGCGAGACTAAGAACTCTTGGAACTCTTTGCCTTTCGTGCCTCCTGTTCTGCCCGTCTGCGTCGAGAATGACTGGAGTGCTGTGAGTCCTGCGCCTCATCAGCTTGACTATGCTCCTCCTGAGCCTCAGTGTCAGTCATTTTCTCTTGCTTGGGGTCAGACTCTCTTCCTGACTCCTCAGGAATGGGGTCCACACGATTGCTAGATTTTCGGCCACGATTGGATTTTGGTGCCATTGCTGAAAACTTCAACTGGGAGAAGAGTATTTCAGTCAATCGAGCTTCAGCTCGAGCCACCGTGATTGCCAAAATGGAATTGGAGCTGATCTCTTGAGACAGCTAATTCCAGTGTTGAAGGATTTCAGCTACTAGTGTGGAAAGATTTCAGACAACAGACTAGACAGAAAACAGAGACTAGACTGAATTGTGGATACTGAAATAAGAGTCAGACTTGTAGACTGGAATAAAGTTCAGATTCAGATTAAGATTCAGAAGACTGTTGAGAAGTAAGTATCATTGAAATATATACCATGATTGAGATTACAACGAATATGATTACAGAGAAAAAGTATAGCCAATAATATTGCTACTGATGCTCAAATGCAATTATAGCCCAAAGCGCTAATACAAGTGATTACAATTGCCAACACGTTATCAATGTAATGGGCCCTATTTATATACTTCGGGTTTACTGTAGTAATTACTCTAGTAATTACTAAGTGATTCGCTGCCCATCTTCTAAGAACACGTTCCCACGTGGTGACTATCCAGCCGTCTACAGACCCTCTGTTTCTCTTTCATCCGTTGTTTTTCTTGATGGATTTGTTGAAGCATATCCTGTGTTAGTGGTAAGTGATATTTCTTTTATCGACACCCACTAATCCAGTTTGGCATTTCTTCACCTGCTAATGTAGCAAGCTTGACAACTCCGCTTTGTGATAGGTCACTAATCACAAAGGGTCCCATCCCTCGCTTTTTAAGTTTCTTGGCATGTTGCTTCAAGGTATTGATAGCCATTTTTCGGCTCTTTGTAATTGCCACATTGAGTTACCTCACCCTACCAAAATCACCCAAACACTGTGGCTATCCCTACCATTTCACTGTACATAGGCGTGCGTGAGTCACGGGACTTTTCCCATATCTCCTTACTGAAATAAAAAACCCTCAATTAGCTAGTCATTGGGCTAGTTGAGCCAAAAAAATAAAAAATATAAGTATATTATGGCCCATGCGTATGTAAATATTTCTTTGTATATAGGGCCTAAATAAAATATTTTTTCATAATTATTTTGGTATTTATTTAAATATTTCTACCTAGGTGTGTGTTATTTATGCTCTGTACATTGCCTCACCATTACCACAATTTTTCTTACCATTTTTCATACTCTTTATTCCATATAGAAATATTTTCATGTAAGCTTCTCTTATATTTGGTGTAGCTCCACCCCAACAAAAAATCCAAAAAAACTAGTTTTATTTATGTGTATATTTTTTCACTATTGTGATTTTTCCCTTCCTACATCTATTTTGTTTTTTTTCTAAAAAATTAGAACACCAAAAATATTTATCTTTTTATGGTAGCCTCATAATGAGAGAGATTTTTTTTGACCCCTTTATATTTTTTCCACTTATATTATTTATATTTGACATGTACATATTTTTTAGACCCCTCAATATTTGATTTTCTTAGTTGTACTATTCACTTATATCATGATCTCAACAATATATGCAATTATAGACCTACCAAATAAGGTCAAGGGTAGGTGGCATGCATACATGCACTATGGAGGGCTCACTCTTGGAGGTATTCAAAAGAATCATCCAAAGAAGGACCCCACAAGGACCTTGTGCAGTGGAAAAAAACGGTCGGTTTTGCTGAATTTTTAAAGTTCACTTGCTCTCCGAATTTGAAAAGGTGATACAAACAAAAGTTGTAGCTCGTGGGTTGAACTTTTGCCTCAAATTTTTTCATGTTTTTTTGAGCTACGAGCTGTGAGCTATGATTTTATTAGTGGACCCCAGTTTTCCCATGCTATGCAGCCACACTCTCTCTTCCACTTTATCATTTTCCTCTTTCACACACACTTCTCCACTCATCATCCCCACCTCTCTCACCACTCCTCTCTGCACCCTACTCACCTTCTCCTCAACCTTGAAGAATAAGAGAAACCATGGTGAACTCATACCTCCCACACACAATTCCATTCCAAAATTGACCACCTAGTCTCATTTTTCCTCCTCCAATTTACCCATATCTATCAAAAAAACCACAAAATTCAGCCTCTTCTCTTAAAAGACAGCATCATGGTGGTTGATTACTCAGCTTCAATTACCTTGTCTCTCAAGGAAGGTCAAGAGTGGAGAAAAAATGTACCGTCAAAGCTAGTGGACCGTCAACAAGCGTCAAAATTGGCCCTACTCAAGACACTTGGAGCATCAACCTTGTAAGAAATCCACCTTTTCTTACCTCTTAAGAGTTTTTCTTCCTTATTTGTATCCTACATGGATACTCCCATTGTAAATATCCAATTCCATTTGTAAATTAATACTAACTCTACTAACACTAACCCACTATGAAAAGTCCTATCACCTCCATTTCTCTCCTCTCTCTTTCCCCACCAACTTCTTGATAATTCCAAGCAAAAAAAATTTAGATAAATTGCTGAAAATCTAACCCAACCATGGTTAGAGGAGTAACCCTAGCCTTCAAAATTGCTATAAAAGGAGGGTGTAGCTAGCACAAAAGGGGGAGCCATAAGCAAGAGCACTATGCTATAGCTTGAGAAGCCAAGCTCAACCTCTCTAGAAGGAGCTCTTGAGTGGAAGCTCATTGTCTTATGCATGTGCATGTGTTGTAATAGGGGATTAGCAAGGGAACTCTATGCCATTGTAAGAGAGAGAGTGATCATTCAATTGAGAGTAGGAAATCTATCATTTCTCCTACTAGTGTAAGCCCAACATTTGCTGAATCAAGGAGGGTGGATTTGGACTAAGCTTGGATACTTTGTCTCCCTTCCAACGTGAAGTAATGGACAACAATGATGCGTAAGTGTCTTGGTGTTTTTTTGTTAAGTTCTTGATAGCTTGTCTCTGGTGTTGTCATCAATCTAGCCATAAATCCCACATACTGTAAGAGGGCGACAGGGTGGAGAGGACTCCCCTGGCTTTAAGACAGTGATTGGGGTGGCTTTTCTTGTGATGTGTTGTGGTGAAATTTACGCAAGCTATGTTGAACAAATACTAATCTCACTTTGATTTGTCATGATAGATTTGTAAGAAGGTATTAATTAATGCAACAAGCACCCCCTCCCCCTTTCTCTCTCTTTCTTAAATATATAGTTGTGTTTGCTTGATCATTGCCGATACGTTTCAAAGCAGCCCGAGCACTATCTCTCTCCCTCTCTCTCTCTCTCTCTCTCTCTCTCTCGTATTTTAGTGTGTGAGAGTGTTCCATTGGTGTTAGGGTTAGTGTAAATTCCTTGCTTGTTTGTGGGTTGCTCTAATGATTCTCCTCTTTTGTGTCCTAGTTCGCTCTTAAACTAGGTGGTGCCCCTTGTGTAGTTGGGATTTGGCTGTGGGTTCATTGTTTTGGTTTGTGTTGTGTTGTGCCCCAGCCCCATTGAGCAGCACGAGAGCCTTGAAGGGTGTCTAGAGGTTGCTCTTCTTGTTGCCCGCCCCGGACCGCCTCAGTATAAAGTAGTACATAATCACATGTTTTGAACTCTTTCGTGCGCACATGCTTGTCAAAAAACTCTTTTTGTCTTCTCTTTTTAGCATAGATCGAAGCTACAGCTCGTAAGCGAAGTTCATCTAGCTTTTCAAGATCATCTATTTTTGAAGAGAGCTCATGCCTTGTCCATTCTAAGCGTTTCGCTACTCATAGAGTTGGAATTAAAAACTCTATGGGTAATATAGCATTTAGGCCAAACACCATGTTACATGGTGTCGTTCCTATTGATGTTTTGTAAGCTACCCTGTATGCCAGTCGGTTCTTGACTCTGATGATCCCAGTCGGTTGTGACTCTGATACAATTTTAGTGAGAACCGTGCATAGTGTTTCATTTGTGGCCTTAGCTTGTCCATTTGTCTGTGGATGATATGGAGCAGATTTTCTATGTATGACCATGAATTCCTCTAGCAGATATTCAATGACTTCATTAAGAAAATGTGTCCCCCGATCACTGACAATTTCTATTGGTAACCCGTATCATACAAATACATTCTCATACAAAAATTGTGCAGTGGTTCGTGCATCTGCTTTTTGTGTTGCCTTGGTTTCTGTCCATTTTGTGAGATAGTCCGTAGCCACAATGATATATTGGGTATGGCTGCGATATGCAGGGGGTGAAATAGGTCCCACAAAATTAATGCCCCATTTTGCAAATGCCCTTGCTCCCATCATTGACCGTAATGGAATCTCATCTCTCTTTATCGGCACCTTGGTGGGCTGACATGCGTCACAACGCTTTACAAATTCTTCAGCATCCATATGCAATGTAGGACACCATATTCCTGCGGTTAAGACAATTTTTGCCGTCTTATCGCCTGAAAAATGGCCACCACTTATGCCTCCATGTGCGTGTTCGAGAATCAGCAGGTATTCACTTTCACTTGCACAGATTCTAAGTTGATTGTCCTTTCCTCGCTTATAGAGTTGGTTCCCAATTAAACTAAAGTCACGAGCCTCCAGCTCTATAGCCCTTTTTCGTGCTCTTGTTATGTTTTCAGGAAATGTCCTTATGGTTAGGAAATCAATGATATATTGACTCCATGCAGGTGCAATGTTTACCTAAAACAATGTCGCATGATCCACTGGTCGTTTGGCACTACATATAGTACAATTGTTAACATAAGCATGTGTGTCAGCATACATAGTTGGCCAATATACCCCTAATTGTTTCAGTCTCTGGTGTGTTTTCATTGTTGAACAATGAAATGCACAATCCTAGACATGTGCTTCTTCACGATAACACTCAAATTCCTCCGGATTTATACACAATCGTAGAATTTGGTACGATCCTAGATGATACAACCGTTCTGCAATCAACTGGAAGTTTTTTGTTTGTCGAATTGTTTGTTATTTGGGTCTGTCTTCCTTGTCATCAAATCTACCTCCAAAGGAAAGAATGCTAACAATTTCATGAGACCATTTGGGTATCATTTCAATATTGAAAAGATAAGCATCTGGTATGTCATCATCTACTCCTTCAGGAGCTTCCCCGTTGTGTATCCTTGAAAGATGATCCGCCCGTAGATGAGTTTTACCCTTTTTGACCACCACTGTGAAATCAAACTCTAGCAATATAATAAACCATCGTACAATTCTCCCGGTATTGCATGGTTTATTTACCAGATACAAAAGAGCTTGATGATCTGTGAAGAACACAAATTTGTTTGCGAGCAAATAATGCTGAAATTTCTTTACAACATAAATCATTCCTAACCCCTCTCTTTCAGTGGTTGTGTAGTTCTTCTCTGCACTATTTAACTGTCGGCTTGCATAACAAACTGGGAAATCCATCGTACCGTCTCCAGGTTGAGCCAGAATACTCCTGATTGCATATGCAGAAGCATCAATGTGAACATGGAATATATTTTTCCAATCTGGTGCTTTAAGTACTGGTGCTGATACAAGGTTTTCCTTCAACTTTTGGAATGAAGTTTCACACTCCTCAGTCCAGTTGAGACTGACTAACAAATGATACAGAGGTTGTGCGATAACTGCATACATATATACGAATCTTTGATAATATCCGCAGTTTCCCATGAAGGATTGCACTTGTTTCGCATTAGTAGGCCTAGGCAGGTCTACTATGACTTTGATTTTATCTAGGTCAGTGGTTATGCCATTTCTTGAGACAATGTGTCTTCAGATGCGGCCTTGCCTAACCATAAAAATGCACTTTTCCGGGTTAAGACAGATTTGATATGTTCTGCATTTCTCAAATACCTTTTGTAAATGGTCTATATGTTCCTCACATAGAAGAGAGTGTACACACAGATCATCCATGTATATTTCTAAGAATATTCTCAGGTATTCTTTGAACGCATGCGTCATTAAACTTTGAAAGGTAGCTGGGGCATTAGTTAGGCCAAAGGCATAACTCGATACACATATATTCCCCACTCTGTGGCAAACGCTGTTTTGTGTTGATCCTCTATTGCAATTGCCAATTGGTTATATCCTGAAAACCCATCTAGAAAGGAATAAGCCCGTTTCCCGGCCACCCTCTCAAGTACATGTTCTGTGATCGGCAAGGGATAATTATCCCTTATGGTGGATACATTTACCTTTTTGAGGTTCGCACACACTCGCAGCTTTTCGTTCTTTTTGGGGACAACCACAATGGGTGACACCCAATCTGTATGCTCGATTTCATAGATGAATTCCACATCCATCAGCTTGTCAATCTCCTCTTTGATTCGTTTAGCAAATGTGTCATTATATGTATAAGGATGCTGTTTGCTAGGTTTGACATCTGATTTCAAAGGAATTTTATGTTGGCATATCGATGGATCAACTCCTTTGAGGTCTTTGTAGGACCATGCAAACACATCTTTATACTTCTTGAGAAGTTGTGTTAGCGGTTCTTCTTCTTCAGGCTCTAAGTCAGTTGCTATATAGACCGGCTAAAGCTTTTCACCTAGTTCAGTGAGGTCTATTCGTTTTGCATTTTCCGGCCCATTGTAAGATTCCTAGTTTGTTCTTTCCCTGACTGGTGGTGTCATTATGATTTTCCTATCCTGGATGGTGAATTTTCGATAGTGTGATGGTACATTCATGTTTCCTTTTTCTGACTCCTCCTTACCATCACTATCTTCCTCAGTAGTCCATACCTCTCGTAAAGACCGTTTCAGTTCTTGGTATTTCTTTTTACGCTCCAATTTGGTCCACTCTGGGTCTTTTGTTGTTTCTTGTTTTGATTTTTGTGATTTTTGTGATTTTGTTTCTGTTTTAGCTTTCAGTATTTGTTTTCTTTCCTCTTGCCTTCTTTCCCTTCAATCTTTCAAGGATCTCCCCAATATTTGATCTTTTACACAATCCTCTGCTTTGACAAGCATTAGATAGTGAGTTTTATCTTTGATCCTAGGCATCAGGCTCTCTCTCACCTTGTTTTTTGCTCGTTTTCTCCTATAACGTTCTTGGCGTCTAGGGTGCTCATTGGAAAAACCATAAAACTTGATATTCTCTGTTTTCTCCCCACGCTCACTTGAGCTGTGTGAACACTCATTATCTGCATCGTCATTTACCTCCAGATGCTCAGAGGAGTTATAAAACTCTTCTTGTTCTGGTGGTCTACAGTCTCATCTCCTTCTGTTATAACGCTTACCATGTAATAGGGTAGCACATCATAGCCATCCTTATCACAAAATTTTGTAGTTGGACTAACTATAATGGTACAGACATCCAATGTTGCTAGTATGTGTTCCCATTCTAGAGGTTCCAAGGCATCTTCAGGAAAAGGTTTCGGAATATTATCCTTGTCCTCAATCGCTCTTTCTAGGACACATTCCTCTCTTTTTAAGCTCCCACAATGTGAAGCTCCACACATCCATAGCTCTTTTTGTTGCCCTAACCATGTTGGGAGTTCCGATCCTGCCAATGTAGCTGAATCAAACTCTTCCACTGGTGTCTGGTTCACATCCTTGTAACTATGGTCTTTCAAGTGTATTTTGGTTGTTGTCTCGCCATGTCAGAGGTATATGTGGTCGTAACCCCAATCCTGGAATATCTTTAATTGTCGCATGAATGGTCTTCCCAAAATGATCTCGTAATTGTTCTTTTTGTCGAAATCGACTATTGCAAACGTATGCTCATACTCGATTCCACACGAAGTGACAATTACTTTTTCTAAGAGTCCTAGAGGCTTTTCCATGAACCCGTCTGCCAATTGCAATTTCATTCTGGTAGCTCTCAAAGTTGGTTTTCCCCATTTTTTCCAGATTTCCTTAGTGGCAATAGCAACTCCTGCTCCACTGTCAAGAATAGCTTTGGAAACTAATCCTTGGAATTCTACTAGTAGCGTGGTGTTTCCATCTTCTCCCTCGCAATATTATCCAACTTTGTTTAATGGTACTGGCTTAGTGTTTAGTTGAGGCCTGTCCAATTCTCTAATCCCTTCCTAAAGCTTCAAGGTGGGGTCTTTCACTCCAAATTTTTCTAGGCATTTGCCTACTCTGGTCCACATGTTTGGTCGTAACCTTAGGAGTTCGGCTAATGTAATTGTGCATGCCACCGGGGTGGACAATAACTCAATCAACCTTGGTGAATCCATCACTCTGTTAGAAGACAGTCTTTGAGATGGGATTTCTCTCACCTCAGACTTGGCTTCATACTCTCTTAGGTAAGAGGGTAGAGTTTTTAGCGAGTCTGGTTGGCTGGCTGTGCCCCGAACTAATTGATCCCTGGTCTCCCCCTTGTGAATGCATATCGAAGTTCATTTGTGATCCTGCCTCAAATTCTTCAATTGGAGGTAAGATACCAATTTTCTCTTTTCCCGTGCTGTTCATGTGGTAACTCACCCTGTTGACTTCGTTGGCATCACAGATTTGCTTCCACAGGTCATCTAGACCATTACAATCCTTACCCATTTCTGCCAATGTTTTAGACTGGAACCCGTCACTTGTCTCATCCGTTGTATTTGGCACTATGATAGGCTCTCCCCTAGACTCAGAGGCATTCGTGAGTCTCTCCTTCGTTTCTACTTGTTTCTCTATAGTTGGTTTGATAGGGGTTGGAGCTGGTACTTCATGCCAACTTGCAGGTTTACCAAGCTGATTTTCTATCAAAGATCGAGCTGTTTCAATCATCTTTCTACAGATTTCCAACCTCTGTTTTTCTATTTTAGCATATGGATAAGTCATCCATCTTTGCTCTTGGGTTTGGTTCTTTTTGAGTCTGGCTTCGTAAGCTTTTAGAGGTGCATCTAACTGTTCATTTACCTTTTTTGCCGATACTGATCCTCCTGATCCTGCACTTTTGGGTTTTGCTATTTCCTTAGGTGCTATGGTTGCCGCAATGTGTGAGCTTAGGCTAGCTAGATCCTCTAACCGCTCTAATTTATCCTTCATGTGTTGTAACTCCTCGGATAGAGCCGTTTGCTCTCGTTCTCTCCTGGCTTTTATACGCACCTTTCTAGCTTTCTAAGTGCTTCTCTGATTTTTCGTTTCTGAACTTGGGGCATCGGTTTTTGGCTCTTCAATTATGGGTTCGTTCGTCATTCTTTGAGCTTGGGCTCGTGTCACTGCCTGACTAGGTATTATTGTCTTGTTTTCTGACCCTCCACTAGAAGGTACTGCTTCCAGTATGTTCAAGGTAGTTTTTGCTCCTTTGCTCGGGTTCTTAGAGCAATCAGGAAGCAAATGAGTAACTCCACACTCGGTGCAATATGCGTTGACTCTAATGATTTCATCATGAGGACAGTCTCTTAGCCAATGGTCTCCACCACACTTGTAGCAGGGTCCTTTAGGCTGTTGAGGTGCTCCTTGAGCTCCTCTTTGTTGGTATGCATGTCTCTACCCGCCCATGCCTCCGTTGGCTATGAACAACGATGTTCGTTCATCCAAGTTATATCTTCTTTCTCCTGCTGCCTGTGCAGCTGTTGGTGGTCCTGTATTTTCTATCATGCTCCATGGTTCTGGTGTTGAGGGTTCTTCTGGTGGATAATAGACAGGATTTGCAGCATATCCATTGGGATCTTCGTAATACGCATGCATAGGCACCAAAGCCTTCTCTTCTGATTCGGTTACTGTTGGTGTGTATCTTATGCCAACTGGTCGTAATCCTGGTAGGGGTGGTTGTTGACCCAGCACTGGTTGTGGTCTTTCTACTCCCATAGGTCGTGGTAGGTTGCCTGCTTGATACCTAGGCATCGGTGGAATTTGAGGAGATGCTACCTGTGCTTGGGGAGCGTAAGGTCTCTCCCTCACATATACCTTGTTATAATAACATTCCTCCGTCCCATGGTTTGTCCATTTTTGTTCAATAGCACACCACTTGGGCTGTTTAGCCTGTGGTTTGGCGTACAAGTTAATATTTTTTAGCACTTCTTCTACAAGATGCTCCTGGCTTACACCTACTTCTCTTTTCGGTGCTGTCTTAGTGGACTTGCTTCCACTTTGTTGCGAGGATGAATCATCGTCGAGATCCTTGAACTCACCCTCTTTGTAGACCGCACAATTGTCTACAAGGTAAAGAGCCTCCTTAGTTAACTCATTTAACGTCGTGCTCCTCTTCATATGTAAGTCCTTCTGGAGATCTGCATTCCTTAGTCCTTGGATAAATATAAGCATAAGTCTGGACTGAGTTGGCAATTATTCCACAGGGTAGAACTTAACATATCTTTTTAGTCGTAGGGCTGCTTTTCGCACAGATTCTCCGTCTTTCTGTTTGAATTTATGGATTTGTGAGACTGTATTATGAGCTATCCCCCTTTGTGAGAATTCCTCAATAAACTCGTCAAACACCTCCTCCATAGACTCAAAGTCTCTATGCTCCACAGAGTCAAACCAAGTAGCAGCATCATCCTCTAGGGTTAGTCCAAACCCTGCAAATTGGGTAGGGAAGTCTAACACCTCCTCAGCTCTAATTACACGCACAAAGGCTGCTACATGATCTCTAGGATCTCTGTTTCTCGTGTATTTCTTGTTTACCCATTTTTGCACTTGAGAAGGTCTAATTCTACGATGGTCTACAAATCTCATCATTGGATCTCCTGGTCCCAATCTAGATACCTCCTCTGGCCTTCTATAGTAGGCGGGTTCCTCTCCCAGTGGTGCTCCTAAGCCATAATTTCTAACAGTTCTTGCAAGAGATGGTTCATCTCTTCAAACTCGCTCTATGGGTGGTCTTCCAGGTTCTGTTGACCCTTGAGCTTTTGGCTTACTCTCTCCTTGATACCTTGAATAGAGCGCTGGTTCTTGTAAATCCCTTAGCCCTCGTGCGGCTTGATAACCGTTTCGGTTTCTATCTTGTTCTAATGTTGCACTATGTCGAAGCCATGCCTGCAATGATGGCTGGGTTGCTGGTTGGTCTTGGTGGTTGCCTGCTTGTGGTCGGGTAGAATGTGAGGTTGTGTCATACTCTTCTGAAAAGGGATTTGTCGACTTGCTAGGGGTGTAGGTGGCTCTTGGCATTTCTTCGGGGGCATATGTTGATGCTCCTGGAACTGTTGCCTTTTCTACCTCCTCTAGGAGAATACGTTGGTATTCTCGCCCGTACCTATCAACAAAAACGATATCCTTCCCCATAGCAATTTCATAAGAGAATAAGTAAAGAACCTTATCTTTGCTTAACTCGTTTGGGTAGGGTTCTTTGCAACGGAAATAAGAGACTATTCCCTTGCTCTCATGCTTGTAAATTCCCACATTCTCATTATAAGTTAAGACCCTGGTTGTTTTCTTATCATACATAAAAAGCTCTCCAGGTCGATCAATGTTTTGTGGTGGTTCTTGAGTTTCTGAAACCATTTTCCCTTTCACCACGTTATCTCCATATCTGTTGTAATCCTCAGGGTTACTAACTACCAGATAGTGGTTCCCCTTTTCGTCTCGGAATCTATCTCTATCATCATATACTCGAATTATCTCTAGTCTCTGAGCCGGCCTTTCTTCAATACAAATACACTTGCGTCCTCGATAGTCAGAATAAACTAGGGCTCCCCTCGAGTTTGTTCTTTCTAAGAAGATCGTAGTGAACTTGGAATCATTCCAAGGATTTAGGGAGGTCCTTACCCTTGGCATTGGTCCGTCATAGGTGAAACCTCCTGGCTGTTGACTACCCATCATGAAGAAGGACTTGTCTGATGAAGTGTCAGTATCACTGGTGCTAGTGGATCTAGCCTTGCCTGAGTTACACTCTCCTCGGTGGACACTAAGCTACCTTGGTCACCTGCCACCTTTTGGTCTCTAAAAATGTATCTTCCTGATCTTAAATTCATCAAATTTAGCAATGCAACTTACACAAATCCAACCACTCACCTGGTAAAGGATCAGTCTCCGCACAACTTCTTGCTTTGCCGCTAACTATACCTGTACACAAGCGTTTTAATTTCAGCAATCGAATCAAAGCATCTAACCACGAGAGCTGATTTTAGTAATGATTGGTATAACTAGAGAGTTAACCTCAACCACTATTGTATTTATACACTTATGATGTTCTAGATTAGGTTTGCTAATCTGGAACTGTACTTCCCTCGAATGTCGGTTAATTTACTTGAAAAAGTCTCAATTCAGTCTTTGCTCCGTCAAAAGGTCAAACAAGGTCCAAATTCCCTTCTGAAAGAAGTTCTGGAATCCTCAAGTCAAATGGAACCTCACTGTATAACCTCAGTCAAATTTTTTCTTTCCTAAGTCCTAGTAGACATCCTACGCGTAGGATGTCTCCTGCTCTGTTTTGCCCAGATTTTTGCACTATGGATTCCCCTTGATGTGCTGAGTCTACATTTGTTTTTACTTTTTGATTTGGACACCTATAAGTTAGTCAATGGATCAGAAATCTGTTCCGACAGTGTTGGTCTAATCAGTCAAATCAACTCCAATTTGGACCAAAATTGACTAGCAGGCTTGCCTTAGGCTATACAACACCCTGCTAGGCCTACTGTCAATTTCTGGCTTCAATTTCATGCATTAGACATCCTACACGTAGCATGTCTTTTTGCTCAAAATGGCTTCAAATGCAAAGCACAGACTCTCCTTAAGGTGCTGATCACTTTGGTATGCTCAAAACTAATTTTGGAGTGCAAAATCACACAGATGACATTCTACGCGTAGGATGTCTTTTTGGTCTGCTTGACCCCAGACTTGATCCACAGCTTCTCCTTGATGTCAACAACCCAGTGGTATGCTTATATTTTGGTTTGGATTTCAAAAGTCCCCAATTTTAGCTGTTCTAGCCTTTTTTCAGTCACAAGTGCTAAAGTCTGCTTAGAACCTAATCTTCTCACCCAAATGAGATGAAAACTCTCTCAGTCACTCAATATATCATGCAGATCATGCTCATGCAGCCATCCTATGGTTTTGGTCTTAAAATAATGCCTGGGCACAATTTGGGTAGGATGTCTGGCAATTTCTGTCTATTTGGCCTTATCCTGTCAAGATATGGTCAAATTTTCACTTTCCAGGTGAAAATAGGGTAAACCCTACCTTCTAAACACATTGGTCAACTCAAAATTCCAAAATTTCCACCAGATTAGCCTTTAGACATCCTACGCGTAGGATGTCTCCTGGCTTAAAATTATTTTTTTTCCTGACATAAATGCTCCCGATGCTCTGCAGCTCTATTAGAAACACTCACAGTAACTTTTGGACTTCACTTCAGCTTTCAAACACACTTTTGCATCTTTTACAACCTTGTGATGAATCTAACAAGCAAGTATATATGCATGAAGTGCTCTAGATCCTAAATCATGATGTCCTACTTACTCTACTCCTACTCATCATGTGAAAATGGTGATAATGGTGTTTCGGTTGCTTCCTGGCCTCTCCAGACTCTCAAGCTCTCCTTTCACCGCTTCTACCACTCAAACTACTACTTATCAACTCAACTAAGACCTAAAACTATCTCAGTCTACCTAAGTCGAAGGATCTAGGCCAGGCACACGCTCCTTAGACTCCTCCTAAGACCTAGAGAATCCTCCACCCTCTGATCCTATCTAAATGTAAAAGGAGACTCTTGGCAAGCCAAAGAATCCCTATCCTCAAGGACTAGTGTCGGTCATCTACCTAGGGTTTTCATCCCCGGCAGCGATGCCAATGTTTGACGGATACGCTGCGACCGACGTCAGCACAGCGAGAACTCGCCTAACAAGATTTGTCAGCTAAGGACGAAGCTCGTCCTGCAGGCTCGTGGAAGCAAGCATAGGGTGTCAATCTACACTCGATCGACTCCTAACTAATTCCTACAGAGGTCTCTACCCAATGTCTAAGCTACAGCCTTCAGGAGTGCATAAGAGGAAACTTTCTACAACGCTTTCTAGAGCCGAATACCCATCAAACAATCTCAGAACGCCACAGAACTTGAAGAAGACCCTACTAACACCAATAGGTCGCTCTCCCTAAGGTTATGAACCAAAATTCCAACCCAATACACCCGATGCAAAATCATGTAGGATGTCTGGCCGAAATTTGCAGGTTGTCGTTTCCAAAAACTGAAGTGCCTAATGTGTAGCTCTACTCAATGCGAACGCGTGGATATGCTGCAATGCAAAAACGGACAACGTATGCTCACCGAATCACCAGATGAAGCTCGTAGATGGAGCTTACAAAATCGGACCGTACGCGCGCAATGTAGGTACTGACACGTAGCTCTCTTCGGGGGCAACACGCTGCACTTTTCCGCACTCGATTCCAACCACTGGTGCGCGCGTAGCGTCAAGATGAAGTTCTCACTCTCTCTCGTACACAGTACGCTCACTCACAGACTTCAAAACTTTTTAAAAATGACAAAGGGTCTTTCATCAAGGTCAAAAAGTGGTATAAATACCTTACAATCTCAAACCCTAATGTTCCAGTTTAACCATCTACTCAATCTAAATGTCAAAACTGGGATACAATCTGGAAACTTCTGTAAGCCCTAATATTTACAAAGGTGAAATGTCGGGTTTTCTCAATAAATGAATAATTACAAAAAATAATAATCCGCCGAGCAGTCATTTTCCGTAGTGTGTGTCTAGCTTCTAACAATAGGAATTAGTCGAGAGTCGGTCGAGTGTAGGTTGACACCCTATGCTTGCTTCCACGCGCCTGCGGGTTAAGCTTCCTCCTTAGCTGACAAATCTTGTTAGCTGAGTTCTCGCTGTGCTGATGTCCGTCGCGACGTATCCGCCAACATTGGCGTCGTTGCCGGGGATGAAAACCCTAGGTAGGTGACCGAGACTAGTCCTTGAGGATAGGGATTGTCTGGCTTGCCAGAGTCTCGTTTTACATTTAGATAGGATCAGAGGGTGGAGGACTCTATGGGTCTTAGGAGGAGTCTAGGGAGCGAGTTTCTGGCCTAGATCCTTCGACTTAGGTAGAATTAGATAGTTTTAGGTATCAGTTGAGTTGTGGTGTAGAGAGTAGGGGTTGGAGTGGTAGAGGCGGTGTGATAGGAGAGCTTGAGAGTCCGGAGAGGCCAGGAAGCAACCAAGACACCAATATCACCATCTCACATGATGAGCAGAAGTAGGGTAAGTAGGACATCATGATTTATGATATAGAGCACTTCATACATGTTATAATTGTTGTTAGGCTCATCAAAAGGTTGTAAAGAACGGAAAAGAGTGTTTAGAAGCTGAAGTGCATTTCAAAAGTTTGTGTGAGTGTTTCTGAGAGAGTTGCAGAGCATAAAGAGTATTTATGTCAAGAAAAAAGTAAATTTTAAGCTAGGAGACATCCTACGCGTAGGATGTCTACAGGCTGTTCTGGTGAAAATTTTGAAATTCTGAGTTGACCAGTGTATTCAAAAGGTAGGTTTTACCCTATTTTCACATGGAAAGTGGAAGTTTGACCATATCTTGACGGGATAAGGCCAAATAGAAAGGAAATTGCCAGACATCCTATCCAAATTGTGCCAAGGCATTATTTTAAGACCAAAACCATAGGATGGCTGCATGATTTATTGAGTGCTTGAGAAAGGTTTCATCTCAATTGGGTGAGAAAATTGGGTTTTAAGCAGACTTTAGCATCTTTGATTGAAAAGGGCTAGGATAACTAAAATTGGGATCTTTTGAAATCCAAACTAAAATCTAAGCATAGCACTGGGTTGCTGACATCAAGGGGAAAGTGTGGCTCAAGTTTGGAGTCAAACAAACCATATAGATATCCTACGCGTAGGATGTGTTCTGTGTGATTTAGCACTCCAAACCCAGCTTTAGTTAGACACCTTAAGAGGAGTCTGTGCTTGGCATTTGAAGCCATTTTGAGCAGTTAGACATGCTACGCGTAGAATGCCTAATGCATGAAATAGTAGCTAGAAACTGACTGTAGGCATAGCACGGTGTTGTATAGCCTGAGGCAAGCCTCCTAGTCAATTTTGGTCCAAATTGGAGTTGCTTTGACTGGTCAGGCTGCTGGAACAGGTTTCTGATTAATTGAATAGCTTATAGGTGTCCAAATCAAAAAGTAAAAACAACTGTGGACTCAGCACATCAAGGGTAATCTATAGTGCAAAATCCAGGCAAAACAGAGCACATAGACATCCTACGCGTAGGATGTCTACAGAGGCTTAGTGAAGAGAAAAGCTGACTGAGGAAATAGGGTGATGTTCTAGTTGACTTAAGAGTTCCAGAACTTCTTTCAGAAGTGAAATTGGACCCTGTTTGACCTTTTGACGGAGCAAAGATGGAATTAAGACTTTCCATGTAAATTGACCAACATCCAAGGGAAGTACAGTTCCAGATTAGCAGACCTAATCAAGAACATCAGAAGTGTAGAAAATACAGTAGTGGCTGAGGTTAACCCTCCAGCTATACCAATCATTACTAAGACCACCTCTAACGGTTAAATGCTTTGATTCGATTGCCGAAATTCAATGCTTGTGTACAAGATATTCAGCTGCAAAGCAAGAAGTTATGCGGAAACTGATCCTTTGCCAGGTGAGTGGTTGGATTTGTGATAAATTGCATTGCTAAGTTTGATGAATTTAAGATCAAGAAGACACATTCCTAAAGATCAAAAGGTGGCAGGTGATCAGGGTAGCTTAGTGTCCACCGAGGAGAGTGTAACTTAGGCAAGGCTAGATCCATTAGCACCGATCATTGAGGAGGGTAGTGATACTGACACTTCATCAGATAAGTCCTTCTTCATGATGGGTAGTCAACAGCCAGGAGGTTTCTCCGATGAAGGACCAATGCTAGGAGGAAGCACCTCCCAAAATCCTTTGAGCGATTCCAAGTTCACTATAATCTTCTTAGAAGGAACAAACTCTAGGGGAGCCCTGGTTTATTCTGACTATCGAGGACGCAAGTGTATTTGTATTGAAGAAAGACCTGCTCAGAGACTGGAGATAATTCGAGTCTATGATGATGGAGATAGATTCCGAGATGAAAAGGGGAACCACTATCTGATAGTGAGTAACCCTGAGGATTACAATAGATATGGAGATAACGTGGCAAAAGAAAAAATGGTTTCAGAAACTCAAGAAACGCCTCCAAACATTGATCGACCCGGAGCTCTATTTATATATGATAAGAAAACAACGAGGGTCTCTACTTATAATGAGAATGTAGGAATTTACAAGCATGAGAGCGAGGGAGTAGTCTCTTATTTTCGGTGCAAGGAACCCTATCCGAACGAATTAAGCAAAGACAAGGTTCTTTACTTATTCTCTTATGAAATTGCTATGGGGAAGGATATCATTTTTGTTGATAGGTACGGGCAAGAATACAAACATATTCTCCCAGAGGAGGTAGAAAAGGAAACAGTTCCAGAGACATCAACATATGCCCCCGAAGAAGTGCCAAGGGCCCGGGGGATTCACTCTATATACAAAACGGGGTGCCACCTGCGAGCGGATAACTTTGGTAAAACCCCTATATACGACTCATATTAGAGAATATTACCCCCCTTTCCGCACTTATACGACAATCAATGAAGAAAAATATCATACCCCCTATCTTACATATAAAATTTAGGCCTCACATGATCTAATTGAGTTAAAATAGTCAAAGAGTGTGTAGCACAATGACTGACAACGTACTAAGGAACCATTTGTTGATAACTAGATGTACCCTCAAAGCAGTGTTAGTTCTTGCATGTATCTTTGTAGCTATTGACTCACAAGTTCAAGGACATAATCTTTTGGGAAGCCATGATTTTGAAACACAAAAAATTCCTCTTCTTTTCCCCTTTTCGCACTTCTGCCCCCCCCCCCCCCAAATATGATACCCCCTCTCTTATTTTCAAGCTTGGGCAATAAATTATTAGGGGCCTGCCCCTCACTTATACGCTTATGTAACTTATGAAGAAAACCCCCTCCCTTGCACTTACGTGGTGCGGTAAGTTTTCCATGGTGAATCCCAATAGGCCAAGGGTCACCTACACCCCTAGCAGGTCGACAAATCCCTTTTCAGAAGAGTATGACGCGAATTCACATTCTAACTGGCAACAGACATCCAACTACTAGAACCGACCAACAACCCAACCCTCATTGCAGGCATTGCTTTGACAAAGTGAAACATTAGAACAAGACTGAAACCGAAATGGTTATCCAGCGGCACGAGGGCTAAGGGATCTACAAGAACCACCACTCTATTCATGGTATCAAGGCGAGAGTAAGCCAAAAACTCAAGGGTCAACAGAGCCTGGAAGACAACCCATAGAACGAGTTCGAAGAGATGAACCATCTCTTGCAAGAACTGTCGAAAATTATGGCTTAGGAGCACCTCTGGGAGAGGAATCTGCCCACTACCGAAGGCCAGAGGAGGTATATCAATTGGAACGAGGAGAACCAATGATGAGATTGTAGACCATCGTAGAATTAGACCTTCTCAGGTGCAAAAATGGGTAAATAAGAAATACACGGGAAACGGAGATCCCAGGGATCATGTAGCAGCCTTTGTGCATGTAATTAGAGCTAAAGAGGTGTTAAACTTCCCTACCCAATTTGTAGGGTTTGGACTAACCCTAGAGGAGGATGCAGCTACTTGGTTTGACTCTGTGGAGCGTAGAGACTTTGAGTCTATGGAGGAGGTGTTTGACGAGTTTATCAAGGAATTCTCGCAAAGGGGGATAGCTCATAATACAGTCTCACAAATCCATAAATTCAAACAGAAAGAAGGGGAATCTGTGCGAAAGGCAGCCCTACGACTAAAAAGATATGTTAAGTTCTGTCCTGTGGAAGAACTGCCAACTCAGTCCAGACTTATGCTTATATTTATTCAAGGACTAAGGAATGCAGATCTCCAGAAGGACTGACATATGAAGAGGAGCACGACATTAAATGAGTTAACTAAGGAGGCTCTTTACCTTGTAGACAATTGTGCGGTCTACAAGGAGGGTGAATTCAAGAAACTTGATGATGATTCATCCTCACAACAAAGTGGAAGCAAGTCCGCTAAGACAACACCAAAAGGAGAAGTAGCTGTAAGCCGGGAGCAGGTTGTAGAAGAAGTGCTAAAAAAGATTAACCTGTATGCCAAACCTCAGGCTAAACAGCCAAAGTGGCGTGCTATTGAACAAAAATGGACAAACCATGTGACGGAGGAATGTTATTATAACAAGGGATATGTGAGAGAACGACCTTATGCTCCCCAGGCTCAGGTAGCATGTCCTCAACTTCCACCGATGCCTAGGTATCAAGCAGGCAACCTACCAGGACCTGTAGGTGTAGAAAGACCACAACCAGTGTTGGGGCAGCAACCACCCCTACCAGGATTACGACTAGTTGGCATAAGATACACACCAACTGTAAATGAACCAGAGGAGAAGGCTTTGGTGCCTATGCATGCATATTACAAAGATTCCAATGGATATGCTGCAAATCCTGTCTATTATCCACCAGAAGAACCCCCAACGCCATAACCTTGGAGCATGATGGGAAGCGCTGCACATGCAGTAGGAGAAGGAAGATAGAGCTTGGATGAACGAACATTGTTGTTCATAGCCAACGGAGGCATGGGATGGCAGAGACATGCATACCGACAAAGAGGAGCTCAAGGAGCACCTCAACAGCCTAAGGGACCTTGCTACAAGTGTGGTGGAGACCATTGGCTAAGAGACTGTCCTCATGATGAAATCATTAGAGTCAACGCATATTGCACCGAGTGTGGAATTACTCATTTGATTCCTGATTGCCCTAAGAAGCTGAGCAAAGGAGCAAAAACTACCTTGAACATGCTGGAAGCAGTGCCTTCCAGTGCGGTGAGAGCAATCCCATCTCAAATCATTCTTCCAAGAGAGTGATGGATTCACAAGGGTTGATTGAGTTATTGTCCACCCCTGTGGCATGCACGATCACATTAGCCGAACTCCTGAGGTTACGGCCAAACATGTGGACCATCATAGGCAAATGTTTAGAAAAATTTGGAGTAAAAGACCCCATCTCGAAGCTTCAAGAAGGGATCAGAGAATTGGATAAGCCTCAACTAAACACTAAGCCAGTACCTTTAAACAAGGTTGGAGAATATTGCGAGGGAGAAGATGGAAATACCACACTACTAGTAGAATTCCAAGGAGTAGTTTCCAAAGCTATTCTTGACAGTGGACCAGGAGTCGCTATCGCCACCAAGGAAATCTGGAAAAAATGGGGAAAGCCGGCTTTGAGAGCTACTAGAATGAAATTGCAATTGGTAGATGGGTTCATGGAAAAGCCTCTAGGACTTTTAGAAAAAGTAATTGTCACCTCATGCGGAATCAAGTATGAGCATACATTTGCAATAGTCAATTTCGACAAAAAGAACACTTACGAGATCATCTTGGGAAGACCATTATGAGACAATTAAAAATGGTTCAGGATTGGGGTTACGACCACATATACCTCAGACATGGCAAGACTACAACCAAAATACATCTGAAAGAACATAGTTACAAAGATGTGAATTAGACACCAGTGGAAGAGTTTGATTCAGCTACATTGGCACGGTCCGAACTCCCAGCATGGTTAGGGCAAAAAAAAGAGCTATGGATGTGCGGAGCTTCACATGTGGGAGCTTAAAAAGAGAGGAATGCATCTTAGAAAGAGCTATTGAGGACAAGGATTATATTCCGAAACCTTTTCCCGAAGATGCCTTAGAACCTCTGGAATGGGAACACATACTAGCAACATTGGATGTCTTTACCATTATAGATAGCCCAATGACAAAATTTTGTGATAAAGACGGCTATGATGTGCTACCCTATTACATGGTAAGCCTTATACCAGCAGGAGATGAGATTGTAGAACCACCAGAACAAGAAGAGTTTTATAACTCCTCTGAGCATCTGGAGGTAAATAACGATACTGATAACGAGTGTTCAGACAGCTCAAGCGAGCGTGGGGAGAAAACAACGAACATCAAGTTTTATGATTTTTCCAATCAACACCCCAGATGCCAAAAACGCTATAGAAAAAAACGAGTAGAAAACAAAATTAGAGAGAACCTGATGACCAGGATAAAAGATAAAACTCACTATCTAATGCTTGTCAAAGTAGAGGATTGTGTAAAAGACCAAATATCAGGCAGATTCTCAAAAGTTCGAAGGGAAGGAACGCAAGAGGAAATAAAACAGGTAAACGGAAGACTAAAACAGAAACAAAATAAAAAAATTCTCAACAATCAAAACAGGAAAAGACGAAAGACCCAGAGTGGACCAAAATGAAGAGTAAAAAGAAATACCAAGAACTAAAACGGTCATTACGAGAGGTATGGACTACTGAGGGAGAAAGTGATGGTAAGAAGGAGTCAGAAAAAGGAAACATGAATGTACCATCCTACTATCGAAAATTCACCATCCAGGACAAAAAAATCATAATGACACCACCAGTCAGGGAAAGAATAAACCAGGAATCTTACGATAGGCCGGAAAATGCAAAACAGACAGACCTCGTTGCGCCAGGTGAAAAGCCTCAGCCGATCTATATAGCAACTGATTTAGAGCTTGAAGAAGAAGAACTGCTAACACAACTTCTCAAGAAGTATAAAGATGTGTTTGCATGGTCCTACAAAGACCTCACAGGAGTTGATCCATCGATATGCCAACATACAATTTCGTTGAAATCACATGCCAAACCTAGCAAACAACCTCCTTACACATATAATGACACATTTGCTAAACGAATCAAGGAGGAGATTGACAAGCTGATGGATGCTGAATTCATCTATGAAATCGAACATACAGATTGGGTGTCACCCATTGTGGTTGTCCCCAAAAAGAACGGAAAGCTGCGTGTATGTGTGAACCTCAAAAAAGTAAATGTAGCCACAATAAGGGATAATTATCCCTTGCCGATCATAGAACCTGTACTTGAGAGGGTGGCTGGGAAACGGGCTTATTCCTTTCTAGATGGGTTTTCAGGGTATAACCAACTGGCAATTGCAATAGAGGATCAACACAAAATAGCGTTTGCCACAAAATGGAGAATATATGCGTATAGAGTTATGCCTTTTGGCTTAACCAACGCCCCATCTACCTTCCAAAGATTAATGACTCATGCGTTCAAAGAATACCTAAGAATATTCTTAGAAATATATATGGATGATCTCTGTGCACACTCTCTGCTACGAGATGAACATATTGACCATTTACAAAAGGTGTTAACCCTCACGGCTCACGGACACCCCATCACCTACGACGGATGTGTATTATGTATTTGGTAGAGTCAGGTACCGGGCTTGTCGGACCAATAGGAAAAGGGTAAGAGTGATCGCCGATGAGAGGCGCACTCTAACCGGGACATTCAAGGGATTAGTTGGCTAAGCATGGGCGCCCAAGTGTGAATGGGGTGAGCTCATATAAAAGCCAACTAAACCTAAAATTCGGGGATTCTCTCATTTGTGCAATAGAAGAGTGCTCTTGCTCCATCTCCATCTCCATCTTCTTCTTCTTCACCTCCTCGTGTGTGTGTGTATGTGTGTGTGAGAGAGAGAGGGAGAGTGTGTGTGCGATCGAGCATTACGAAGGCACGACGGCGGCGAAGCGGTTGAGCGTGGCACGACTGCAACTTCTTCTTCATCGCGGCGAGGAATTCTCTACGGCAGGAGCATAGAGCGGTGAGTGACACACCCTTTGCTCTCTTGAGCTTGCTAGATTAGTCTTGTTGTGTGCTTGGAGCCGTCTATGGCTCGCACACGGTGTAACGGTAAGTCCCTTGCTTCGACAGTGCGGCAAGGAGCGCACATTTTTGTCGCCGCTGCCGGGGAATCACCCTGCACTAAGCTCAAGAGGCACTTTGTGCTTCTCCTATGAGTTGTTTGTAGTAGGAAAGAAGAGGAAGAGGAAGAGGAATGAGTTGTTTTTCTGCAAGTTGTTAATTTCTGTATTGTCTGCAAGTTCTGTGATTTCTACATAATGTTGTGTTTTCTGTTTGCACAATTAGTAGTCGTTAGCTTGTTTGCAGTGAATGAATAAGTAGGAAGGCAGCTAGCAATTTCTGCTTGCACACAGTCTGTACACAGTTTTCTGTCAAGGTTTGCCTGCACACAGTCTTTGCACAGTAAGGTAGTGAGAGAGGAAGCAGGTGGACAGTTAGCTCACTGTCAGTAAGCAATTAACAGATTAGTTAGTAGATTAGTTAGTGGTTAGCAGCACTGTTAGTAAGTAGATAAGGTAGTGAGCTGTCTGTGAGCTGTTGACAGAGAGGTTAGGTAGGTGATAGTGTGTGTGGCCAAGAAAGGGTCACCAAAACCGCGCGCGATCGTCGCCCAAAAAAAAATAAATTAAAATATTTAAGCGTGAGTAACTGGGCGGCTACACTAAAATTTTGATCGGGATCATTTCCCCAAGCCCAAGCCCAAGCCCAGGCCTCAGTCCTCAGTCTTATGATATATACTAAACTCACTCTTATATATATACCCTACCCCCATAAGAGGGAATGAGAGCATGTGGGGCAAGTCCTCCACTCTCCTCCCTTCTCTTCCCACTTGCACCCTTAGACTTTCTAATTTGGGCCTAGTTTTCTACTAGAAATTGACGGTTTTAGGGATTCCGAGGGCATAAAGTGACCAAACGGAGGGCTGTAAAGCACGGCATGTCCCTCTGACCGAGACGCTCGTTTTGAGCTATCATACGTTCTATTCTATAGCTGGGTCAGAAAAAAAGGACCAAAAAATCAAAAAATAAATAAATAAGAAAAGACTTGGGTTGCAAAACACCCAAAATTACTAGGTGAGCAGCCTTCACGGGCCCTCACTGACACTTCTAGGGGATCCAAGTCATATGAACCTACGCTCTGGATGAGTGTTAGAGCGCAAGCATATTGGTAGTGCCTCCATTTACGCGGGCACCCATTATTCCTCCACCCTAGGTTCTGGACCTTCGGCCGGGACTCAAGGTAGCGCGACCCAAGATCCTCATATCGCGTCTAGTGATTCTTCTTCTGACTATGAAGTCATGGAGGGGTATCATACACCAAACCCTAATAGTTCAAGTCAAGACATGCATGCCATGGGCCCACGGCCCGGGTCCAGCGTGTTTAGCCGCTTAAAAGAGACCCTTAGTAGAGCTACTCGCTCCGAACATGCGGTTAATGAAATAAATGAAGGGAGTGGGGAAGTAAATTCGTCATTCATACCTAAAATGGACCCTATGCTTCTTGAGAGTGTGCATGTGAATGTTCCATCCACTGCACCTCCTGATCCTTTAGGACTATCTCCCTCTGAGGTTTTACTACCTGATGGTAGGAGTCTTGCCGAAGTACAAGAGATCGAACGCTATATGCAAGCAACAAGGGAGAGGGAAATTGAGAGCCTACGAGGGCTAGAACAAAGTCGAGCCCTGAAAGCAAAGGCTCCTATGACAACAATCATGCCAGCCGAGCAACCGAGTGCTCCCAAGGTAGCATTCACGGAGGGGCAAGCTATGGGGAGCAATAATGCTTCCACTTCAAGGGAAACCTCCAGCACGCCAGGCCTAGATGGGATATTCCTAAACAAAAATTGGGAGTATGACCTACAAGCAGAAGCTTTAACTGATTGGTACACAGGACACACCTATCATGTGGGCTGGTTAGATGTTCTACAATCCACATCGGGTGCTACTAGCATAGATGAGCAACAACAAAAAGTCTGTGATGTCCTCCATAGGATTGTCGAGTTAGAAAGACAGAACACAGGGATCAACATTCCTTCAATAGGCCTAATGAGATTCTTGGATACGGGAAAGGCCAACCAACCAACCCTGTCACAAATGGAGACTCCCTCAGTGAGCCCCATTGATCCTCCATATGTTGTTTCGCCAGGAGCCTCAGTACAATCTGAGCCCACAAGTGGCAGCTTTACCTTTCCAGATCTAGCTCATCTTTCTCTTCTTGACACTACGGCTACCATGCATATCCCAATGGTGAGCATGACAAGAATTACACCATGGAGTTCATTTGTTAACACTGCGTCGATGCCTAGTAGCACAGTGCCCCCAACTATACCTACATGTATGTATCAATCATGTGCATCTGTCGTACCTCAGCCTCATGTAGCTCCTACACCTCCGATTATTCCAAGAGCTTACAATCCACAATGGAATTATCCAAGCTCTTATACAAGTGGAGCCATGCCATTTAATAATAACATGCCATATCAGGCACCCCCTATGCCTAGGGCCACGCCTGTAAACTTTGGACCACCGTCTTGTACACCACCATACGAAATTTGGGACCCAAGAGCCGCACGTATGCCAAGGCCAAGGCCAACTCCCATCTCACATGTGGTTCCAGGAGCACGTACACCCATTATACCTGCTCAAATAGGAGATTTGGCAGCATTTTCTCAAACTATCGGTCTCTCTATTGCGGAAAACATGCGTAGTGCACCTGATAGAGAGCCTAGGAGCAAGGCAGTTCAAGTAGCTAAGCTCACACAGAAATTCAGTGGAGACGGAGATGCTAGAAAGCATATGGAAGTCTTTGAACATGTGTGCGATTCCTTGGAAGAGCACAATGAGCTACATAAGTGTAAGGCTTTGAGTTTGACCCTAAGCGGAAAGGCTGGAGATTGGTATAGAACCTTAAGAGTAGAAGAGAAAACGATCTACTCTACTCTTAGGAGACTGTTCTTAAAAGAATACATACGAGAGGGAGTACTTTGGGGTGTAGCCTCTCAGCTCCAGAAAGCCCAACGAGAAGAAGGTGAATCCGTGAGAGACTTCATTAGTCGCCTAAAGAACTTGAATTCTCGATGCAATCCAAACGAGCGATTCAACAACAACCAATTGCTCGATAGATTCATTAGGGGACCACGACATGAAAGTATCTATAATGGCCTAGTCATTAGAGGTATCACTACTTAGGAAGCAGTCACCATGAATGCAATCCAATTGGAGGATAATTTAATGATTGCAGGAGAAAGAGTGTCTGCCGAGCCGAAGTCTAGTAGCTCGCAAGCATCAGGGCATGAGCCAATGAAGATAAAGCCAATCGTGAAAGAGCAAACGGTATCTGAGATGACTTTGGCAGATCTCACAAAGGCCATCCAAGAAAGCCTTAGGGATAATCGTGCTCCACAAAACACTCATATGTATCCAAGAAGGGAGCAACAATGGTGCTCAATTTGCTTGGGCCCACATACTACGAGTGAATGCCCTACTTTTAGAGTAAAGTTTAATGGGACTTGTAACGTGTGTGGTAGGTATGGCCATCAAGCGAAGGATTGCCTAATGCTTAAATGCATCATGGAAAATAGACCGCCTATAGCTTGGGCAGACTCATCTCGAGTTCTTGCATTGATGCCTACCCCACCCATGGAGCAACAATTGCCATTACAACACATGGTCCCTAGAACCCAAAATGTGGTCCAAACCACACCGTTGCCACCTCCAGTGCTAGGACCGCAACCCCCTCATCCAAGAGTTACACCTATGAACCAAATAGGTTGCGAGTCATCTAGTACTTATGTAGATTGCGAAGAAGACATAGACTCTAGTATCACCTATGGAGTCGACATGCTTGAGGAGTGTCCCATGTACTATATGGAAGACCATTGGGGACAAATCAAACCGGTATATCAAGCTACTGCGCTAGCAGCAAGAGGCCAAAACATTAATAGTTTTACCAAGAGACCACCTCTTCAGTGCTACGAATGTGGTGGACTACATCGAGTAGCTGAGTGCCCCATTAGAATGCAAAAGAATGTTGCACTAATGCAAACAAGTCAAGGGAGTGCATTGGCAATGCCCATAATCATTTGTAATCGTTGTGGCATAGATCATTTGATCGCACAGTGTCCTAACAATCCAAACGCACCGAAAATCACACCATTGAACTTAATAGAGATTGTTGATGGGACACCACCAACTATAAACATAGCACCAGTGAATGCACTCACACGGTCGATGCTCCAAAAGCAAAATTACATCCTCGAAGAGAGAGATGCTGCATCCATTGGTCGAGCGAGAAAGAAGAAAACACGAAGAAAGAAATCCCTTAATGCTTCTAGCTCAAAACCTAGTTCAAAGACTAACATAGGGACAGGAGAGGATCCCGTGTATATGAATGACCCTGAGGATGACTCAGATTCGATAGAGACCACGGAGACCAAAACTATTACTACAAAGGAAAAAGCCAGTGAGGAGGATCACGAGAGGGAATTACGACGAACACCAAAAGAGTATTCAAAGTTAAACCACCCAGTTGCGAACCCCCAAGATAAGCCACGAGAGACGAAAAATGAGGATTGCAAGAGAAAGATTGGAACCTATCCAAACCCAACAATGGAAATTGAACGAGTCCAACAACTGAGGGGTTTGGTGGAAGAAACTCAACGAACATTAGAACCTGAACCCAAACATATCCAGATGTCAGACACAGTGTTTCCCACACAAGTTCAACCTCACAAGAACTACAGGCTGTTAGCTATACCCAGTATCATTCGGGAAGAGAGTGAGGGTAGGACATCTGAAAGTGGACACACACCTTTCCTACTAGAGAGAATGTTTGGTGAGGGAATGCCCGACCCCCTTGAGGAAGTGGAGATTCCATCTTCACCATTCTCTTGTCAGGGTCCTACGTCCCACAAGATGCCATTAAATGTTGCCAAATTGATGGATTTCATGTCTTCAGAAGTTAGAACCATCATCATGTCCAAACTATATAAAGACCCCGAGCTAGTCTCAGCTCTTCGAGCCTTCCTCAATGGAGAATTACAGGCCGGATTACCACAGTTTTCACATATGAACAAACCTGACTCGGTAATGAATGATGAGGAACATTTAGCACCACCATCTGACCTAGCGGGACATGAATCTGTAATTGAAGTACCCGTTAACAAGTTGGGGCAATACTTTGAAGGTGATGAATCTAATGCTACTCTGCCAATCACTACTAAAGGATTAACTGTAAAGGGAGTCCTTGACGGTGGTGCGGGAGTCAGCATGGTGACAAAGAGTTGTTGGGAGTCTATGGGGCGACCTCACCTTGAAGCCACAAGCGTAGTGGTAAAAATGGCTAATGGATCTATTGTTACGCCTATTGGAATGCTTAGGGATCTTAGGATCAAGGTCTTGGGACACAAGGTAAGGCAGACTTTCATTGTTATGGATTTTTCCAAGCATCCTATGTCATTTGAGATGATCTTAGGGCGTCCATTCATGAGGGAAGCAAAAATGGTGCATGACTGGTCCAAAAACCACGTCTACTTATAGTTCCAAGACTTTGTCATTCGAGTTGATCTTTTAAGTGGTCGAACACATCCTCTAGGAAATAAATTCATCATTGATAATCGATCAGACACAACAATTCACTCAGCTCCATTACAGTATTGTTACACGTGTAACGAAGACACGGATATTGGGGAGAACTCTCCTTATATGGATATCCTACCCGGAATGGCTGAGTCAGACAATGTCGATTGGGTACACCTAGAGGTAACCATAGATACATGGGGAGCTAGAGGAACAACCTGGGTAACACCAGATGGGGAAGAGATACCACACATTGCACCAGTAAACATGTTAGGTGTAGCGCATGTAACATCCGATGATAAGAAAGAGGCACACCTACCTGAGAGTGAAACCGATGATTCCTCAAAGGCTTCAGGCCAATACACATCAGAAACCGAATCTCAGGGAGAAATGGATTCAGAACCTGAGGAAACATCGAGTGAGCCAAGTATAGAAACTGAACACTCAAGGTCTAGTACGACCATCTATGGTAATTTATATGAGAGTGAAGAAGATACAAGCGAAGACCTATCAAGCGAGTCGAGTTCAAACATTTACCAAAATCAAAACCTTAACAAGAAACAAAGGTCATATAAGAGACGATGATATCGAGCAAATGTGAGAGCTAGGATAAACAAGGAAAGATCTAATGCAGAATGGCTTAGCTGTCTAGGGGCATGTGATGCTCATCGAAAGCTAGTAGACAATTGGGGTGAACATCTCCAGAGTGTCATGTGGTGCAGCCCGCGACCCATTGACCTCGCTCAATTGGAGGTTACAGAGCCGAAATTGAGTCGAACTATAAGAAGACGTCAAAACCGAGAGTTAGCACAACAACAAAAGGAGGCAGAACTAAAAGAAAGGTCTCCGTCAGGACAAGAGCCTGTTGACTTACATACGGCTCCTGAACATTTTAAATCTTATACCACGGGGGAGCGAAAGGTTGTGTATGCCAAGGCCCAACGAATACCTACCAATGAAAGCAGTGGAGTCTATGATGGTCCAGCGGTAGTTAAAGAGATAGAATTAGCAGAACCAGGTGAGGAGTCTAAACCAGTCTTTATTGCTCAAGACCTTACCGAAACTGAAGAGGCTGTACTTAAGGAGCTCCTCAAGGAATACAAGGATATCTTTGCTTGGACATATCATGACATGAAGGGCGTTCCACCTTCTGTGGTGCAACATACAATTCCCATGATCAACACTGCTAAACCCGTCCAGCAACGACCCTATCCAATGAATCCTAAGTACGCCAAAATTGTACAAGAGGAGATTGAAAAACTTATCCAATGTGGATTCATATACCCTATTGAGCACTCAGAATGGGTTTCTTCGATAGTCATTGTACCAAAAAAGAATGGGAAACTAAGAGTGTGCGTGGACCTCAAGAAAGTTAATGCAGCCACTAGGAGAGATCATTATCCCTTGCCATATTCAGAACATGTGCTTGAAAGAGTTGCGGGCAAGGAAGCTTATAGCGTTTTAGATGGGTACTCTGGTTACAATCAAATCACAATTGCATTAGAGGACCAAGCTAAAACTGCTTTTATCACAGAGTTTGGAGTGTTTGCATTTCGTGTTATGGCTTTTGGCTTAACGAATGCCCCTGCTACATTCCAACGATTAATAAACACTGCGTTTAAAGAATTTCTAAGGGAGTTTTGTGAAGCTTTCCTAGACGACCTTTGTGTTTATTCTTCTTGGGAGAAGCATTTGTTATATCTACGAAAAATATTTGAAAGGTGCAGATTTTATCGCATCTCATTGAACCCTTTCAAATTCCAATTTTGGGTTAAGCATGGAGTCATCTAGGGCATATAGTGTCCAAGAACGGGATATCCACAGATGAGAGTAAGATTAAAGCCATTGCCGATTTGCCACCACCTACGAGCTATAAAGGAGTTCAAAGATTTATGGGCCATGTTGGTTATTATCGAAGGTTTATTTTAAACTTTGCCGAGATAGCGCGTCCATTGTACAAGCTTCTTATCGAGTTTCACTGGACGGGAGAATGTCATCAATCTTATGAGTTATTAAAGAAGGCCCTAACAAGTGCTCCAATCCTGCGAACACCTGATTGGAATGTACCTTTTCATATGCATATTGATGCATCAAATTTTGATATTGGGTGTGTTCTAACGCAACCAGGAGAACATAAATTGGACTACCCTATTAGCTTTGCAAGTCGCGAATTAAATGATGTCGAGATGAACTACACTACTACAGAGCGCGAAGGTCTAGCTATGATTTACGCAGTAAAGAAATTTCGCTATTACCTTCTTGCTACCAAGTTTGTGTTTTATGTTGATCATCAAGCATTGCTATATTTGGTAAACAAGCCGTGTTCCACAGGTCGAATTACACGATGGTTGTTAATTCTTCTTGAGTTTGACTTCACCGTTGTTGTGAGGCCTGGGAGGAAACATGTCATGGCGGATCATTTATCTCGTATCCCTAATGGCGAAGCTCCTACGGGGGTTGATGATGAATTGCCTGATACTCCTTTGTTCATTGTTGAGACAATGCTTGAATGGAGTGAAAAGATTGTTAACTTCTTAGTTAATGGTTTTCCACCCAAAGAACTGCGAAAAGATATAGCTCGAAAATTAATCAAGGAATGCGAACCCTGTTGCTTACTAGCTGGAACTCTCTATAAGAGAGGAAAAGATGATTTTCTTAGACGTTGTGCCCGCGAGGATGAGTATTTATATATTCTACAAGAGGCACACATGGGCGTAGCTGGTGGTCACTTTTCAGGAAAGTTGACTGCCCGAAAGATCTTACAGTCAGGCTATTGGTGGTCCACTCTATTTAAGGATGCATCACTTTTTGCAAAGGGATGTGATGAATGCCAACGTTTCAACAAGCCACAAAGAAGGGATAGGATGCCTCTACATCCCATCAAGGTAACCCAACCATTTGAAAAGTGGGGCTTAGACTTTGTAGGACGGATTAGTCCGGCTGCACGTAACACGCAATCACGATATATCATTGTGGCTACCGACTATGTAACTAAATGGGCTGAAGCAAAAGCAACACGAAAGGCGGATGCAAAAACAACAGCTAAGTTCCTCTTTGAGAACATTATCACACATTTTGGATGCCCCTTTGAACTTGTGAGTGACAATGGAACATTTTATAAATGAAGTAATAAAAGAACTCACATCAAACTTCATGATATCTCACCAGAAGTCTACACCCTATTATCCCCAAGCAAATGGCCAAGCTGAGAGTACCAACAAAACTCTCATCTCCATTTTGACAAAGACAGTTGAGGCTCATCGCACTGATTGGGACCTAAAGCTTACATCAGCTTTATGGGCTTATCGTACTGTGTATAAAGTTGCTATTAATTGCACACCGTTTAAGATGGTGTATGGCCAAGAAGCAGTTATGCCATGGGAGTTTGTCATTCCTAGTCTTCGAGTAGCTTCTCAAGAAGGTTGGGATGGTAACCCCTTAGTGGAGCGATTATATATCCTGGAAAGGCTAGATGAAGAGAGGCAATTAGCTGTGCGAAATGCTCTAGTGGAGAAGGATAGGAGAAAGAAGTGGTTTGATAGCCATTTAAAGGATAAAGACATCAAGGTTGGTGATAAAGTTCTTATGTACGGGGTACGTAATGAAAAAAAGAAATTGAAATATGCTGGTAAGGGACCATATCGAGTGTGTGAAATTACCCCGTAAGGTACCATTCGTGTGGAGACTCTAGATGGAGTTGAAACCATTGGATTCCTTAATGGGAGTAAATTCCAAAGATATTATGATCCTCTAAGCCAGGAAGAGTTGCAAGCCATCCATCAAAAGAAGGCTGCCAAGGAACAAGCAGAGCTTAAAAAAATCCAAGCAAGAGTTGAGGCTCGAGAACGACAACAACGTCTTAGACGCCAACGAGAGGCTAATCTGGGAATCATGCAAGCATTTTTCGAGGACACAGATGACGACTCATTAGAATCTGAGCCACCCCTACGATACCCAATTGAGCTAAATAGCCCCTATGGGAAAGTAATATACAATGCCTTATTAGATACGGGGGCTAAACACAATTTGTTATCCTATGGAGTTTGGTGTCAATTAGGTAAACCGACCCTATCCCCGAGTACGATGCAAGTCAAGGGAATTAATAAAAAGAAAACTTCTATTCTTGGAGTCCTTCAGACCCCTGTTGTCTATGAAAATGGAAGCATAGTGCAGAGGTTTCTAGTCATGCCGCAGGAGCTATGGAAGGCAACGTAAACCTGGGACGCACGTGGATGTTGGCAACCAAATGCACTATTGATTGGGATACTGGTAGTGTCACGACGCGACCACCGACTCTTACCCCTATCATTCAAGCAAAGTCACCTACGCTGCAAACTCTAGCAAAGTTTGAGGGATAGCCAACATTCACAAGCCAAGGTGGTTAACTCGTCTTTACCGGCTACCCATGAACCTAGCACTTCAACACTTGTAGTTACAACAAGCAGTAATATTGCAAGTACTCATCCACGACCTAAGAGTACATATCAATGGGTCCCCAAGGCCTTACTTCCAACTACCTCAACCATCCCATCCATTCCAAGAAAAAATTTCCTGGGAAAACCAAGAGCGCGCCCTAGGAGAGTCAAGACCAAATCACGATGGATTCCAAAACAACTATTAGAAGCCCAAGGCTACTATGATGGAAATGAGAAAATTTGGGTACCTAAACATAAAATGTGTCCTTCCCTATCGACAACAAACCCATATGAGTCAAACAGTGTAACGCTAAAGCCAATGGCAGACCGTGGGAAGGGAAAGATCACAGAATGCTACACACCTAGTCCAGAGCTAGTTTGGGCTCCAAGGCAAAACCAATTTATTCCACCTAGCTCAGGAAGGGGGGAGTTCCATGAAGCTTCTAGCTCCTCATGTAATACATCCATAGAGGTAAAATCTTCTACACAGCCTCCATCTATAGTAATGGACCTCCATGAAGCTACAAAAGAATCCACACCTCCCAGTGTTCAAGAATCACCTGATGAACCACTTCAAGTTCGATCCTGGGAGAGTACCTTACCACCCTTGCAACTTGACGAGGCACCTAGGGTAATAGAAAACTACTGGCAAAAATCCTCACCTATTACCAACTGGAACAATTGGTTTCAAAGGGTGATGACATCATTTCAAACGGTATGATCTACCCAAGGAAGGGGGGAGTGTTTGTGGACATCCATCTTTCACTTGCTTCCCTCTCAACCTTTCCCCCTGACCCCTTAATCTCCAATCTTAGGGAATGTATATATAAAGCCTTATACTCACAAAAACAAGATAAAAAAGTAAAAGAGAAAGAGCCATAACACAAATCATAAAAACAAATTATGCACAAGAACAAGACCCTTGTAATATTTGCACTCTAACCATCATCTATTTGCGTGTACAGATAGGGCTAGTACGCTACAGTCATCCACTCCTGCCTTGGGTGAGAGGTACCCTCGTTACTTTTCACAAATATTTCACATGGTCTTTTCAGTGCTTGCATGTGAATGGGATTTGATAGGTACGCTAGCATGTGAGAGGAATTTTGAGGAGTTAGAATGGCTGATACGTCTCTTGACCACGTCTAATCCATACTTAGTAGAGAGTGTTTCTCCCATTGCACAAGCCTACCCTTTTGACCAAGATGACTATAGGCGTCTAGTGACCTTCTTAGTAAACATGGGCACCTATGATGAAGAAGAAAATTTACACGACTACACGGATGGCACATATGGTCTCATGGATGATGACTTTGTTTATCTTGACGACGAGGATAGGGGTTTAGCCTTAGGGTTTCCCCCCAACCTCTACAATATCCTATTCCCTTGACTCTCTAGGGGGAGTGCAAATAATTAGGTTAGAATTCCTTATGTTTTTTGTTGTGTTCAATAAGTGTTGGTACCTTTTTCCACTAATGTGCCTCCTGGAGGTATTCCTTTTGTTTCCTAGTGTGTACAGGAGCGTGTTGCTATTGGTAGGATTTGGACCTTCATGGAATCTTTATCTCGACTCACTCTTCAAATCAAGCGCGACCATCGACACAAACAGGTGTTTCTTGTCCATTAGCATTGCCCCTTATCTTTTTGCATCTATGATTGTCTGCTTTAATTGTGATTGGTAGCCTAATATTCACCGCATTTGCTTAGTATCAAACATTTAATTCAATGTAATTTTTTGTCATAATCACTTGTCTAGGTTTAAAAATCAAGTAGTCCGACTAAGCTAGTCTGACCAAGTTAGGTGTTAGAAATCTTCTCTTAATACCATGGGGAATGCCTTCCTAATAATTAATGGTTACTTAGGTTCTTAATCCAATTTAGGCAGCATTGTGTGAAATGTACTAGGGCTTTCTAGTGGGCTTGACCATATTGACCTTTAGCTTAAGTATTATAAAGGGAGTTTACTAGTGTGATGAGCCTGGGGAGGTGTATCAGTGTTATATGACCCCCCAAAGTTACAAAATTAAAATGCTGAAAATGAACAAACAAAAAATCAAAGTGCCACACTGTAAAATCTTAAGCTGGAAGAGAAATCTTAGCTTGATTTGGTACTTCACTCACATGTATTGCCTATGGTACTAGAGCCCTAGAGATTCCCAGTATGGGCGCTTTTACTTGAAAAGCAAAAAACCCAAGGCATACAAAATAAGCACACACATCAAAATTGAATCACTGTGAAAAGACTTGGGGGGTCAAAGAAAAAGTAATTAGTCAGGCGATGATTTCATGAGAAATTCCTTTTATGGTAGCTTAACTACAAGGTCTTCTAGATATAGCCTCTAGTCAGCCCTCGAACATGAATACTTGGCTCTCGCGATTAAACAACTTAATTGACCACAGAAAATTAAGAAGCTTACCCATGGTATTAATATTCGATCTCTAGTGCCTTTCGACCGTCAAATTAGCGACCCCAGACTTGTTTAATTTTTTACCTTTACATCTGTTTATGCATTTGATTACATTGCAATTTAATGTTCATTGCTGACAAATTGTTTGAAATTCTTTTACCAATCAATTTTTCTACCTAAAACTGCATATGATTTTTAATCACTTATGAGAATGCAATTATTGTGCCAATGTTGTTTGATTTTGCAGTGACTGAAGAAGGCTAAGGACATTCATCTTAAATGCTCTTCCACCTCGATGAACGAACTTCAACTCAATAGCTTCCGAGGACGGAATCTACATCAGGAAGGGGGGCATGTTAACCCTCACGGCTCACGGACACCCCATCACCTACGACGGACGTGTATTATGTATTTGGTAGAATCAGGTACCGGGCTTGTCGGACCAATAGGAAAAGGGTAAGAGTGATTGCCGATGAGAGGCGCACTCTAACCGGGACATTCAAGGGATTAGTTGGATAAGCATGGGCGCCCAAGTGTGAATCGGGTGAGCTCATATAAAAGCCAACTAAACCTAAAATTCGGGGATTCTCTCATTTGTGCAATAGAAGAGTGCTCTTGCTCCATCTCCATCTCCATCTTCTTCTTCTTCACCTCCTCGTGTGTGTGTGTATGTGTGTGTGAGAGAGAGAGAGAGAGGGAGAGTGTGTGTGCGATCGAGCATTACGAAGACATGACGGCGGCGAAGCGGTTGAGCGCGGCACGACTGCAACTTCTTCTTCATCTCGGCGAGGAATCCTCCACGGCAGGAGCATAGAGCGGTGAGTGACACACCCTTTGCTCTCTTGAGCTTGCTAGATTAGTCTTGTTGTGTGCTTGGAGCCGTCTATGGCTCGCACACGGTGTAACGGCAAGTCCCTTGCTTCGACAGTGCGGCAAGGAGCGCACAAAAGGTATTTGAGAAATGCAGAACATATCGAATCTGTCTCAACCCAGAGAAGTGCATTTTTATGGTTAGGCAAGGCCACATCTAGGACATATTGTCTCAAGAAATGGCATAACCATTGACCTAGACAAAATCAAAGTCATAGTAGACTTGCCCAGGCCTACTAATGCGAAACAAGTACAATCCTTCATGGGACACTGCGGATATTATCGAAGATTCATATAAATGTATGCAGTCATTGCACAACCTCTGTATCGCTTAATAGTCAGTTTTGACTGGACTGAGGAGTGTGAAACTTCATTCCAAAAGCTTAAGGAAAACCTTGTATTAGCACATGTACTTAAAGCACCAGATTGGGAAAAGATATTCCACGTTCACATTGATGCATCTGCATATGCAATTGAGAGTATTCTGGCTCAACCTCGAGACGAAACAATGGATTTCTCAGTTTGTTATGCAAGCCGACAGTTAAATAGTGCAGAGAAGAACTACACAACCACAGAAAGAGAGGGGTTAGGGATGATTTATGCTGTAAAGAAATTACGGCATTGTTTGCTCACAAACAAATTTGTGTTCTTCTTAGATCATCAAGCTCTTTTGTATCTGGTAAATAAACCATGCAATACTGGGAGAATTGTACGCTGGTTTATTATATTGCTAGAATTTGACTTCACAGTGGTAGTCAAAAAGGGTAAAGCTCATCTACGAGCTGATCATCTTTCAAGGCTACAAAACGGGGAAGCTCCTGAAGGAGTAGATGATGACATACCTGACGCTTATCTTTTCAATATTGAAATGATACCAAAATGGTCTCAGGAAATTGTTATTATTTTTTCCTTTGGAGGTAGATTTGATAACAAGGAAGATAGATCCAAACAACAATCAATTCGACAACAAAAAACTTTCAGTTGATTGCAGGACGACTGTATCATCTAGCCTCGGACCAAATTCTATGATTATGTATAAATCCGGAGGAATTCGAGTGTTATCTTGAAGAAGCACACATCCAGGATTGTGCATTTCATTGTTCAACAATGAAAACACACTAACGACTGAAACAATTAGGAGTTTATTGGCCAACTATGTATGCTGACACACGTGCGTATGTTAACAATTGTATTATATGTAGTGCCAAACGACCGGTGGATCACACGACATTGTTTCAGGTAAACATTGCACTTGCATGGAGTCAATATATCATTGATTTTTGAACAACATGGACATTTCTTGAAAACAAAACAAAAGCACGAAAAAGGGCTATAGAACTGGAGACTGGTGACTTTAATTTAATTGGGAATCAACTCTATAAGCGAGGAGGACAATCAACTTAGAATCAGTGCAAGTGAAAGTGAATACCTGCTGATTCTGGAACACGTGCATGGAGGAATAAGTGGAGGCCATTTTTCAGGCGATAAGACGGCATAAATCGTCTTAACCCGTAGGAATATGGTGGTCTACATTGCATATGGATGCTGAGGAGTTTGTAAAGTGTTGTGACGCATGTCAGCGCACCAAGGTGCCAATAAAGAGAGATGAGATGCCACTATGGCCAATGATGGGAGCAAGGGAATTTGCAAAATGGGGCATTGATTTTGTGGGGCCTATTTCACCCCCTGCATATTGCACCCATACCCAATATATCATTGTGGCTACGGACTATCTCACAAAATGGACAGAAGCCAAGGCAACACAAAAAGCAGACGCAAGAACCACTGCACAATTTTTGCATGAGAATTTCTTTGTACGATACGGATTACCAATAGAAATTGTCAGTGATCGAGGAACAAATTTTCTTAATGAAGTCATTGAATATATGCTAGAGGAATTCATGGTCATACATAGAAAATCCACTCCATATCATCCACAGGCAAATGGACAAGCTGAGGCCACAAATAAAACACTATGCACTGTTCTGACAAAAATTGTATGAGAGTCAATGACAGACTGGGATTAGCAGTTACACTCAACATTATGGGCACAAAGGGTAGCTTACAAAACATCAATAGGAACAACACCATACAACATGGTGTTTGGTCTAAACGCTATATTACCCATAGAGTTTTTAGTTCCGACTCTACGAGTAGCGAAAAGCTTAGAATGGATAGGGAATGAGCTCTCTTCAAGAATAGATGATCTTGAAAAGCTAGATGAACTTCGATTGAGATCTGTAGCTTCGATCTATGCTAAAAAGAGAAGACAAAAAGAGTTTTTTGACAAGCATGTGCACACGAAAGAGTTCAAAACAGGTGATTATGTACTTGTTTATACCTTAAAGTAACCTGCCAAGAAACTTAAAAAGCGAGGAATGGGACCCTTTGTGATTAGTGACTTATCACAAAGTGGAGCTGTCAAACTTGCTACATTAGCAGGGGAAAAAATGCCAAATTGGATTAGTGGGTGTCGATTAAAAAAGTATCATTTACCACTAACACAGGATATGCTTCAACAAATCCATCAAGAAAAACAACGGATGAAGGAGAAATAGAGGGTACGAGAAGAAGACCAAACAGAAGCAAAAGAATGCATTGCAAAAAGAGGGCTTCTATGACAACAACAAAAATGTGGATCACCGTTGCGAATAAATGCTATTCGACTAAAGAATTTTGGTGAAGACACAGTGGAGCCAATAATTGCAGTCAAAGTGGGTAGCAATCAAGTTGAATCGACAGCATTTCTTGATTTTGGAGCTCAAGCAAATCTGATCTCTTACAGATTATACAAACAGCTCAATCCAAACGATCAACTACATCCTACTCCACAAGTGCTGGAAAGTACTACATCACATTCGCTAAAAGCATTGGGCTAGACTATATTGCATGTACAACTACATCAATATATTTACCCACACAAGTTTTATGTGGTTGAGGATGAAAGCACACAACACCCCATGTTGTTGGGACAACCTTGGCAAAAAGAGTATAATGTGCAGATAGATTGGAATGTGGATGCAATCAAAATTCAGCATGCACAAAAACAACAGGTGGTAGCATTTGCTTAGCAACCCCAGAAGAACCAGATGACAGCAACACAATCACTGGATAAAGAACCAAAAGGATGGGTGCCAATAAAGAACTACACGATACCCATGGCGACCAGCCATGGAACTACCAACCATGTTCACGACAAACATCCAACAACATAGACCACAGTGAAAAGATCAAGGTTAGCAACACGCGAAAAACAAGTATGGGTGCGGAAGGATAAAGGTGACATGGCATACATGCAATACAACAGAAGAAGTCAACAGAAGCACATAGTTCAACCAATAATCAAGGGAATAAAACATATATGGATTCCAAAGAGAATGCTCAGTAACAACCTAAATGCGACTCGCATTTGGATCCCGAAACCCAAGCAACAGGAACTCCCTTCAGTATAAGTAACATCGGCATGCAGACACACACTATACACGAAACCGGCAAACCGATCTATGTGGGTGCCAATCACCAGCACAACAATGACAACCGCGGAAGTAGCAACAATAAACCTACAAAGACCTCCAAAACAAAGCTACAAATGGAAAGCAAAAGATTATTGATAAAACGGAGAAATCCGGTCATAAAAATTGCATGTAAGTGTATATAGTGTTTGGCGGTGATGTTTTTGAGTTATTATGATTTTTGGGGATTTTTTGGGTTTAATTTGCTACTTTCTTTTTAATTTTACTAATTATCGGCATAAAAACTTCAAAAATACAAAAAGCAGGTGAAATACGGTCGTAATGAAAAAAAAAATGGGGATAAAAAGTGACTATAGGACAACCTATGGTACAATGGGGGTGCAATTATGTGAATGAAGCGTAAAGCGTGTTTTGGCCAGATTTTGACCGAAACGTCAAATTTCTCGGAAACTGGGCAAATAGAGTCCAAATCAAGAATTTCTCGAGCCTAAACCGCATCTCGCAAGAAGTTGAGAGCACATGTCAAATTTCATGGAAAGTGGTTCGAGGACCCCCATTATGAGATTTTTTCACTTCATTTAAAGCTCATTTCTACTATTGCCTTCTTGAGAGAGAGCTCTTGCCACCTAGAGCGAGAACTGGACTTCCAGCGGCTTCTACGATGCGCACGACCACCCGAAAGGCTCCTGACATGAGAGGTAGGCTCACCACCTTGAGCTTTTCGCGTATGTTTGATGTTTTGTCGCGAAAACTAGCGTAGGGTACACACGCGAAACGAGCAATAGAGACCTACAAGTAGAAGTGGCCACTTAACGGCTAACCCAAAATCAATGAGGCTTCATCGGTAGCTTACCCTAGCATAGGAGACCACTTTTGAATGCACAAAGGTGGTAGAAAACCATTGGAAAAAACCCTAACTTCTAGAGCCCTGCAAGAGACCACCAAATGGTAAATCGATGGAAAGGCCACCAAATGCTACCAAAACTCATGGGTAGGAGCATCTTGACATGCTCGACAAGTCTATATAGCCCACATGGCCATAAGGCGACCCAAAGCGGCACTAAGCTTCAGAAACGACATCAGACACACAAAGCGTCAACTAGCTCTCACGGCCAGATCGCATGTCCGTTTGCCACTAAACTTCACGAGCGGCTTTCCTAGACCACCAAAAACCAAGTCCTATGGTGATAGACTACCACAAGTCATCAATGACATGTAAACGCAACCACGGGCGCTTCCAGAGCGACAAATTGCCAAACGGAGCTCCGGTGTAGCCAAAGTCGACAAAAACCATATGGCAAGGATCCCCAAGGAACCGAGAAGCTATGGAGACTAACATCAAGAAATTTCATCGCCGAAAAGCACTCCAAGAGTCAAAAAACGGCTCAGAGGCTCTGAAAGCCACACAGGGAGTTTCTATCTATCTATTTGACTTTTTTGTTAAAATAGGGCTTAAAAGGGACTCAAGGGGGCTCAGGACAGGCACCAATAGCACTTCTCATATAAATTTCATCAAGAGAAATCCTACGCGTAGGATGTCTCAAGGCCATATCTGGAAACCAAACTCAACATCTCATCTCACACACAGCTTCTACATATCCTGTACATGCTAGCCACCAAGTTTCATCACATTTGGACAAAGTTGACCTCATATGCATCAGAAAACGGAAAGTCAGAGCATAGAGGCAATAATGGGTCATAGACCTACCAAAACTAGTCTAAATCACATGAAACTTGCACAATATACTCATGAGCACATTGCCAAGCTAACTGTGGGGCCAGATATGAAAATTGATGAGGTAGACATCCTACGCGTAGGATGTCTAAATGACCAATTTGACTCCTAGATGGTATTTTTGAGTTCCAGATCTCTTTATAACACCTTCACAAGCTCATGTATCAAATTTTGCGCCATTCCCATAACCTTTGGCCCCCAACACCTCCAAGATGCACTTTTTGAGCCTAAAAACACTACACATGCTCTTAACAACACCAATACTTATCCAAAGCAAAATCTAAGAGCAGGGCCATGTTCCACATGCTAAGGGCTACCCCCAGAACCAACTTCAAGCCATTCTAATAAAATAGACATCTTACACGTAGGATGTCTCCAGTGTCATTTTAACCTTTTGTGCAAGATCTGACTTCATGGGAGCCATTTACATGGTGTAAGAAGCTTGTATATCAACTTTCAACTCAATTGAATATCATTTGCCACTTGTTGACGACATCCTACCCAATTTGTGAGCCAAAAGCCTGAATCTGACCAAAATTGCACTTTTTGATGCCCAAACCCAATTCCAATCACATAGCATGTTGCACAGGTCAAGGGCCACAAGCCTGCTAAGTTTCACAAAAAACAGACAAGGTAGACATCCTACGCGTAGGATGTCTACATGATAATTTTTTAGCCAGAAAGCTAATGTGAGCACATTTAGAGTTTCCCTAGTTCCTTTATTTTCAATTTTCAAGTCATTTGGGTAGTTAGAACTCAGTTTATCAGCTAATATGTAAAAAACGCTAACTTTGGACTACTGAGTGCAACAGGATCCATGGCAGCCGCAAAATCACCTACAAAGAAGAAGAGGATGACTATAAAAGACTACTTAGAAGAAGTGGAGCCTTTTGTGATCCTCGAAGGAATTCTGAAGCCCACAAGCACATGGATTCAAGACGATCTGCTAGAGTCCAATGATCTGAGAATCTACCAAGGAGTATTCAAAGATCCTGAGGGAAATGCAGTGGAGCTACCAATGATACCTCGAGAGCTCAATGAATTTGTCAGGAGCAAGATGGGGGATTACTTGGAGAAGCTGAATCTCCACAACTACTTTGAAGCTAGAAGATGGAGTGGCCCGAGTCACTGATCTGCAAGGCAACCCGGATACAATGATTGTCATCACAGAAAAGGTGGTGGCAGCCACACTTGACATCTCAAACAAAGGAGACAATGTGACAAAGAGGCGAGATGAAGTCAAGGTCTACTCAAAAAAGAAGAATAACTACACATTTGAAGACATTGCAAACCCGAAGGTGGCTATCATGAGCCAACTCTACAATCAATACTTCCACATGTGTACAAAGCGGCCACAAAAATACAGAATGCCACCTGGAGCCATTGCAACCACTTTCACCTGGGCAATGTAGAAAGGCAAACCAAAAGAGATAAATTATTCCGCTTACATCCACGACAATCTGGTGAAGATGGGGAACAGAAACCCCACCTATATTGTACCTGGTGAGCTGATAACAAAAGTTGTCTATGGAGCATTGCATGCCAAAGGAAACTGGCCTGAACCTCCCTCACAAAATGATTGGCTAAAGCTAAAGGAAGATAAAGAAGAAGAACCTCCCAAGGCACCCAGGGTAGCCACAAGGATGAAGCGCCGGTTAGAGACCGTGCTAGAAGAGTCGCCAGAGTGAAAGCAGGGAAAGAAAGAAAGTCTACAAGTGCCAATTAAGAAAACCAAGTCACAGAAAGCGGCACGGCTAGAAAGACTGATGGAAAGTTTCAGAGCTGAGAGAGCACTAAAAGAGATCTAAGCGAGTTGTGGAAGCCATCCCTTGAAGGCATGTCGGGATCATCTCGAAGGGTTCACCGGGATCGGTTCGAAGATTATATCAAAAACTTTGAGATCTTAGATGCTACGACGGAGAATATCCCGAATATCCCATTTACAGAAGAAGAAGTGGACGAAGTGAGACGGCAACTGCTAGAAGAGTAGGAAGGCCAGGAAAGAGAGAGAAAGACCAAGGCGGACCGGGATTTCAAGAAGAAGCCACCAACTCCACCGTCAAGCCGGGAATCCAGCCCACCACCATCACCACCTCCCCTTAGCCCTCCACAAACCCAACATAAAGAGGAGCTAAACAGACCTGAGGAACAAAAAGATTCCAAGCAAGAGAAGAACAAAGAGGAAGAGCAGAAGGCAGAAAATGAGCCGAAAGAGGAGAAGCCCGATCCAGAGGAAAGAAGTTTTAGAATATTTCTTGATCTACTAGCTGCAAGGTACTATCAAGAAGAGACAGCTACGGTAGCTTTTGAGTTGGCAAGCACAAAACCCAAGGAATCTTTGCAGAGCCTTCGGTTAGTAGAGTTGAAGCAAATGGCCACCAATACAGTGGACCTACAGCCACCGACCAATGATTGGGATGTGGTAATGCAAAAGCTAACCGGGCTCAGAGCAAGATCAATGGACACTGAGAGTGAGATTGATACTCTCAAAACAAATGAAGTCCTTATCAAAGCTGAAGTGGACTCACTACAAAAACAGGGCCAAGAGAACATAGAGAAACAAACAAAGCAGCAAGCCAGTCTGCGGCATTACAAAGATGCCAGGAGATAGAACGACAGAATCAGACAGCCGAACACAAGCTTCAAAGAGAAGAAGAGGAATACAAGAAGATCAGCAAGTCACTGACAGATGCGGAGAAAGAGAGGGACAACCTGACTTTACAACTTGCTGATGAGTCCAAAGAGGTGGAACCTTGAGGAATGCCAAGGAAAAGGCTGAGATAGAACATGAGGCAAGCCAGGATGAAGTGATCGAGCTGAAAGATCAGATTAAAGTAAAAGATCAGACCATCCAAAGGCTAAGGGCATCTCCGGCCAGAGTCAGAGCTGCTAGCTCGACTGGCACAACTTCAGAAAATGATTTGTATGAAGAACAAGTGAAGGAACTCCAAAAGGAGTTAGCACTAGAGAAGAGGCAAAGACTGATGTTGGCTGAGGGATCTCTTGTAATGCAAAACCACTTGGAAGAAGAGAACCAGGCCATGAAAAATGAGGTAGAAGCCGTGAAAAGAAAGATGGGCGAGGAATTTCATATGGAAAACAGAAAATGAAGACATCAAGAGAAAGCTAGAGGAGGCTGAAAAAATCAATGCAAATATGAATGACCTCCTAGTAAACATGGGAGATCAAGCGGAAGAGGCAAAGAAGACATTTTAGAAGGAGATAGAAGAGCTGAAAGGCCAACAACAAACTAAAGAGCACCGGGCCAACATCAATGGAGGGTATTGACATAGAAAATGTGTCAGATCCAGTGGACACCACCATGCAAGAGGACATCCTGGTGGGACCCTCACAAGAACCCCAGGATATGACACAAGAAGAAGAAGAAAAGCTGCAAAAGGCCATAGAAGCGACACTAAGAGACACAGCCAAAGAAGCATTGGAGTGGGAGCAAAGAGTGTTTAAATCGATGACCATTCAGAAGATAGATGCCAATGTCATTCGGCGTGAATGGCTACAACCTTCTCTCCCATATCCACTTCTAAATTATGAAGCTGCTACGATCAACAAACGGATAAAAGATGAGCCAACAGTGCCATTATACAAAGCAGATATCTCCAAACCTGAAGGAGTTAAGCTGACAGTGGATTCTCAACCCAGGTGGAGAAAGGCATGGCTCACCAAATATCCGCAATATTTAATCCATCTGGTAGAGGCACCTAAAAGAATTAGAGACAACCTCAGTTTCTACCCTCTACCAAGGATGCGGACATGAAAAGCCCAAGAGCTGTTGCAGAGAAGCCAACCCACTTGGCTCAATTACCCGAAGCTGCCAGGCTTGAAGACAGGCGAGAGAATGAGTGAGCAATACATGGTGAAAACCCTAACGGGCGCCATCAAATTGTTCACTGGCTCACCTGACCTATCTTGCATCAGGCTTAGAAAAATATGTAAAACCCTTCTGGCGGTCTTCGAAACCTTTAAACCTGGACAGGCAATAGACAATATCTTTTTCTTCCAAGATATATATAGATGTGCCTATGATCTGTCTGCTCAGCCTGCTCACGAGGTGATACATGCACTTTATCAGAGAATTATGTTTTTGCCTTCTTATCACCTCCAGGCTTTTGAAGAAGCCTTCTACACCAGTTTTTTCACCATCAACACAGAGATATTTGGCCCGACACTATTGGCTCAGCATGCGCGATATGAGTCCCTTCTAAAGATGCCAGAAAGCCTCCACTAAAGAAGCAGCTCTGCTGCCATGTCGGGGACGACATGAACTAGGAGGGGGGGAGTGTTAGCAGCTGGACACACCCAATAGAGAATGATTGCTCAACGGAATATTATTTTTTGTAATTATTCTTTAATTGAGAAAAACCATCATTTCACCTTTGTGAATAGTGGGGCTTGCTGAAGCTTCCTGATTTGTATCCCATTTTTGACATTTAAATTGAGTAGATGGTTAAATTGAAACATTAGGGTTTGAGATTGTAAGGTATTTATACCACTTTTGACCTTAATGAAAAAACCTTTTGTCATTTAAAAAAAGTTCTGTCTGTGTGAGTAAGCGTACTCTGTGTACGAGAGAGAGTGAGAGTTTCATCTTGATGCTACGCGCGCACCGGTGGTCAGAATCGAGTGCGGAGAAGTGCAGCGTGTTGCCCCCAATGAGAGCTACGTGCCAACACCTATATTGCGGGTGTACGATCTGGTTTTGCGAACTCGACCCACGAGCTACATCTGGTGATTCGGTGAGCATACTTTGTCTATTTTCGCATTTCAGCATATCCACACGTTGCATTGAGTAGAGCTACACATTAGGCACTTTAGTTTTCGGAAACGACGACCTGCAAATTTCGACCAGACATTCTACGTGATTTTGCACCAGGTGTTTAGGGTTGGGATTTTGGTTCATGGACCTTAGGGAGAGCGACCTATTGGTATTAATAGGGTATCCTTCAAGTTCTGTGGCGTTTCAAGAACGTTTGATGGGTATTTGGCTCTTGACAGCATTGTAGGAAATCTCCTCTTATGCACTCTGAAGGCTGTAGCTTAGACATTGGGTAGAGACCTCTGTAGGAATTAGTCGAGAGTCGGTCAAGTGTAGGTTGACACCCTATGCTTCGTACTTAGCTGACAAATCTTGTTAGGTGAGTTCTCGCTGTGCTGACGTCCGTCGCGGCGTATCCGCCAACAACAGTTGATGAGCGTTAAAGCAATAGTAAGTGTGTGTGTGTAGTCGAGCAGCCAATAGATGGTGTTTGTGTTTGTGTGTTTTTGTGTGTGGGGGGGGGGGGGGGGGGGGGGGGGGGGGGGAGGGGTCAGGCAAAGAGTACCTTGATGCTTGGATAGCAGATGGCTTGGAGCAAAGAACGCTACATAAACATCAACGCAAGCTTATGGAGATCATGCGAAAGCCCGAGAGCAGGTAAGAAGTAGCTAGGCTGTTGCGCAACTGCTGACAAGGGGATTGAGTGCCGTTGTGCACTCTTCCATTTCATTCGCCAGAAAAATATGGCATGGCTAGCTAGAGCGGGTGGTGTGTGTGTGTGTGTGTGGGGGGAGGTAGCTCTTCTCGACGAGTGGCCAACAAAAAAGCGCATGCCACATCACTTTTTTTTGTAGCCGGCCAGAGTTGAAGGCGCCATTTGCTCACTACAAGAGATAGCTTCCACTTGGCATAGATGGAGGGGCGGCCAAAAAATTTGAGCAATTGAGAACATTGTGCAGGCATCCTAGAAGCGTGAGGTGTGGAACAACCCGTTGCTAGCGGGAGTAGAAAGCAGCACGCGCTTTGATTGGACTAGTAGCGTGTGAGCCGACTGGCTAGAGGAGGTGGCTCTTGAACTTTCTCGGCCAACAACTAGCCGAAGAGTAGTCTCCATGTTATAATTCACCGGCCGGTGGCACCTAGCCGATGGCACCTTGTGCTCATTACAAGAGATTAATAGAGAGAGAGAGAGAGAGAGAGAGAGAGAGAGAGAGAGAGAGAGAGAGAGAGAGAGAGAGAGAGAGAGAGAGAGAGAGAGAGAGAGAGAGAGAGAGAGAGAGAGGAGTGTAAACATTGAGAGAGAAGGGAGTAGGAGGAGTTGGATATTATTGGAAACAAATCTTGAATGAGATTATAAGCTCAACACTCAAGTATGGTATGATATTTCTAAGCTAGAACTTGCAAAGGGCATATTGTGCATGCACAAAGGGACTCTTCTCTTATGCCCAAATGCTCGTCTTGCATCGAAGGAAGTGTAAGCTAAAGCTTAAGTTGGATCATTACTATGGTGCAGATTATACGTCAGGAGATACATTGGTGTTGTAGAAGAGCCTCATTCAATCTAGGGTCTAGTAATGCATTACAAAGCAAGTGTGGAAAGCCTTCCATATTCTTACCACTTCAAAATTTCTTCCATCCATCCTGAATGGAATAATTTGCTTCTATGAGTCTTCTCAAATTGTTATTTGCCTTCGATACATAGGAAAGCATTGAAGAGAGATTTAATGTATTTAAATCATGTACTTCAAAATTCGCTCCATGCATATAACCAGTGATCTTGACTCAAGAAGGAGAATGTAAGGTGTTTGTATCTTTGCTTTGGAGAAAGTTTGTAAGAAGACATGCTTGAGTATATGTCTGTGCCCTCAGGAGTTGGAGCCTCTAGCCATTAGGGAATTTGGGAGATCATTTGGAGGGCCTTATTGAGGAGAGATAAAAGGAGGCACATCCAATGAACAACAAGCGAACATAACGTGGAAATAGGAAGAAATAAATCAAATAATGCAAAAGAAAGAGAAGAACATGAGGTAAAACTTCATTTTTATGGCGTTGAAGGTATCTATATGTGGGCCCAGGGTCTGTATGTAGTTATGGTAGTGAAAGACAGCTACGATAGTGTATGATTCTCCCGCCACCAAAAGTTCTTGTTCCATAACCACGTGTTCAAAACTGAATTTCCCTCCATTGGAAGCAAGTTGACGCTTTCTTCTACCACGCAGAAAGAGCCATGGTTTCTTCTTCTTCTTCTTACCGCCCTAATAGCTCTAGGGGTTGTTGTGTTCTCTCCCTAGAAAGCCTCACCATCAGTCTCCTAAGGAGGCCAAGTAGCACCATAAGCTCTATCACTATCTCAAACTCCATCAATATAGATAGTCAATGGCAACAACAGACAATATACAAAGGTTCTTGGGTTCTTATGCAACCAAGAAGGAGGAAAAGATCCTCAACAACAAATTTATTTCGTTCAGCATGGAACGCACGAGTGCTAGATTTCAGAGTGGAGGTGGGCAAGAAAACTATTAAGGAAGTTTTGGTACAACATGTCTATAGTCACTCCGATGTGATTGCTAAAGCGGAGATGTCTCATTGGATTATCATCCTCAATGCAACTGTGAGTGTGTTCATAGCCTTCCATCTCTATTCTTACTTTTAGACCTTGTTGTTCTATTTATTTGTTTATTCTTTTGAAAAGGTAGAACAATATTAATAGAGCAAGATCTATTTCTCATAATTTCTTCATCAGTTTCATTAGTTAGACTATGTGTCTTACATTTTGTTGTTGCAATTGCAGATGTCTATCCTTCATCATACGAGGAATGGGAGCCACTGGAGTGTATTATAGGTCTTATCTCTGTAACCCATGCTGACATTGGTGTTTTATAGTATGATGGAAGAACTAGAAAGAGTCTTGTAGATGAGGGAATTTTCTTCTATGAGCATTTCTACCAGCTCAACCATAAAAATAAAAAAGGTTATCTGGTTAAACTCCCTCTCCCTACCAATTGGAGCTATGTTGACTGGCCAGTCTCGGACACCACCGTGTGTGAGGCTCTCAGAAGCAAGCTGTTTAGGGATGTGCAGAGGTCCCTACAAAATTCAGTACCTACTAAATTGGTAAATATTGCTAATTTTTGTCCTATAAGTTAATTTATGGAACTATTTCACACCTGCCACATACATGTTGCAAAGACAATGCTGGTATGTAAATCTCTAGATGCTTGCTTTTGTAACAAACTGCTTGATAGAGGGTGGTATATTAAAGAGGTGGACTACACACGGGCTCTGAAAGATTACACTAGGAATTTAATTAGTTAAGTAAAATTGGATGGTTTCAGTAATTATTATCAATAAAGACTTTCTTATCATAAGGTTCTAGAAATTACTGATATTTCTAATTTTCATAATTAAAAATCAAAGAAATTAGTAAAAATCGATTCTGTGTATCTGGGGGGCTGTGTGGGGTAATGATGAACTCTCCCAGACTAGATTTAGCAGTAGGGGGGCGTTTTTTGACCTGTAGGGCTGCTTGGGATGCAAATTATTGCCATTTTCCAGGCTGTGAGTGCCCAGAAACCTATAAATATGACCCTTGCTTTACATTTTGAGACACACTCGGAGCCTTGACACACTCTCTCTCATCTAGAGAGACCGCTACGCAGAAATCACTAGAGATTAAGCTCTAGTTGATTAAATTAAACGATAATTAGCCTAATCCTTCTTAATTAGCAAGGTTAGATTAACCTATTTTCTTAATAAATTAAAGATTAAGCTTATGTATACTAAAAAATCCTCTCTTAATTAAATAATCTCTTCTAATTATTGTAATTAAACTTAGGGATATTAAGCTAATTAATTATTATAATCATAATAGGGATGAAATTAGCCATATTAACCATAAATTAATGGAAAATATATTAATTAAGTTTAGATTAAGTTGAGATAATTATCAGAGCTGCATTAGACTGTCATTAATCTAGGAAAATTATCTTATAATTTTTGAGTAATTTTCATAATTAACTAAGCAGAATTACTCTATTTTTTAGAGAAAAATAATCACCTTGATTCAAAATGCTTTGAGTTATTTATCAGAGCTTAATTACATGCTAGAAAACCCGTGATAATTATGTGAACCTTAAATAATTAATTTACCTAATTATTTTAGGAGAATTATATATTTTTTGGACAAATTAAAGGGAGAAATTAGCAAATGGATTCAAAAATGCTTTGAGTTATTTATTAGAGATTGAGTAGATATTAGGGAACCCGTGATCATTATGTTAACCTCAGATAATTAATTTACCTAATTATTTTAGCAGAACTACACTATTTTCATGACAAATTAAAAGGGGGAAATTAGCAAATTGTTTCCAAATGCTTTGAGTTATTTATCAGAGGTTAATTACATGTTAGGAAACCCGTGATAATTATGTTAACCTTAGATAATTAATTTACCTAATTACTTTAGCTGAATTACTCCATTTTTGGGACAAATTAAAACGGGAAAACTAGCAAATTGATTCAAAATGCTTTGAGTTATTTATTAGAGGTTGACTACATGTTAGGGAACTCGTGATAGTTACATTAGCCTCATATAATTGATTTACCTAATTACTTTAGAAGAATTACTCTGCTTTTAGGACAAATCAAAAGGGGGAAATTCGAAAATTGATTTAAAATGCTTTGAATTATTTATCAGAGGTTAATTTTACATGTTAGGGAACCCGTGATAATTATGTTAACCTCATATAATTAATTTACCTAATTATTTTAGCAAAATTACATTGTTTTTAAGACAAATTAAAAGGGGGAAATTAGCAAATTGATTCAAAAACATTTGAGTTATTTATTAGAGGTTAATTATAGATTGGAAAACCCGTGATAATTATGTTAGTGTCAGATAATTAATTTACCTAATTATTTTAGTAGAATTACACTGTTCTTAGGACAAATTAAAAGGGAGAAATTAACAAATTGATTCAAAATGCTGTAAGATAATTATTAGAGGTTAATTATATCTTAGAAAATTGGTGAAAATTATCTTAGCCATAGATAGTTATTTTAGATAATTATCCTAGTGAAAAATCACTATTATTGAGGGCAAATTAAGGGGAGAAATTAGTAAATCATGTGTTATGATTATATGCTATTTATCAGAGTTAGATTACATGATGTAAAGTCAAGGTTAGAAAAGTAGTGTAGATATTTATCTAAGTCAAATTATACTAATTCTAGCTTAAAACTAAAGAGAAAAATTAGTAAATCATGCTATATGATTACATGCTATTTATCAATGCTAGATTACATGATGAAAAGGCCGTGATAATTATGTCAAGGTTAGAAACCTAGTGTAGATATTTATCTAAGTCAAAATATACTAATTGTGATTGAAATTTCAAGGGGGAAATTAGTAAATCATATGATATGATTACATCCTATTTATCACAGCTAGCTTACATAATAAAGAGGCCGTGATAATTATGTCAAGGTTCGAAAAGTAGTATAAATATTTATTTAAGTCAAATTATTTTACTTTTAGATGAAAATTGAAGATGGAAATTATATAATTAAGTTGTAAAATAATAAAATAATTACCAAAGGTCAAAATTATCCTTATCTACTTGTGGTAATTATACCATAGTTAGTTAGTGAGGTTAGGAAATTATAATTGACCAAAAGTCCTATTTTTAGCAAATGATTAATTAAAATAAATAGACTTTGTGGTCAAAAGTTTTTAGGAAAATTAAAGTAAGTATAAACTTATGATATCAAGTCAAGGAAATGAAATCTTTAAAATAAAATAAATAGAATAAATATTAACCCCAAAATAAGTAGATTCCAAGCTTAAAAGTCGATGGGAAAATTAGGAAAAAGATATAGACAATTATAAAAAAATTAGGAGAGCTTATAAAACCCTTACGAAAGTGGTGAAAAAAGTTATCATGCCTATATAGACAAATAAGAAATTACTAGGTCAAGAATTTACCCATTAAGACTATAAATTTAACCTTGAATGGGTTACGGTTGAATACAAAGGTTAAGTCTAGATTTCAAATAATTTACCTAATGATTAGACGTTCTTTTTATAAGGATAATAAGTTATGGCACCTAAAAGGACCCGAGAAAATCCTACATTGGATGATGAGGACATAGCTCCAAAGCGAACTAGAGCGTCGCACGACGACGAAGCCGGGCCTAGTAGTAAGCCTACAGAGGAGAGTCTTCAAGCACCAGCGTAGCAGCAGATGGCCGATCAGTCTCAAGTGGGTTTTCCATTATTCAATTAAGTCTTTAAATAGTTTATGTTCTTTTATAAGTTACCATTGCATACATAAGGAGTGAGTAAGAATCAGAAAAGGAATAATTGGTGAAAAGGTAACTTCCAAGAAACCAACGTGCAATTGTTTATAAAGTAGGAAAGAATTGCTTGGGTTAAAACTGGTTGAAGTAAGAAAGATATGATTGATCATCCTTATGACAGCTTGTCTCAAGACACCTCCGACTCCTTGGTATAAATTGATGATAATGATGGCTTTCTAGCCACGGATAAGTCGGTTATGCCTATAAACGATGAGTTTATACTCCGTGTCATGTCTTGATGTTTCTACATAAGTTAGGATACCATTTTTTATCCTAGGGAAGCCGCCCGGTTGTATGGGCAACTGGTTTGGTGTATGGGCACCCGGAACCTTGGGTGGGGGTTTATCCACTCCGGATTATGAATAAGGAATGGGTGCCATTTTTTTTTTCACCCTTAGGTGGTCTTGAGACAAGAAGAGTACTGGTCATGGTTATTATGGATAATATTTTGATTGACAGTACCCTGTCTTAAGTTTAAAGATGTCTATTTGCTAAAAGAATGTTTTCAAGGGTTGTTTTAATAAAATTATGTTATGAAGGATAAAAGGAATCATTATTTTAATTGTGATAAGGGTGTGGTAGTAATTAAATAACAAAAGAATCATGTGTGAGTGAGGGGTGGTAAGTGGGGATTGACTAAGGTTGTCAATCATGGACGGATGGACCTGATTAGTCAGGTAACTATCCATCCCTGCGCACTAAAACGTTTAGAAAACTTCTTCACTTGGAAGAGGAGTCCACCAGTGGCTGTGCCCTCACATCTGTTAGGGGGAAAAAAGCGTTGGTTGAGGATACCTTAGCCCAATTGTGGCAGTTATAGGGCCGAAATAGTTTTTTGGACTTTTAATACGTTGTCCGGTTTCCGCTGCGAGAGAGGACTAGGTCTTCTTTAAGGCTATAGACCCAAGCCATTGTCAATGGTAAAGGTCTATTCCTTGGATTTTTCTTGTTTAGAGACTTTGATTTTTATCAAACCTAGAGACTTGTCAAGGATCCCATCTCGATCTTGGTATTGGTGGGTTGGGGACCTCACATACATGATAGGCACATAGTCCCTTTTCATCTCCTTCTGGTACCAACGCTCTCAGATTGTTGCAGGCTACTCTAAGTTTATTCCTATTGATCAAGAGCCAGCAAGCCTGGAGAACAATGGTGTCATAGATGTGGAGGTATTTGACAAAGAGCTCAACCTTGTGACAGTAGTCACAATAAGAGAGCAATACAACCTTTTGCAACTTCGGCATGACATCGAGGATGAGTCCGCGGAGAACGAGCCCTCACCATTCTATTTCTGAATTGGTGGACGCAAAGTAATGCAACGACGAGAAAAAAGAGATTGTATGTAGCAAACTAACTGGGCGAGTCCAAATCGTACCAATGTAACTTGAATGAATCTATATTCATGACTTCAATTCCAACGTTTCTTGCAATTTGGTTATGAGATGATTCCCATAGTTTGGTTATATCTTTATTTTGATTGTAAGATGAGGTTTGTCTCACTATCTATGTCCCTTTGTTAGCTGGTAGTGTGATAACCGTATTTGAACAACCTATGCAGAGTTATGTATAATCTCTCTCTCTCTCTCTCTCTCTCTCTCACACACACACACACACACACACACACACACACACACACACACACACACACCACACCACATTGAGAAGCACAAAGAATCATATTACTCTATATAGCTAGCATTTCGGCGAGTATTTGTAAGTAAAAATTCTGAAACAGTGCTAAAATACAAATTCTCAAGATAAGAGATCAAAATGTCCTCTAGATAAAAGTCATGCTCATGACCTTCAAATGAGGGTGGGGAGAGAGTGGTGCCTGGTGGATTTAGCAAGCCCTTATGGGGTGTGTCATCTATCAACAAAGTGTTGATATCATCATGTGGGACATGGATTTGGAAAAAGGTTTTATAGAATAGCATTACATTAGGTTTGGTAGGGTTGTAGTGGCCTTCAATGTAAACACACTCCTTCTGCGAATACAAAAATTCAAATTGCAAACGTTCGATTCCCGCTACATTGCAAACCATATTTACAAGGGGATTGAGGTTTCTCTGTAGCATAGAGGACCACATGGCAACCCGGAACCTTGGAAGTAGAAATTCCTTGGTTCTTGGGCGCACGATATATCTGCAATCGAATATCCTAAAGTTGCGCAGGTTGATAACTTGTGCGTGGGGATCATATGGCTTCCAAAACACCAACAATTCACTAACGTCCAAAATAATCAGTCTCTGCAAACATTTTGTAAAACAAATAAGTAGTTAGACAATAGGTTGACTTTCATATTCTTTAATATAGGTTATTGCTGGAACAATCATAGGGATGTCTAGAAAGGGTCCATACTGTGTTTGTCTGCCATCAAGGTTGTCTTCTCCAGTGTTCAAATCCTGGACCATCTTATCTTGTTCTTCTGCTATTCGAGACTCTTGTGTCTCCAGTGTTGAGGGATCCACTGCACTTGAATTTGCTTCTAATGAGCTATGATCTATTTGTGTGTGAGCAATAGGTGGAGGTGTGGCAGGGGTATGCTTTGCTTGAGGGTTAGAGTGTTCTTTTTCAGTCCCTCCCTCTGCATAAACTTCATCCTTTTGAAACCCTCCAAGTGCAGAGGGGCTTTCCACATTTATATTTTTCTCAGCTCCTCGATGTATGTGATCTTGCTCCTGTGTGGGCTTCCCCTCATTTGGACTTTTCTCCTCATCAAAATCTCCCTCTGCAACATTCCCCATCTTGGAAGTCCCTCCCTCCTCTTGCTCTTGTCCTTTCTTAATTGCCCTTATAAAATGTGTTTGCTGCCTGCAGTCCATCATCAGTCATCATTAACTCTACAACGTGGTCATCCAACAGGGTTTGTTCTGCATCTATGCTCACGGTATGTGAAATTACAAGTAGATGTTGGATTAGGGTGGCACGGTATCGGTGAAAATACTCTATAGTGTACTTCTCCAATGCACTCTGCAAAAGACAAAAAGACAACTTGGTGTAAACTGTCACAATGTTATAGTAATGCTGTGCAAAATGCATACCTTTGACATGAATGACTTTAATGCAAAAGCTCTGTAGTATAAACTCAGCATGGAGGAGGCATCTCCATCCACACGAGTTGCCATCACTCTGTAAGGGCATTGTGACTTTCTTAATTTGTGACCTGTATAGCTCTAAATTTCCGCATAGCCATCCATATGCATGCAATAGTCTTTTTATGCATCTGCAAGAAGGAGGTGGTATGAACCCAACACAATAACTGTCTCCATTGTCTATAAAAAAGAAAACCAATTTATAGTTATCAATACTCATAGTCTCAATTCTGGATGCGTTCCTCGAATTGAGTCTAGTGTCCAGACAACTGGCTTGTCAAGTTCAATGCACATGAGGCTCTAGTGATGGTTGCTCTCATATGGAAAAATTATGGTTTTTACTTGCAGCATTGGACAATGAGCAAGCCACTTCTCGAATGTGCCGATAGGGGTATTTTTCATTATGACTAAGGGAGAAATCTGGGGATCCAATATATATAATTCTGCATGGCATTGTGGAGGCAGGTGGCTCTTTATCAAACTACAAGATAGTTTGATGTTGTTAGTCTCTAGCTTGAAGGCTGAATAAAAACATGCAAAAGCTGGTGAAAGCATCTTACTTCAAGGAGATATATACAATTGAATCTGTGATTTAAGCATCTAGATCCCACAATATATTGATATCCGTGGAATCTAATGCAAGTCTTCTTATACCATCTTCTAGTTGTATATCTACTATTAATCCTTCCTCCATAGATAACAAAATTTTGTTGTTGTTGACATCAATTTCCTGTGTTACAATGAGGTAGCTGTTAACCTCTTCTTCTATAGCATATGCTACCTTTTCCTTCTCTTTCAGTTTATTTAATTCTTTTGCACGCCGATTTTCTTGTTCAGCCCTGGCCCTGGTATTCACATCGTGGGTGACTTCTACAATCTTCACCGCCTCTGCCTTTGATAGAGGAATAAGCAAAATTTCCTTCATTTTATTATCTATAAATTCGTTGGGCTGGAGCAGCGTATCATATTTCCACCTTACCCTTTTCAGAGTTTCACTATGTTTGTCCATAATTGTTACCCTGTGTGCATGAGCTGCAACAATTGTAATGTCATTGAAATATTCCAGAAAAAAATCCTCTGCTGCCTCTTGTAGTGCTAGCAGTGCAACATGTTTCCACCTCATGGTACCAAAACATGCTTCCTCATATTGACCTGACTAGTCTTTGGAATGAAAGCTTTGGAACTAGAAGCTCGATACATTTTTGAGCCTTCCTAATTTCCTTAAACAATATGATATGTCTTTGAAGCCTATTCATCCTTGGAGCTTTCAAGATTTTCATGGGCTTCCTTGGTCTCTTCTTTTTACTAGCAGATCTTCCTCCTACTTTAGCACCCAAACCTGATCCTTTTCTTGCCTTCCTCGCAGTCGCCTTTGTTCTTTCCATTTAACTATAAGCCAATATCTCTCTCTCTCTAACAATCAATCTCTCTCTTTCTCTTTCTCTCTCTCTCTCTCTCTCTCTAACAATCTCCCTCTTACTGTCTATAAGATTGCACGCTGTGGCATTATGGCACGCGAGAATAATTTAGCAACTGATAGAATGAAATCCACGCGCCATTGTGCACACATGGGTGCTGTCTCTCTCTCTAACAATCTCTCTCTCTCTCTCTAACAATCTCTCGCTCTATCTCCCTCTAATTGTCCATAAGATTGCACACTATGGCGTGCGGGTATGATTTTGAGACTGATAGAATGAAATCCGTGCGCCATTGTGCACACATGGGCTCTCATTTAAACCACACCATTCAATTTTTTTCCTATCACACATAGGGAAAAATTGTGATTATGGCTTGCGTAAGATGTTGAGCTTAATTTAGAGACGTGTCCGCGCGCCATTGTGCAAACCAGGTAAATATTGGGAAGTTTGTTATTTTGGCTTGTTTATCAATCCCAATAACATACAATTTCGAGTCAAGCTTTCAAACACACACCAACAACACTACTCTATGTCTCACCCTCATACCTGTAGGTATATGTGGATCAATACTCTCTGCGTTGTCACTTTGTGCGCTGCCTTTTGAAATGTAGTCCTTCGCTGTCTCTATCTCCCCCCCTGTCTCTAGCGATGGATGCTTGCACTATCTTCTTCTCTGGCTCCCTTTCTCTCTCTCTCTCTCTCTCTCTCTCTCTCTCTCTATCGCTATGAAGTTTGTAGGCTGTAGGCTATCTTCTTCTACTCTCCATCTCTCTTGCTCTCTCTCTCTCTCTCTCTCTCTCTAAGGTGCTACAATAAGCCTGCCAACGAATATTGTGCAAATTTAATTGTGAAAGTAACCTCTCAATCAAAAGTATACGGTGCAATAAATGCGCACTATTTAGTTTTAGCCGTTTTCCACGTGTGTGTAAAGCATGTAGTTATTCTCCGTGCATGTCGGCAACGGTAGTTTGAATTATATGAGAGAGAGAGAAGGAGAGGGAGAGGGTGGTGCACATATCACTAGGTTGAGAGAGAGAGAGAGAGAGAGAGAGAGAGAGAGAGAGAGAGAGAGAGAGAGAGAGAGAGAGAGAGAGAGAGAGAGAGAGAGAGGCAGAGGATAGGGTGGTTGACACATACACACACACACACACAGGGAGAGTGAGGGAGAGGGTTTTGGAGGGAGGGAGAGAGAGAGAGAGAGAGAGAGAGAGGGAGAGTGAGGGAGAGGGTTTTGGAGAGAGAGAGAGAGAGAGAGAGAGAGAGAGAGAGAGAGAGAGAATTCATTCTGGATGACCTTATAGCTCAGCACAATGATTTCCTCAAGTTTGAAAGAGACAAGTTTGAGCTTGAGGTCCACCAAGGCAGGGTGGTTCTTACTGACATGGTGGTGGTGAACTTAAAAGATTGTGATTCCACAAGACGGTCATACAGGAAGTACTATCAACTGCCTACTATCTATAGACCCTCACGGTGTCCTATGCACGAACGAGATTGCAAGCTAATTAAAGAATCCTTTGGGTTCCTTCTATTCTTAAATTCTCTATTTTCTAGTCTATTGAATAATCCTTTAGAGGTAATCGATGAGGAGAATCTACCACCCGATGAACAAGATGATGAGGACTTGGAGTCCAATGAGGTTCCTGAGATTGAGGAGGATATTAATCTTGAGACAGAGGCTAAAGAGGTGCAACGAAGCAAAATACTTACAATTAAAACATCTGATATCAAACTACCTTTAGATGTCTCTGGGTTTAATGAGAAACAAGCAACATTGATGCTTCCTGGACTACCAAACTTCAAATTTGGTGAGAGATCTTACATTTTCCTCCATGGCATTCAAAGTATATTTTCTTTAAGGGAGGACTTTGCACTTGCAACACTCTCCAAATTTCAAGAGGGGAGGAGTGGATTTATATCTGATGCAAGTAGTGTGATGACGAGGCAATGGAAACCTCTAGTAAACCAATGGAGTGCCTTAAACTTTGCTTTGACAAGGCAGAAAATTATAGAGAGACACTCCCAGATGAGGCCACATTCCAAGCTATTAGAAACAACCTCAGGCCATCAACCAATACTTATGAAGTAGAGGACTGGTTTATGCGTCCCACACAAGGGTCCACAAGGTCAATGGACCTATGGAAGGATGACTTATATATGCAAGATGAGAGCTAAATGGTAAGCCCCCCCCCCCCCCCCCCCCCCCCCACCCCACAAAAAAATAAAATAAAAAATCTAGATGTCAATGTCTTTCTCTAACTCATACTTTCATGTACAGTCATGGATTGCCAAAAAAGGATAACTTTCTTCGCCGTCGGACAAGAGAGTATCGTGGAAGGGATGTAGCACTAGGGCAATACCTTCCCAAACTCTGTGAGGCACCCATACTAGTATTTTACAATGGAATGTCCCAAGAGGGAAGTACAACAACATTTGTCCTCAAGATGCTCTCACGCTTCCTAGGTGGACCAATGCTACCACAAAATGCATACAAAGTTATCCTCGTTGATAAAGTTTTTGCTACAGAATGTTTTGGATACTATCCGGGGTACACTGGTGGTCGTGCAGCTTAGTATTATACATACACAACATTGACACTCACTTTGGGGAAACAAAACCCAAATGAACTATTAGATTATGGCAAACATTAAGTGATCCGATACAAGGGTAATGTGCCAAAAGATATCCACAATCTGTCTTCAAGGTTAGAGGCTTGTGACTTGTACTGTATCTATTAGCTCATTAGGAATCTCTTGTACATGTTCTTACCTAAAATCAAAATCTCTTGATCCACCTATGGCTACCATATTGCATTGTCTCTCTCCACTTTCTCTGGCCTTCACGAGCACTGGAGTTGTTGAATGTCTCTACTCGTTTCTGTTTCTTTTGTTGAAAATGCCTAATTGCTTGTGCTGTTGCCGAACAGTCTAATACATGTTTTTGCTGCAGCCGATGAAGGACTCTATGATAAAACCATTGGAACAACTCTTTCAAACTGTTTGCCTTATCTCGAGAGCCTCCATGATGTGTGTGTCTGAAATATGCATTCCTGGCTATGTAATGAGGCTTTTCCAACCCTTGGGTGTTCCATATCCCTGGGTTTCCATACTTTTGAATGAAGTATGGTAAGTGATTGAAATGTATCCTCATTCCCTATACAACCAAGTGTATACTCTATGGATGTCTTCTTTTGTTCCAATAGCTAAAAAAATGGCTCACAAAATTGTCAACATTTTTCCAAGTGTAAAGGATCTTATTCTTGAAGCTTTTGAAGAATAATTACGGGTGGCCATGGGCGTGGGAAGTCATGGATGCAAATTACACTAGATGGGGAAGTCATATTGATGAAGAGTTGGACACTAGATGGGGAAGTCATATTGATGAAGAGTTGGCCACAATTTTTATTCAATTTCTTGATCCACACTTCTTGGCCAATGTTAAGCTCATGCTCTTGAAACAAGAGCTCAGGCTGTCATATAAGATTTACTATAGTTGGGGTCCAAAAATAGATTTAAGAGAAGTCTGCCAAGCTCCAGCTCAATATCTTGATTCTCTTGAAATAGCACGACTACGAGTGCTACGTAGGTATATTCTAGAGCATTTTTGGTGATAAAGTAATGTAGCCTCTAAAATTTATGTGTTCTAGAACAAAAGATCTTTTTTTGTTTGAAAAACTATTCTTAGTGGTGTGCTTCTTTTTTGCCTACTCCAAAGGGGTGAGGCCTTAGTGATGCCTCCCCTTTTTGCTAATGAAAAAGGGAAGATTATTTTTATAAAAAATATAGAGTTTTATTTTTGAGTGTTTAGAAAAACACTATATGTCATTATTAGATTTTTGGCCTGAGTGGAAACTACGGCCGGTTCTTGGGTGGAAGTAGTGGGTATTGTTGGTTCTTTTTAACAAGTTGGCAAGTGAAGAAGTCAATGATCATGGTGAGTGTGGGTTATTACAGATTCAAGTAAAGGATGCTCTAAGGGTGCATTCAGACAGTATGAGCTTGAGAAACCATTGATTTGTAGATCACACCAAACGCTTGCAAACGTGCTCATTTTGTTGCCTTACTGCAACCTGTTTGGCATTTAATGAAGCTTTACTCTAGCATGTTGTGTCAGCATGTACTATGTTATTGGGCTTCAATGGAACTTAGCATTACTGCCATGGATACAATTCGGTGGTAAGAGTTTTGGCACAAAAATTTGACTCAAATCCCACAATTCCATGGATCCAAAAACTCAATGCTCATAGAATACCATGACGCAAAGTGCAATGCCTGGAGTCTACTCCAAGGTACCCCCCCCCCCCCCCCCCCCCCCCCCCCCCCCCCCCCCAAGCATTTAGAAAATGCAAAGCATGGTGCCTGGAACTTTATCCAAGATGCACAAATACACTTCCTCAAATACATTGCATTACAATCACCAAACAAGGTATAGTGTGACTTCTCACCAAAAATATGAATACAAGTGCACCATTTATTGGCAACATGCTAGGGCTGGGAACCCATCAAGTAAATCAACATCCATGAGAGCTCATACAAAACAAACTTGTAGAACCATAAAGAAATGAGAAAATCTCCACTCCATTGAGTAGATTCCATCTCTGCGACAATAACTTCAAAATAAGCTTCATTGTTTTGCAAACAAGGATCAAATTATTCAACAAAAAATCCTTTTCTTTGACACATCCTTTGTCAAAAACATTGCAAGCTTTGGCTTCAATTTGTAAAACTATGCTTTCAACAACATTGACATCCAAAAACATTGGCTCCATGTTATTTGTGCAAAGAGAAACTTCATTGCTTGATGAAATTTGGACTTCAAGACACCAAACATGATCTCCTTCTAAGCTTACAATGAGAAAAAGACATTGGTAGCAGCGGTTAACACATGCTACACCAATTATGCACCAAGCTGTGGATGTGCTATAGTGCACAATATTTCATTTTCATTGTATAGGGCCTTGGGCTCATGTAGGAGTTCCAAAGGTGTATGAGTCTAGGCTAGAGAGCTCAACTTTATCCCATAGTTGAAGGGTTTGAGGCCCAAAGCTATAAAAGAGCCCTATGCTTAATGAGTAGTCATTCTTGGGTGAGTTCTCCTCTTTGTAGAGTGGATGGTCATGAGGCTCATGGGCTTTCCATGCCCATGTAGCTCTTGATTTCTAATAATCAATTACATTTTCTTTTTTATTAGTCTTCTTTGTTTGATTGTGTGGAGTGAGATTGTATTAGTGTGATGGTAGATCTCCTAATATTTTTTTGAGTTAATCTATTATATCCACACCATTGGCCATGGTGTGTGAGAGCTATGCCTTCCTTCTCTTCATCTCTCTCTACAAGGTGTGCGGTTAGTGTGTGTGCATACGTAGTCGCATTGAGGGGTTGTGCCAGAATGGACACACTAATGCGGAGTAGGTATGTTAATTGCATGCTTGTGTAGTTGCGTGATTAGATTTGTGAATAGAGTGATTGATGTGAGAGGTTAATTTCAACCATGCGATTGTGTGCAAGTGATTAGTAAGTAGGAATGTGTTGTTGATTAAAGGAAGCCCTTTCCATGGCTTCTCTCTATGATGAGTAGAAGGATCCCTTGAATCCTCTATTTCTATACATCTTAGGCTCGTGCTTCCATGCCCCAGCCGGGTTACCGATCCACAATTTAACAATTTTGTGGGTTGCGATTAGGTCGTGCTACAACACCTCCCTACATTTGGCGCCGCTGTCGGGGATCGATAGCCTAAGCTAGTGAGTTTATGATGTGTAGAATAGAGCAATTTCATTACTAATTTCTCGGTTTTTGAGTTTGTGTAAGTTAATTTTGGTGTGATTTGATGATGATTGTGCAAGAAATTGATGCTAATGTTGAGTTATGAATACCCCAAACCCCCAATTTCAATAATTTCATGCTAACCCTTGCTAATTTCACTTCTTTCCATGCTAATTTTACTAATTTCATGCTAATTTTGACTAACCATGCTAACCTAACCACTAACATTGAAGTGTAATGAATGTGAAATCCCCTTGCAAGAGGTGGAATCATCACTCTAATCAAGTTAATTGTGCTACTTTATGCGTAATTTGATGATTTGAGTGTTTGATTTTGACCTACAAATGGTCAATTTTGGAACCGATTTGATGGTGCACACACTTGTGTGTGCAATGATGCGACTTCATGTGGAGAAAAGGAATAGCTTGGAGTGTAATTACGATGTAAGTGAACTCACTTATTATGTCAATTTTGATTGATCAATGTGATTCAATTTTCTAATCATTTGCTAAAATTAGGTGTGTAACACAAATTGACCTACACTTTGCACCTAATTTGATACACTTGGAATATTAATGAAATTGATAGTCAAATTGTGACTAATAAACTTTGTGTGTATCAAAATAATGCTTAATTCTCATGAAGAATTCAGGTGTATGCATAAAAATCATTGTGTGTGTGCATACACCAAAGAGGGAAAAAACTGTCAAAAATTTCAAGTGTGTGTTCATACATAAAAATTGATGGAATTGATGATACATGAGTATGAAATCATGTAATTGATATGTATGCTAGGCTAATTCAATCATTGGATAAGACTAATTGCCAAAAAATTGGGCAAAAATTGAGTGTGTGCGCCCATCCATGACCACTTGATTTTCAATGATTGATGATAAATTGGGACATCTAAATGGTTTTTGATTGGAAATGATCATAAAAAGTGTGTGCAATCATTAGGTTTACGCCTAAATTCATTGCCAATTGAGCCAAATTTGAATTTTTGTGCTTAATTTTTGAGTGTGTGCATTGCTTGATTGGGTCAAAATAGTCTTAATTTTTTAGAAAGTAAGCATGCATGCATTCATTTATGCTTGATTGAGTTTGCAATTTGTGCATTACAATGTGGAATCGATGTAATTTTTGCATATGATTCAATCTAAATTTGGGTGTGTGTGTCTACTCAATGGCATTTGATATCCAAATCGGGGATGAATAATTGGGAGCAATTACCAATTATAATGATTAAAAGGCCTACAAGATTGGTTTATGTATGATTAAGTGATTCATGATGATTCAATTGATACTCAATTGAAAATGATTAGATAAAGACCAATGTCGTGTATGCCAATTTGATGGGAACTCGTAAAAATATTCATTGAATTGTGCCTTTGCAAATGCTATAATCAAATGTGTGTAGCCACAAAAACCAATTGACAAATCCAATTGGATTTGAATGATTGAAAAAATGATCAATGGAAGAATTGAGTACAACTTGGATTTGGGTTAATGAAGAGAGATGTGTGCTCGTTAAGCATGTGTGCATCATCAAACAACTAAATGTAAATTGATTCAATTTTGAATGCACATTTGGATTTCCAATGCATGTGTTTAAGAAGATGCATCAAATTGAAGAAATTTTAATGAAGTTTTCATGATAATGTGCAAAATATTTGACCAATTTTCAAATATGCATGGTTTGATTGGTATGCTTGACTAAGTGAGCATAGTTGTGGTGAAGGTTTCATGTTGGCATGTCATGAGAAACCAAGATGGGCTAGAGTTTAAAATTATCGAATTCAAGTCGAATTGTGGGATGCCTTGGTGCATGATTGAAAGCATCGAACATGTTTTTGATCAAGGAAAGTCACTAATGTATGACACTTCAATTTTATTGCATGAACATTACTAATTGCTATAGAAGTATGTAGCAATGGCACGCTACCATTTATGGTTCGTTGAAGGAACATCTCGTAAACAAATACTTCTCTTGTTGACCATGGGAACAAGCCCCAAGATGAATTTTAACCAAAAAAAAATAAAAATAAAAGAACTCTGGCAGTTTGGTGCTAGCAAATCACTCTCCCACACACAAAAGGCTGCTGGCAGGTGGTTTTGGTTTGGCATTTTCACAACACACACACACACACACACACACACACACACACACACACACACACACACACACACACACACACACACACACACACACACACGATTTGATCTCATGCGCTGCCCACTTGCAGGGCGCCTTGCAATTGCCCTCGAACCTTTATGAATCCGACTCAATTCAAGTCTTGGCTTGGAGCTCACAGAGACCCACATACATGTGCACTCCCTAACCTTGCGGGCCTGGACTGGCTCACAGCACCCCGCACGCTCGCACACGCTTTTATCACAGCAATAGCAGTGCTCAAAAGGGTGCACCCATGTTCTCAATACCTACAGGCTACGAGTGGTTGATTGTGGCGACATAACCGCTGCACACGAGTCATTCAAGACATCAATTCAAGCCTTGGCTTGGCACTCGTAGTGACCCACACACACTCATAATCTCATATTTATGACCTGGCCCCTACTATGACGCCCAGATCCCAAGTCCGCTGCCTACAGCCTGATTATCAACACAAATACACACTCTTCATAAGGCAGACCAGCCTGCGGTGCTCTTGCGGCAGATTGTGCCTCAACCAAACACACACACACACACACAAAATAGCTTGAGTTCTTTCTTCTGAATCACAAGGGACAAAAAGAAGCAGGGCCAATAAGTATTTTTGTGGCTCCTCATCTACATCTCTATTAAACCACCCATTACGTGATCACACAAACAGCTATCGCAGTAATAGCAAGTGTTTGGGCGCTCTGTTAAGGGCAAAATACGAGTTGCCAAGACCAACCCATACTCCCGTGTGCGTGGTGTACTGTTAAAATAACCTCTTAGTTGATGACCATAACTTCGATACAAATAGATCATTTGAGATGGAAGGAATTGGGCTAGCAGGTATAACCGCTCTGAAAAACCTGGCTTCATTGAATGTTCTACGTAATAATATTGTGGCCCTAGGCCCAGAGCTTCTGTAACCATAGCCAATCTGATATTGTTCCTAAAATGCTCACGACCCCAAAGTGTTACACGAGTCACTTGAGCTTTGTATGACCACCATTTAGTCTGGGAAACAGAGGTTCCTAAGTGTGGGAATAGATATAGTTCATAACGGAGTAATGTTGTTCTCCGTGTAGAGTCACGTGATTGATAAAGGTGTGATTTTGCTATGGAAAAAACCAGTTCTTGATTGTAGGCCATTTTTTTAGCACTCCTGATATGCAAACATGCGGATATGTATATTACCCTTGTACAGTTACTCCTTACTGCTACCTTTGATTGGTTTATATATTAGTGTCTTCTGGCTTTTATAGACTCACTTTCTGACTTTGAATCAAAATTGGAAGTATGAATTAATCAAAAAAATGTGTTGTTAATATGCAACATATCGTACACTGTTTAGTTCCTTGTTGGATACTGTACCCCAGTTATTGGATACTTGACTTAAGCCGAGTATATTGGTTTGTGGATAGCTAGGATGTGTGGGATAAAACTAAGCCTGTTTTTTTTTTTAAAAAGCTCGATAGTCGATTGAAACCGGGTATCGGCTGCATTGGGGTTTCTCGTTGGTATTCTGCATGTGACCAGATATTTATTTGATGTGACCTTGCTTTAAGGTAAATAAACATCTCTATATACTGTACCCAGTTGCTGGATGCATGACATATGCCGAGGATTATGGTGTGTGGATTTTATATTGGGATGTGTGGCTAAACCTGAGCCAGGTAAAAAAAATCTCGATGGTCGAATTGAACCGGGTATCGACGGCTTTGGTGTGTCCAGTAGGTATACATTATAAGACTAGATATTTTATGATGTGACCTTGCTTTAAGGTAAATAGCACATCTCTCTCTCTCCATTTACACTCTGTAGCGTATTTTTACCTCTCTATTGTGTCGGGCTGCCTGCAACACGTCTTGTGCTTGCGCTAGGGTTGAGGTGGCTTGTGAGTATAGTCGCATATACTGATGTAAGGTCAGACCGGATCTTCAGCTGGGACTATCCCTGAGTATCTGGCCCGTATGGGTGGCATCTAACTTTGTAGCAGGACTGTGACAGTGGCGGATCTGCTCCCGATTTGCTTCAGCAATGTCTAAAAGCCCCCTAAAATTGTGATTACTCTTACTCACTTGGCATCGTACTATATTCACTTGTGTGCATTCTACACTGTGTGGGTGAGTGGATACTTCCTAATGGGTGCTCAATCATGCCGAAAAAGAACGTGAAGGATACTGTGGGCGCTTCGTCGTCTCCTAATCTACAGGTTTTATAAAATTCCTTGTCTTACATTTGGAATCTCTGTAACTGGTTTTTTGAAATTCTTCAAAAAAAAAACCAGGTAGTCTGTTACCGTATATTTAACCTAAAGCTAATATGTCACTCTGAAGCTTTGTTGATGAAATGATTTGAAAATTTGGAAACTTGTTCCGGATACTTTTTACTGGTCTTTTGGAGATTAATGAATGTGTAGGTACTCTTTTGCTGCTGTGTGACAGTTTGGAAATTATATATTTCTTTGACTAATGATGGTCGATGTCGTAAAATAAACAAATAATTAAGTTGCAACCTGGTTCTAGAAACTGAGTGAAAGGCTCGGTTAAACTAAGTATTGCTTGGATTTTTGTGAATGAGGGGAGTTGTCTGCATGGTTGCCGTTTAAAGTGCCGTAAAATTGGTCTATGAGGAAAATTCTTTTTTTAAAAAAAAATTGGGGGAAACTGCCTGGTAAGAGGCCGCTTTTTCTACTAAGGAAAGAGTATTGTATGTACTTTTTAGAATGGAATTGTATATTGGTGCGAAGATGTTAAGATTCGGTTAAAAATCTGCTCAATAGATTAAATTAACTCGTGTAAAAATTAAAAAAACCCAGAAACTCACAAATAAAATGAGCTGTAATGATCATATAATGTGGATTTGATATTTTGGATTACGGCTTCACTAATTGACTGCTGTCCTGTGTATAAAATTACAGTCACTTGATAAATTTAAATCTCTTGGTAAGGTTCCTATTGCATTAGATCTGCGGTACACTTGTTTGAGGGCACTTTATACTGGTTTCTGTAAAGGCGTCCTGACTTCTCTTAGTGCTTGTTCTCTTATTCATGATAAAGCTAAGAGTTGCTACACATCCGTTATTGAATATGAGTGGCAATACATACTCGGTTTGTATATTGAGCTAAAGTATTGCAGCACATACTGGATTTATTAAAACTGGTTCCAAGATTCTGGTTTTTTTCACATAAGATGATGTTTCTTTTGATACTGTTCGGTAAATTACCTTTACTTCAACTGGGGAATTGAGTTATATATGGCTTGGTTGGGTTGGAACCTCGGCTATTATATAAAATTTGTTGGTCTTCATTTGCTGGATTAAAAAGAAACACTCAAAAATATAGAAGCTGACTCTAACCTAAGCATCTTGCAGTATATACAATAGTGCTTCTAGGAATAGGTTATAAAATCCTCAATTTTATGGAAAGTCGTATAAACTCCCTTTTATACGGATCTGTTCTGGTTTTTTATATGTCGTATCTATCTCAGACCAGGTCCGAGTCTGATCGAAGGACTGACTCACCTAGTGCCTTATATTTTTTTAATTAAAACAACTTTCTATTTCTGGCTAGTGATACAATATAACAAGACATGACTTGATAAGCATTAACATTTCTTGAGAAATGTAGTTTTTTTAAATATATATATATATCAAAAGATTTAGAAAAAGATGGTTTAAAAAAAAGAGAGATAGATGTATATTAAATTGAGGAATGAACAGGTACATTGCTACTTTATAGTGTGCAATTTCCTTTATCAGATTGGCAAAATTTACCAAAGAATGGTTTATTTCAAAACTAAACAAAATACTTGTTAAGAACAATATGTTTTTTTTAAGGTGACATGGATAACAACTGGGATGCCCTGCATCACCTGCGTACAGTCACGTGCTAACGAACTGTTTTCTTGTGGCTATGGGTGCAGGTGAGGGCTACCTTCCTTGATTAAATTGTGGAGTTCTTAACAAATGGAGGATATCTTAATGTGACGCAAATTTTCCTAGACTTTGGGTTTATGGATTCTTGAACTATATCTTGTTATCTTCATTACCTTGTACAAAATTTATTTTCAACTGCAAATAAATTATTGTGCAATACCACTGTACTTTTCTAGAATTCATGGTCTGTGAATAGCTCGTGTTCGTTTGCGTATATGTATTTAGATTTAAAACTGCTACACACACAATAAATGCAAAAGGGGATTGACTGGTTGGTTGGTCTCTCTCAGACTATGTTTCTAGAATCTTTGGCCTATGATAGTATAATGATTATACTCTTATAGGCTGGGGTGCTATCACACAGTCCCTGTGTTTTTTTAAACCTGACTGGTGATAAGGTTGCTATCACTACCATACCACTTTTTATTTATTTATGTATTTATTTATTTTTTTTCACTCTTGTTAGATATTATCCTTTACTTTATTTATTACTTCTGTTTACCAGGTTGTGGGAAAGCTCACTGCAAGAATGAAAGTCTGTTCTGACCCTGAAAAAAGAGCTTTGATTTCAGAAAAACTTCGTCTAGCTAAAAATATAGAAAAAACCTTCCCTTGTGTCTCTTATAGGGCTAGGCCCTATCTTCATAGGGCTGTAAAATTCAAAAAGATGTAACTGGGTGTATTTGTTCCTCAGGTCTAGACTCCTCGTCCTAGAAGTTGGAATTCTAACTTATGATATGTTTGCAGATTGTTCCCCTTTCACAAGGACTTGCTCTTCCTGTGGAACCTTTATCCCTTGCCTCTCTTCTTGTGCTCAAATGTATACAAGATAGAGAAGCTTCTGCCCTTATTTATGATGCTTCGAAGGAGTCTAGTCTTTCTCTTGTCCAATTGATTTCATTTGACCTATGGATAAAAGTTCTAGATCTCCTTGTAAAAAACAATTCTGATGGTCTTAACCTTTTGATTGAATTTTCTTCAAATCTGGCCGGTCTTTCCAAAGCACACACTTGTTACCATATACATGTGGTAGTGATGTGTGTGAACACACTAGGACCGCCGGGGCATTTTTTCCTCTTTAGGAGGTTTTTTCCCCCGTGCATTGTATATACGCCCATCACTCACGCCCATCACTCTAGGGCTATCAATCTTTCCATTGCACACTAAGTAACACACTCTCTATTGTGTGCCTTGAGCTTCCTTCGTCTTCTCCAAGCTGTGTGTGTTTCTCTGCAACCCTAATTCCAACAATTGGTATCAGAGCAGGTCACGTCCTCCCGGGCTTAGTCGCCAGCTGCTCCAGCACACGCCTGCTCACTTTCTCCGATTTCAGTGAGCTTTGGCGAGCGTTCGCAGGTCTGCTCAGAATTTTGATTTGGGCTCATTTCGGCCTCCGTTTCCACTACGGGCAGTACTGCACAGGCTATTTCGTCATTTTGTGCAGATTTTCTGCCAGTGCCGTTTTCTGCATAACAGGTGTCTTATAGTCTTCTACGGTTTTTGCTATATAGCACAAGTTGTTCCCGCTCCATTTCTCCTATTTTCGGGCAGTTTTCACATCAGGTGCAGCATTTACCATGGCTGACAACAACAACATAGATATGTTCAAGATGTTTGCTGCTGAGGACAGGTTGGATGGGGACAACTACCCTATGTGGGCTTATATGATGCAACATGTTCTTGTGTCAAAAGGTGTCTGGAACATTGTGCAGGGCATTGATGTACGTCCTGGTTCTGAAGATGTAGGTGATGTTGAGGATGTTGCAGGTCTTGCTGCAAGGATTGCAGCTGTTAGAGTTGTTTTGCCTACGGCAGAACGAGCTCGTTGGGATGTTAAGGATGCGCAGGCTCATGCATTGATTGCGTTGTCTGTGAAGCGCACCATTATTCCTCACATCCGTTCAGCAAAATCTGCAAAACAGGCTTGGGATATTCTAGCAGGTCTTTATGCAAGCCGCAATGAGGCTAAAATTGCTTTGCTGCGTAAAGAGCTAGAGTCGAAGATTATGCATGAGGAAGATGATATGGACACTTTCCTTGCTAGTGACAAGGATATCAATGAGCAACTCATTTCTGCAGGTGAAGTCATTTCGGACAGTTCCCTTGTGCAGACTGTTCTTGATGCCCTACCAGACTTTTGCTAGTACTTGGAGACTGATGACCCAAGGAAATCCTGAAGTTATCAAGTTTGATGCATTATGCACATTGCTGTTGCAAGAGTCACTTTCTAGAAAAAACAGGACTAGGCAGCGTGCAGTTGAACAGGCTTTTATTGCTTCTCAAAGAAAGGGTGGTAACAGTAATGCAGCCACTTCTTATGGTTCTGCTGCGAGTGGCAAAAATTATGTTCCTAATGCTTCTGCTGGCAGCACTTCGTCTGGCAATTCTGGTGATAAGGGCAAAAAGAAGATGCGTTGCCATTATTGTAAAGCCAATGATCACTTGATCAAGTCGTGTCCTAAGTTGAAGGCCAAAGAGGCTAAGAAGAAAGAGGGTGGTTCCACTGCAAATGCTAGTTCCACTACAATTGCAGCCATTGTTGAGTCTTCTGTGAAAGGAGATTGTGATGCTGATGTTGATGCAGAATGGGCTTTTAGCACAGAGTGCACTTACAATCCTGCTGTCCATGATGCATGCTTGTCAGTTGCTGCAGATTCACATGTGTGGTATTTCGACAGTGGTGCTACAAAGCACATTACCTCACATCGTGAATTGTTTACCTCTCTCGAGTCTGTCCCTCATGGGAATTCAGTCACTTGTGCCAACAACGCCTCTTATCCAGTTCAGGGAGTTGGAAAGATTGTGCTCACTGCTGCTAATGGCAGTTCCTTCACACTTGTTGATGCACTTTATGTACCTGGGATCAAGAAGAATCTCTTGTCTGTATCCGCACTTGCTAGACTTGGACTTGTAGTCAAATTTGTGGATGACAGATGTACAGTTCATGATCTCAGTTTTGGTGATGAAATTGTTGCATCTGGGCTTTTGTGCCGTGGGCTGTATAAGCTCACTTTGTATGACAAGTGTGGACAAAATTTTGCAAATGCTGTTGCAGATTCAAGGGCTATTTCAGATGCAAAACTTTGGCATGCACGTTTTGGTCATCTGAATTTTGCCAGTTTGCTGCGTTTGCAGAAATCTGATATGGTTGCTTCTTTGCCGCCTCTTGAAGCACCTGTCAAACATGTTTGTGAAGGCTGTATTCTGGGTAAAATGCAGCGTTCTAAGTTTCCAAAGGATGGTTTAGTTAGGGCCACATGCAGGTTGCAGCTTGTGCATAGTGATGTTTGTGGGCCCATGCAAACTCCGTCCTTGGGCAATTACCTGTACTTCGTGACTTTCATTGATGATTACTCCAGGCATGCATGGGTATTTCCGCTTAAAGCGAAGTCCGAAGTTTTTATGTGCTTCAAACAATTTTTGGCTATGGCTGAAAATGTCTCAAAATGTACTATGGGCACCCTCCGTTCCGATCGAGGGGGGGAGTATATGTCTCATGAATTTAATGCATTTCTGGCTAGTCATGGGATAAAACACCAATGCACAGTGCCTTATACACCTCAGCAAAATGGTGTTGCTGAGAGGAAAAACAGGTCACTAACGGAAATGGCACGATGTATGGTCAAAAGTCAAGCTTTGCCGCATTCTTTTTGGCTTGAGGCCATCATGTGTGCCACTTATGTACTTAATAGGTGTCCTACGAAAGCTTTGCAGTCTATTACTCCATATGAAGCATGGCATGATAGAAAACCTTCTATTGAGCACATGCGTGTTTTTGGCTGTTTGGCATATGCTTTGGTGCCACAAGTGCAGCGCAGAAAATTGGATGATAAGGCTGTCAAATGTATTTTTGTTGGTTATAGTGCTGAAAGCAAAGGTTACAGGTTGTATCATCCGCAAACAAAACGTATTCTGGTTTCACGGGATGTAGTGTTTGTGGAAGACTCTGTTCAGCCCTTGCTGTCATGTACTAGAGACAGTAATGTAAGCTCACAGGACATTTATGACACTTTGTTGCCTCTTTTCAGTGGTGGAAATACGAATGTAAGTTCCAATGAGGCAAATGTACAGCCTATGGGGGTTTCTGAAAATGTTTTAGAACAGCCTATTACTGATGCAGATGTACATGATGTGCTTGATGAGGAAAGGGCTGAAAATGAGCAGGCTAGAGGTATGCCAAAATGGCTGGTGCACACTTTGCGTGACAGTAAATTGGATGCACCTTTATCTAGTCGTACTCGTTCAGGCTCTCGCCATGCATCTTATGCATCAGATTGTTATGCTTTGGCTGTGTCTAGTTTACATGATGTTGAGGAGCCTCTGTCTTTTGATGAAGCACAGAATTCAGAAAATTGGATTGCTGCCATGAAATCAGAATATGATGCACTTATAGAGAATGACACATGGACTTTATGTGATTTGCCTCCTGGCAAAAAGGCCATTGGTACGAAGTGGGTTTACAAGTTGAAACGCAAGCCGGATGGTGAGATCGATCGCCATAAGGCTCGACTTGTTGCAAAGGGTTATGCACAACAAAAAGCCATAGATTATGAAGAGACTTTTGCTCCCACTTGTCGTATGACTACTGTGCGTTTTCTATGTGCATTGGCAGCTCATTTTGGTTGGGATGTACATCAATCAGCCATTGTTACTGCTTTCTTGAATGGTGACATATTTGAGGAAGTTTATGTAACGCAGCCTCGCGGTTTTGTCATAAAAGGACAAGAGGACAAAGTGTGCAAATGTAAGAAGGCTTTGTATGGGTTGAAGCAATCTCCTCGTGCTTGGTATGAGAAAGCTGACACTCATTTGGTTAAACGAGGCTTTCGTAACAGTCCAACAGAAAGCACATTGTATGTAAAGCGTGAGGATGATGTATTTCTCATTGTGGTTCTTTATGTTGATGATTTGCTGATCACTGGACCAAATGAGAGACATATTGCTGAATTTAAGGCTGATTTGAATGCTACTTTCAAGATGAAAGATTTGGGGCTGTTGCATCATTACTTGGGTATACAGTTTAAGCAGTGTGATGGTGGTATTGCCTTGTGTCAGAAAAGTTACATAGAGACATTGCTATGTAAGTTTGGACTTGAGGATTGCAAACCTATTGCCACTCCCATGGAAACAGGTTTGAAGTTGAGTCTACATGATGCTGGCGATCTTGCTGATGTCACTCTTTACCAAACTGCTGTTGGCTGCCTCATTTATGTATGCAACACGAGGCCAGATATTCAGTTTGTAGTCTCGCAGGTCAGCAGATTTATGCATAGCCCAGGGTCTAAGCATTGGCAGGCTGTCAAGAGGATTTTCCGCTACCTTAGTGGCACTTTACATCTTGGCTTGTTTTATCCCAAGGGGGGATCATTGCCGCCAGACTTACATGCTTTTTCGGACTCAAAATGGGCTGGTTGTTTTGACACGCGAGTGTCCACAAGTGGTTTTTGTTTCATGCTTGGCAGTTCATGTATATCATGGTTGAGCAAGAAGCAACCTACTGTGGCCACTTCGAGTTGTGAGGCTGAGTACAGGGCAGTCTTCACAGCTACGGTTGAGTGTGTATGGCTTAGACGCCTTATGGCTGACTTGGGTGTTGGACAGGACACTGCCAACACTATCTACACTGACAGTCAGAGCGCATTGGCAGTTGCGAGGAACCCAGTTTTTCATGCTCGCACAAAGCACATTGAGGTGCATTACCACTATGTCAGGGAGAGGCTCTCAGCAGGAGAGATCAGCTTGGCTTATGTGCCAACACAGGACAACCTTGCGGATCTTTTCACAAAGGCATTGTCTCGTGAGAAGCTTGAAGCTTTCCGCAAAGCTTTGGGCTTACTCCCCTTTGTGGACTGATCCTGTCCTCAGGGCATGGCACTTCCCTTTACTCATGTGCCAGCTCTTGTTCACCGCATCACTCCAGGGGGGATTTGTTACCATATACATGTGGTAGTGATGTGTGTGAACACACTAGGACCGCCGGGGCATTTTTTCCCTCTTTAGGAGGTTTTTCCCCCCGTGCATTGTATATACGCCCATCACTCACGCCCATCACTCTAGGGCTATCAATCTTTCCATTGCACACTAAGTAACACACTCTCTATTGTGTGCCTTGAGCTTTGTTCGTCTTCTCCAAGCTGTGTGTGTTTCTCTGCAACCCTAATTCCAACAACACTCAAGACTTAGCATCTTTTTCTGCCAAAGGATCTGAACTGTCTAATCTGCTTAGAAAGTTTTGTGGCCTTAGTCCGATCTTTGTGACAGCTCCCTCTACTCCTATTGTCCCTCCTCAGAATAGCCTCTTTTGTAGAGATGCAGCTGCCCTAGAAGCTGTTAAGGAATTTGAGAAAGACCTTTGTTCACTCAGTGATGCTTCGCTTTTGGACATGGTACCAAAAGTCTCTAGGGACTTTCCTTTTTTACCATCACGGCAAGTTGAGGTAGAATCCTTAGGAGTTGAGCACAAGCTGTGGATGTTTCCAAATAAAGGATTTCTCGCACCTATTTCCATGGAAACCTTGGTCTTCCTTGCCAACTTGGCGCCCGCTACTATTGAGGAATGCAAACTTAAAGTATTGAAAGGAATCCAGCTCTTGGACAAAGGAGATCTTATTAAAGCCCCTTTCAATATGTGTTTCCTTGACGATAAAAAATGTAGTTCGAATTCTGGGTTGTATGCAAGAACTAAAGGAGTTATGACCTTTAGTAAAAGCAATGTAGATTACTACACCGAAACAGTTTGGAATGTGTTCAGGCCGTACCTTAAGTGTGCGTGCAGATTCTTGGACCCTAAAGCTTCCTGCGAATCAAGCATAATTTGGTTTGACCATGCTATTTGGTACGCCCTCAACAATTTGCCTAATATCTTTCTTGATAAAGCAGAAGAATTTCACCTTTCCCTCTTCTGCTTGTGGCTCAGTGGACAAGCGAAGGATCTAGTCTTAGCCCAAATTACCTTTATTCAATATAGATCTATTATGCGTGACACTCTTGAAGAGCTTGGATCTGATGGATGTGGGACTCTACTTACCACGTATGACGGCTTTAAAGGTATCAAAAGTATAGTTGGACAAATCAAACCAAACATTGAAGAAGATGATTCACAAGTTTCCAAACGTCAGAATACTCCTGTTTCTCCTGCGGCGTCTTACACATCTTTCTTAACTCCCTCCTTGAGTGATTCAGTGATTGGGAGAGGGAGAAGTAGAAGTTATGTGAGAGATAGGGGAAGAAACCTACCAGTCAGAAACCTATTGGACATGTAATTTGCAGGATCGAAGGATGAGTTGCGGAAGACGCTACCTACCTCCAAAAGATTCAGTGTGTAATAGGATTTTCTCACATTGCTTGTTTACAAGCAAAATTTTGGATTTCTTTACTCCCCAAGCTATCTTTTTAGAATGTTTTGGACATATTTTTGGGTCGAATTTATTACTAAAGGATGTGATTTTTGGTTGGAAATATTCGCCACCCATTAAGAATCTATTTTATTCCAATGAATTTCTCCATAATAATGAGGTACCTATCTGCTCTTGTCATCTATTTCAAAAATTCTGTAAACACTTCACTGATTTTGGTTCACATGTTTGTACATCAAACCTTGAGATCATCTCGGATCCTCATGTTAGAAGTCTCTTGAGTAATGGCTTGAATCATATTCCCCCTTTTCCACTAAATCCTCAATGTGCCTTATCAGCATTACTTGAATGCCTGGCCGACTTGGCCTTAAAACTCCAATTGGAGGCGGAAGTTCACTTCCAACTTACATCAACTCTCAAAAATATCTTTTGGAAAAAGATTAGTGTTTTACCACATTCGTGGCTTAGCACTGATATTACTTGGCTTACGCATAAAATGAAGACCTCTATCTATGAGATTAAAAAGAAATGGCTCATTATTGGCCTAGATAAAGCATCTAACACTGCTTCCTTGATATGTAAAAAATTTTCTTTTGATGCTACCAGTTCTAGACTTAATAGTAATGACTTTCTTAAACTAGATTACTCTCCTCTTTGCGTAGCTACAACGTTAAACAATGAATTATCAGGTCTCGGATATTATCCTGCATCTCAAAAAATTCCTGTACTCTTCCCAACGTACAAAATGCATAAACATAAATTCAGATGGATTTCTGATGCTTCAAATAGCTTTTTCTCCTGTGTTACGAAAGATATCACCCACTGCTTAAACTTTGTCTTACTAGAAATCAAAAATATCTGTGCCATCAAACACAGTGATATTAAGAGTTTCAGAAATGTAGACTATTGCCCTTTTTGGGTCATAAAAAACGCAGCTGAGTTATTTATCAACCTCCCATATAGTATTTACTCCATCTTCACTGCAGACATTACTCAATGCTATGAAAATATCCCTTTAGATGGGCCATTCGGTCTTTTTTATACCTTATCATTTCTTATAAAGATTGCCTTTGCCCACAGAAAGGAACTTGGATATACGTGCATCTCACATAAAGGGAATAAAGTATGGGTAAAAAAATCGAATAAATCTGCACCTTTCATCTTTAAAGAGGAAGATCTATATAGGTATATCCTTTGGCTACTGAATAATTGTTGTATCCAATTAGGTAATACCTGCTACAAACAAACTCTAGGGATACCAATGGGGTTTGCATGCTCCCCGATTATGTGTAATCTTTATCTTTGTTACTTCGAATATCATTGGCTCCTTAAAATATTAACTATACCAACAAGTAATTCATTACTCTCACACATTGCACAGTCTTTCAGATTTATGGATGACCTTTGTAGCATCAACAACCCCTTATTTGAACCTACACTTAAAGAGATTTATCCACCTTGCATATGTATCGAACCTACATTCTCTGAGAAAGTACTATGGCAGGATAAATTGATCGTTTCTAGAACACACTTTCTGAATATTGAGTTTACAATAATTTCCCCTTTTGTGGGAAACTTTTATACTCGCTTTTTTTGGAAAAGAGATAAACTTATGCTTATGTCTTCTGAATTTACGAAGAAAAAAAGCAATAGACCGTACAAAAATTCTCTACACACCTGTCTAGGAATGCTTTTTCTTATAATGTATGCCTCTTCCGACTGTTTTAGAGCATATGAAGAGATAGATACGTTAATTACCAATTAGTTCATCAAGAACGGGTTTACAAAAAAAGACCTGGTTGCATGCATCTGCAACTCCTTAGAAAGACACAACTGGACCTATCTTAAATTTGATTTACAAAATCTGATTAGTCTACTTAAATCAGACTGATTCAAAAAACCTCAGCATAACCTGCGTCTGATAATACAAATACTTCTCGAGGTTGTAGGCCCCTATTCTATGGGGTCTACTACCTCATAGGATTCGGTGCCTGGGAAAGGGTGGGCACACACACACACACACACACACACACACACACACACACACACACACACACACACACACACACACACACACACACACACACACACACACAAAATAGCTTGAGTTCTTTCTTCTGACTCACAAGGGACATAAAGAAGCAGGGCCGATAAGTATTTTTGTGGCTCCTCATCTACATCTCTATTAAACCACCCATTACGTGATCACACAAACAGCTATCGCAGTAATAGCAGGTGTTTGGGCGCTCTGTTAAGGGCAAAATACGAGTTGCCAAGACCAACCCATACTGCCGTGTGCGTGGTGTACTGTTAAAATAACCTCTTAGTTGATGACCATAACTTCGATACAAATAGATCTTTTGAGATGGAAGGAATTGGGCTAGCAGGTATAACCGCTCTGAAAAACCTGGCTTCATTGAATGTTCTACGTAATAATATTGTGGCCCTAGGCGCAGAGCTTCTGTAACCATAGCCAATCTGATATTGTTCCTAAAATGCTCACGACCCCAAAGTGTTACACGAGTCACTCGATCTTTGTATGACCACCATTTAGTCTGGGAAACAGAGGTTCCTAAGTGTGGGAATAGATATAGTTCATAACGGAGTAATGTTGTTCTCCGTGTAGAGTCACGTGATTGGTAAAGGTGTGATTTTGCTATGGAAAAAACCAGTTCTTGATTGTAGGCCATTTTTTTTAGCACTCCTGATATGCAAACATGCGGATATGTATATTACCCTTGTACAGTTACTCCTTACTGCTACCTTTGATTGGTTTATATATTAGTGTCTTCTGGCTTTTATAGACTCACTTTCTGACTTTGAATCAAAATTGGAAGTATGAATTAATCAAAAAAATGTGTTGTTAATATGCAACATATCGTACACTGTTTAGTTCCTTGTTGGATACTGTACCCCAGTTATTGGATACTTGACTTAAGCCGAGTATATTGGTTTGTGGATAGCTAGGATGTGTGGCATAAAACTAAGCCTGTTTTTTTTTTTAAAAGCTCGATAGTCGATTGAAACCGGGTATCGACTGCATTGGGGTTTCTCGTTGGTATTCTACATGTGACCAGATATTTATTTGATGTGACCTTGCTTTAAGGTAAATAAACATCTCTATATACTGTACCCAGTTGCTGGATGCATGACATATGCCGAGGATTATGGTGTGTGGATTTTATATTGGGATGTGTGGCTAAACCTGAGCCAGGTAAAAAAAATCTCGATGGTCGAATTGAATCGGGTATCGACGGCTTTGGTGTGTCCAGTAGGTATACATTATAAGACTAGATATTTTATGATGTGACCTTGCTTTAAGGTAAATAGAACATCTCTCTCTCTCTATTTACACTCTGTAGCGTATTTTTACCTCTCTATTGTGTCGGGCTGCCTGCAACACGTCTTGTGCCTGCGCTAGGGTTGAGGTGGCTTGTGAGTATAGTCGCATATACTGATGTAAGGTCAGACCGGATCTTCAGCTGGGACTATCCCTGAGTATCTGGCCCGTATGGGTGGCATCTAACTTTGTAGCAGGACTGTGACAGTGGCGGATCTGCTCTCGATTCGCTTCAGCAATGTCTAAAAGCCCCCTAAAATTGTGAGTACTCTTACTCACTTGGCATCGTACTGTATTCACTTGTGTGCATTCTACACTGTGTGGGTGAGTGGATACTTCCTACTGGGTGCTCAATCATGCCGAAAAAGAACGTGAAGGATACTGTGGGCGCTTCGTCGTCTCCTAATCTACAGGTTTTATAAAATTCCTTGTCTTACATTTGGAATCTCTGTAACTGGTTTTTTGAAATTCTTTTAAAAAAAAAAACCAGGTAGTCTGTTACCGTATATTTAACCTAAAGCTAATATGTCACTCTGAAGCTTTGTTGATGAAATGATTTGAAAATTTGGAAACTTGTTCCGGATACTTTTTACTGGTCTTTTGGAGATTAATGAATGTGTAGGTACTCTTTTGCTGTGTGACAGTTTGGAAATTATATATTTCTTTGACTAATGATGGTCGATGTCGTAAAATAAACAAATAATTAAGTTGCAACCTGGTTCTAGAAACTGAGTGAAAGGCTCGGTTAAACTAAGTATTGCCTGGATTTTTGTGAATGAGGGGAGTTGTCTGCATGGTTGCCGTTTAAAGTGCCGTAAAATTGGTCTATGAGGAAAATTCTTTTTTTAAAAAAAAATTGGGGGAAACTGCCTGGTAAGAGGCCGTTTTTTCTACTAAGGAAAGAGTATTGTATGTACTTTTTAGAATGGAGTTGTATATTGGTGCGAAGATGTTAAGATTCGGTTAAAAATCTGCTCAATAGATTAAATTAACTCGTGTAAAAATTAAAAAAACCCAGAAACTCACAAATAAAATGAGCTGTAATGATCATATAATGTGGATTTGATATTTTGGATTACGGCTTCACTAACTTACTGTTGTCCTGTGTATAAAATTACAGTCACTTGATAAATTTAAATCTCTTGGTAAGGTTCCTATTGCATTAGATCTGCGGTACACTTGTTTGAGGGCACTTTATACTGGTTTCTGTAAAGGCGTCCTGACTTCTCTTAGTGCTTGTTCTCTTATTCATGATAAAGCTAAGAGTTGCTACACATCCGTTATTGAATATGAGTGGCAATACATACTCGGTTTGTATATTGAGCTAAAGTATTGCAGCACATACTGGATTTATTAAAACTGGTTCCAAGATTCTGGTTTTTTTCACATAAGATGATGTTTCTTTTGATACTGTTCGGTAAATTACCTTTACTTCAACTGGGGAATTGAGTTATATATGGCTTGGTTGGGTTGGAACCTCGGCTATTATATAAAATTTGTTGGTCTTCATTTGCTGGATTAAAAAGAAACACTCAAAAATATAGAAGCTGACTCTAACCTAAGCATCTTGCAGTATATACAATAGTGCTTCTAGGAATAGGTTATAAAATCCTCGGTTTTATGGAAAGTCGTATAAACTCCCTTTTATACGGATCTGTTCTGGTTTTTTATATGTCGTATCTATCTCAGACCAGGTCCGAGTCTGATCGAAGGACTGACTCACTTAGTGCCTTATATTTTTTTAATTAAAACAACTGTCTATTTCTTGCTAGTGATACAATATAACAAGACATGACTTGATAAGCATTAATATTTCTTGAGAAATGTAGTTTTTTTAAAAATATATATATATCAAAAGATTTAGAAAAAGATGGTTTAAAAAAAAGAGAGATAGATGTATATTAAATTGAGGAATGAACAGGTACATTGCTACTTTATAGTGTGCAATTTCCTTTATCAGATTGGCAAAATTTACCAAAGAATGGTTTATTTCAAAACTAAACAAAATACTTGTTAAGAACAATATGTTTTTTTTAAGGTGACATGGATAACAACTGGGATGCCCTGCATCACCTGCGTACAGTCATGTGCTAACGAACTGTTTTCTTGTGGCTATGGGTGCAGGTTAGGGCTACCTTCCTTGATTAAATTGTCGAGTTCTTAACAAATGGAGGATATCTTAATGTGACGCAAATTTTCCCAGACTTTGGGTTTATGGATTCTTGAACTATATCTTGTTATCTTCATTACCTTGTACAAAATTTATTTTCAACTGCAAATAAATTATTGTGCAATACCACTGTACTTTTCTAGAATTCATGGTCTGTGAATAGCTCGTGTTCGTTTGCGTATATGTATTTAGATTTAAAACTGCTACACACACACACATACACACACACAAAATAGCATGAGGTCTTTCATCTGAATCTTCTATTACATGGGACAGAAAGAAGCAGGGCTGATAAGTATTTTGGGAGCCCCTCATCTACATCTGTATTAAACCGCCCATTACATGATCACACAAACAGCTATCGCAGTAAAAGCAAGTATTTGGACACTCTACCAAAGGCAAGATACGAGTCGCCAAGACTAACCCATACTCCCGGGTTCGTGGAGTACTGTTAAAATACCCTCTTAATTCATGACCATAACTACGATACAAAAAGATCTTATGAGGTGGAAGGAATTGGGCTAGAAGGTATAACCGCTCTGAAAAACCTGGCTTCAATGAATGTTCTATGTAATAATACTGTGGCCCTAGGCCTAGAGCCTTAGTAACCATCGCCATTATGATATTGTTCCTAAAATGCTCGCGACCCCAAAGGATTACACGAGTCACTCGATTTTGATATGACCACCATTTAGTCTGGGAAACAAAGGTTCCTAATTGCGGGAATAGATGTAGTTCATAACGGAGTAAAGTAGCTCTCCGAGTAGAGTCACCTGATTGATAAAGGTGTGTTGTTGCTATGGAAAAAACCAGTTCTCGATTGTAGGACATTTTTTGATTAACACACCTGAGGAGCAAATATACGAATATGTAAATTACTTGAGTACAGTTACTCCTTACTGTTACCTTGGACGTGTTTATGTATAAGTGTCATCTGGCTTTTATAGACCCACATTTGGACTTTTGAGTTGGAATTGGAAGTAATAATTTATCACAAAAACCTGTTGTTGCTATGTAGTGTATCGTACACCGTTAAGATTATTGCTGGTATACTGTACCCTAGTGGATGGCTGCATGACTTCAGCTGAGTATAAGGTTCAATTGAATTGGTAACGGGATGTGTGAGATCAACCTGAGCCAGGTTCAAAAAGCTCATAAGTTGATTCGAGCCGGGTATCGACCGCATTGGTTTTTTTTAGTTGGTATACATAATGTGACTTGGTATTACTGGACTTGACCTTGCTTTAAGGTAAATAAAATCTCTCTCTCTCTCCTCTCTCTCTCTCTCTCTCTCTCTCTCTCTCTCTCTCTCTCTCTCTCTCTCTCTCTCTCTCTCTCTCTCTCTCTATACACACAGTAGCGTTTTTTTAAAAAGCTTCTCTGTTGTGTCGTGTTGCCTGCAGCACGCCACTGCCTGCGCTAGGGTTGAGTTGGCAGGTGAGTGTAGCAGCGAATGTTGGGGCGATGTCAGGCCAAGGGCCAGGACGGACATGCAGTCAAGGGGCGCTATATTTAGGGGCTAGGAGTCTATATATGGCACGGTTGGGTGGAGAGTTTCATGGTCCAGTCCCTCGCGGTCTAACATTGGTATCAGAGCAAGGTGGAGAGGAGGAAGGAGGGTGGAGCCATGGCGGAGAAAGATGGAATGGTTCTCTTTTCAAGGCATGTACTCTCTCTCTCTCTCTATCCTTCTCTCCCGGAATCTCTCTCTTTCATGATTATGGAGGGCTGCTATCCCAAGCCGGGAAGGAAGAAGGAGATGGGCGTCATGCATGAGGCATGCAAGAGGAGGGCCGTGGAAGCGGCAGCCTGCACAAGCTGGGGACGAGGCACACAGGTGTGCATGAACCCCTGTCAAGCCGAGGCGATGAGGAAGTAGAACCCGTGTGCAGGACCTCTTGAGGCGAGGGGACCGGGTGTGTCGACCGGCTCCAAATCAGCCAAAGTATGGCTTGACAGGAGCGTGTCGGCGAGCCAGGGAGTTTACGTATCTGCAGTAACCTCAAAAACGGACCTCAGCGTGCGCTGGCTCAGCCTTCTTGCTCACCCAAGGCTGCCATCGCTGCTGCCTGCAGGGAGTTTTTTTTTTGATTTTTTTAAAAACTTTACTTTAAGGTTATCAACTCATCCCCTTGGGAGGGGCAAGGCCCGACGTCCGCTCAGGCATGCAAAGCTCAGATTGGGCATGCAAAGGAACCATGGCTCCGGACGGACATGCGATTCAAGCTCGTGTGCAGGAAATTTACAAGCTACCTCTCGAAACCTCTCCATGTCGGGATTGAAAGCGGAGTTCAAGGCAAGCAGTGCTCGGGAAGCAGGGAGTTTAGTTGGCCATGATGCAAGGTTTCTAACTTCGACATGGATTGGAAATCACATGCAAGGCATCACTAGCGGCGGACGCCGATTGTTTTGAAAGGAATCCGGCCGACTCATTGATTCAAGCAGTACCAAGTCTGGTACAGATTTGGACTCCAGACTCGAGAATTTATGGATCCCATGGGAGAGATCCAACACCATGCACGACAAGGTCGTGGGTTGGCATCTTGGCGAGGCTTCAAGGTGCATCTGTTAACGCTCCAGGTATTTTTGTCTATGTTTCTGCATTACTTTTTGCATTCTTTACAATCATCTGCACTTTGTTTGGTTTTGTGAATTCCGACTGGTGCAATAGTTGCCGCCCAAGAGATAGGTAGAATTTATCAAGCAAGGCTTGAATGCTTCTACGGCAACGCTATGGAAGTTCTCACAAGATTCCAAATTGGTTGCGCATTGGGCAAGGCCCTTGGCAGCAAGAAGTAAAGTAGTATTGAGCATGTGTTTGATAACTCTAGTATGCACTAGCATGGATGATCACGCCTATCATTCATAGAGCCAAGCAGGTATGCACGGCATAATTTGCACGTGTTCTATTTTTTTTCCATTACATTACACTTTGCCACGGTCAATTGTTTGTGCATGATCGACAAGGTCTACTCTCTTTGCTATGACATATGTCCTCGCTGATAGCATTTATTGGCAATGAGGCCGGACATAGTTATCTGAGGCATGGATTCTCTTGAGTACCTTGATAGAGCACGCTCGTCATAGGTTACATGTTGCTTCAAAGGCACGCCCAAGGACCAATTTTTCAGTATCTCAAGGAGATCGGCATGGCCTATTACTAGATTTGTTGTGGGCAGTAAGTTGCTCGCCATGGCTGACTCCTTGTCACTGTTTCTACAAACTGACAGAGGATGCTTGCCACACAATACTGGTTAATTTCACTTGAAATTGCTCGACAAGGTCGATTCTTTTTGTTATGATATCTGCAGCCACATTCGTTGACTGTCAGCACAAACATATTTCTATGAAGCAAGGCTTCACATCAGGCTTCTTGCATTGACACTCCCCATGTTTGGCATATGCTATGAGCATACAACTTGGGAAGGATATGGCAAACTGTCTGCAGGATATTTCATTCCGTACACTGGTTACAACAACAACCAGGTTCGCCCAGTTTAAGTTTTCCTTGTTTTTTCCATGTTTACACTTTCCTTGGCAATTACTATCATTGTGCAAAGCAAAGTGCTTTGGCAATTTTACACGAAGCAAGGCTTATCCCTTGTGCCGCGTTACTGCCCATTGACCTCGAATCACGGGCGTTGGCACACAAGTTTGGGAAACTGGTAGGACCAACAGTTTGCTCTCATTTTAGGTGTGGTGATATCCCATTATGATGTACCACTACCAATGCAGATTGTGCAAGGCACTTTTGGTTTCCGCTCTCACGCTTGAGGCCGTCATATTAGCCAAGGGCTTATGCTTTTTCATGCAAGGAATTCTAAGCAAGTGGCATGGAATCCACCACTTCATAAATTACGCTTCTGCTATCACACTCGCAACTCTGTCAAGGACAGACTAAGTGATGGATTGTTGAACCTGATGGTTGGTTGCTATTACCACCCAACAATACTCAAAGGAACCTCAATCTAGCACTTATTTTCCACGCAAAGTGCCAAAGCTATGTCGTACTCATACAATCACGACCCCTACACGGTAGGTGGGTCGGAGTGAGTTTTGTGTTTTTTTGTTATCTCTCTTGATGAGGCAGTCATACCGAAAACTTGTGGAATGCTTATACGATAAGCTGCAAGTCAGACATACGATGCGTAAGAGCACACAGTTTGGGCACACACTCTAAAAACTTAAGGAAAGTTCCTCAGCCCAGCCTGCTATTCTTCTCTCTCTTTCTCTTTAAGGGAAAAATGAACATCTTCTAAGAAGCTTTTGATACGTGCAGCCTGAGCCAAGATGCTCTACCTTTTAGCTAGCACGTGGCTAAGATGCTACTCATATTAGTCTTCAACGGTTCAGTGGAGCCTGAGCCAAGGTGCTCTAACTCTCAACTAATTTGCATAAGGGCTATGAGCCACACAGTCTAAGAGCCATTGTCAGGCCAAGGGTAAGACCCAATTATTGGCATTCTTTGGGTGATTGTTTTTCAGATCGAACAGATCTACCCAGGGAAGTATACATCGACGTTAATGCATAAGCAAGCATCTTGTCATTACAGATGTTTAGGGTGTCATTTTTGCACTACATGTTTTTAGTGCAACACTCAAGTTGAGTTTTTGATACATCTTCAACTCACAGCAGCTGATCTTTACAAGGCAGTAAAAATGCAGCAATCAGTTGAGATAGCATGGCTGTCCACTAGAGCTAGGCAATTCACTTGTGTGGATTTCCTGCTCTCTCTATAGCACTACGGAGTGTCTATGGACATATTGTTTTGGGGTACGACCCGACAGGTGATTGCTACATCACCCCATAGGCATTGAGGATCATAGTTGATCTGCATTGAGGATCACAGTTGATCTGCATTGAGGATCACAATTGATCTGCATTGAGGATCACAGTTTGATCTCTCTCAGTTAGACTTTCAAGGAAAGAATTCCGCAATCTACCACGCGGTAGCGGACAAACCCAACTTTTCAAGTTGATTCCAATCATTATGTACACGGTTAACTATGTTGGTTGCCGTTACCTTCTAGTTGAGCAGTTTCTACAAAGGGTCTTACCAAGGGGTTTGACTACGTAGATTTTAACCAAAGGGGTTGGATTGCGAAGGCAACACCCACGGTTCGCAGTGCAATGCTGTTTGTTTTTCAGGTAGGAGATGTGCTCCTCTTTGTTTGAATACTGGTAAGTGAACATTACGTTCAAACCTCCAGGTACGCATCTATTAATTTGGTGTTATTCCATTTTTTGTATGCTTTGCTTGTTTTTTTTTCAAGACGTATAAGTACGCTTGAATGTTACAGCGCCATGCCAAGGGCATGTTGGCACAAAGTATTTTGGGCCAAGTGTCCAATCTACCTTTTTGCCTTATGCTGTTACGAACCTACTCGTAGGGTTCGATTTGGCACATGTTGTCACATGGGATACAACATGGTCTAGGAACTCAAGGAGTTTGGTTTAGCCACTGTGGAGCATGATAACGAGGGTCCCTCTCACTCGCGTCGTAGAGTGTTTGTAGTTACCTCCACACACAAGTACAACTCGTACTTGATGGATGTCACTTTTCCTGGCATCCTTACTTGAGACATATTCCACATGTGGAGAATATGAGTCTCTGGGACTGACACTGGCACCCAATTCGAAATGATGTGTCATGACGAAGTCCCTAGGTGCTGGTTGCATCCGTTCATTAGACCAATTGACGCACACAATATCAGGAACAATTTCAGTGGCCAAAAATTTTCAGGTACTAAGTACAGACTTGTTGTGATTACAAGTGCTGTGAAACCACCTTAACGGAGGGTCGTTTCTACATCTAGCAAAGTATGCTACGTTCATGAGAATGTCTCATGGTTGGTTCCTAGGTGTGATCGGGTTGTCACATTCTATTATGGTCCAACTTTTGCTGCATAGTCTGCTACGTTCATGAGAAGGTCTCATGGTTGGTTCCTAGGTGTGACCGGGTTGTCACATTCTATTATGGTCCAACTTTGTTGCAAGATTTTTACGTAAGTATCGTGGAAAGTCTCGTCATGGAATTGCGGTTTGGATATGTTTGTGTTAAATGCATGCACACTAGGTGTTATGGGCCCTAGTGTTTAACACAAATTTATTTGGAGCGGCATGCAAATCCATGGACTTTATTCTTTATGCACCCTTTTCCACTGCTAGTGCAATCTCTCTTGCAGATTTCGTATGAGTTTACACCCTACCATACAAGGTGATGGCTGAGTATGGATGTTAGTGATTGGTTGCTGGAACCTCCAATCTACCTTCAACCTAGTTGATTGTCTCCATTCCATATCGAGTATATGGCTGGATACTCAATGGTTGAGTCATAGTTTGTCGTCAGTCGTGGAAGACTGTCTGTAAGTGGTTGGGGAAAGTACCTCACTCTAACTGCTGTTATTCATCCCATGGGCAGCTTACAAGTATTATATTTAGTACTAAAGGATATGCTAAGCGCATACGTTAGTAAACCGTGCTAAAGGATCTGCTAAGAGCATACGTTAGCACAATGCATTCTGAATAGGTGATTCTCTCCTTATTCTAGAATTTGCTTAGGTAAGGTTTTCAACTTTGAACACCTGTTGTGGTGGGGTTGGATACCGATAGTTTCATAAGTCAAGGACTTAGTAGGTGTGCTGACAGAGTATGTTGGCATGTAACCTTTCTTAGGGGTGAACATGTGGTTCTGTGTGTTCCAAAATGTTCAGAAGTCTGACATGAGGACACTCCCTATTCTATCTTTCAGTACCTATGAGCTTTTCAAGATACTCACATGAGTTAGCATGAGTTACCATTTAGATACGGGTGGTTGCAAAAGGACAACAATGTTGAAAATCAAGATGTTGCTCTTGGTTTCATTGAACCTCCTCACTGCACCAGGTATCGGTCATATGGACAATTGGCCCGTGTAGAGGATGCCAATAAGGAAAACATCAGTGTTCTTACGAAGATACTACCACTCGTGTTTTCGAGGATGAAAACGCTTCTCCAAGGGGGCAGTAATGTCAGGCCAAGGGCAGGGCCAAGGGCCAGGACGGACATGCGGTCAAGGGGTGCTATATTTAGGGGCTAGGAGTCTATATATGGCATGGTTGGGTGGAGAGTTGCATGGTCCAGTCCCTCGCGGTCTAACAGGCGAGTTGATCAAGATCAAACCGGATCTTTAGCTGGGATAATCCCGGAGTATCTGGCCTGTATGGGCGCCCTCTAATGCTGTAGCTGGTCCGAGTCAGTGGCGGATCTACTCCCGATTTTCTCCAACAAGTATAAATGCCCTTTAAAAGAGTGAGTACTCTTACTCACTTAGCATTGTGCTGTATTCACCTGTGTGCATTCTATACTGTGTGGGTTAGAATATATTTTCTACTGTGTGCTCAATCATGCCAAAAAAGAATGGGAAGGAGATTGTGGAAGCTTTGTCGTCTCCTAATCTACAGGTTAAACAAATTTTATGTCTTGCTCTAGAGAATTTCTATAAATACTGTGTATCTTTGCTGAGACTGTTTTGAGAAATCTTAAAAAAAAACCAGTTAATTCGTTTCCGGATACTGACCTTTCTTGTGTAAGGGGTGTAAGAGGAGATGTAAGATTGGCTTGCTTAGGGATGGATGTAAGTTATGGTTCTCTTTGACTTATGTGGTATGGGTCTGTGAAATCACTGGAAGGGGAAATAAAAAAATGGTTTTGTATACTATATCCTTTTTGGAGGGGATTAGTCTGACCCTATCGGCTAAGGAATAATATGACTTGAGCATGTCTAATGGCATGATTGAGGATCGGACTGCATTATGTTTATTTGGAAAAGGTAGAGTTAGCTGGGATTATTCAATTGTTTGATGTATGTCTAGCTGGTCTTTGCATAGAGCCAGAAATTCACAAATATCTAAAAAAATAAGCTAAAAACAGTGTGCATGTAATGTGGGAGACCTATGTCTGCTGTAATACTAAGGAGTCGGAGTACATTTTGTACATGTGCTAACCTCGGACTGATTAAACTCATAGTACTGGTACCGAAATTTTGGAATGGTCTAAAGAGACTTTGATTAAATGAAAGACTGTTTTCAGATTTGTTGACCATATTGGATACTGACCTTTCTTGTGTATAGGGTGTAAGATGAGCTGTAAGATTGGTTTGCTTAGGGATTGATGCAAGTTACGGTTCTCTGTGACTTATGTTGTAAGGGTCCGTGAAATAAGTGGAATGGGAAATAAAAAACTGGTTCAATAAGGTTTTTTTGCATGGGATTAGTCTGACCCTATCGGGGGCTAAGGAATAATATGACTTGAGCATGTCTAATGGCGTGATTGAGGATCGGACTGCATTATGTTTATTTGGAAATGGTAAAGTTAGCTGGGATTATTCATTTGGTTGATGTATGTATAGCTGGTCTTTGCTTAGAGCCAGAAATTCACAAATATCCAAAAAAAAAACCTAAAAACAGTGTGCATGTAATGTCGGAGACCTATGTCTGTTGTAATACTAAGGAGTCGGAATACATTTTTTACATATGCTGACCTCAGACTGATTAAACTCATAGTACTGGTACCAAATTTTTGGAATGGTCTAAAGAGACTTTGAATAAATGAAAGTCTGTTTTCAGATTTTCTGACCATATAGGATACTGACTGAGGATCAAACTGCATTATGTTTGTTTTTTAAATGGTAAAGCTAGCTGGGATTATTCAATGGTTGGATGTATGTATAGCTGGTCTTTGCATAGATCCAAAAATGCACAAATATATAAAATAAAGCTGAAAAACAGTGAGCATGTAAGGTCGGAGACCTACGTCTGCAGTAATACTGTGGGGGTCGGAGTACACTATGTGCATGAGCTGACCTCAGATTGATTCAACTCATAGTATTGGTACCGAATTTTTGGAATTGTCTAAAGAGACTTTGAATAAACGGAAAAATGGTTTCAGGTTTTCTGACCATATTGGATGATACTCTGGAGGTTTTTTAAGTGTTTTTTACTCGCTCCTCTTTTCCGTATTACAACACAAGATGGAAGATAAGTGTATGTTCCCTTTGATAGTCATAGTTTCAGCCTATTTACAGATTTCTGCTGGCTGAGACTGTTTTGACCTTATGTTTTTTTTATTATAAAATAAGCATAAAAGTATACTTATAAATTAAAACACAAAACAGTGTGCTGAAAGTTCTGTTACGTTGGTAAGTTGGAATACCGATGTGATGTAGTGCTCTAGATAAGGTTACAAATCCTGGACTGATTTGGTTGTTCTTACTGAATCGACAAAAGGTTACTCTGAATTTGCTGATTATGGGTTTCGCATACCCGATTGTAGGAGTAAAATAATGTTTTTTCAACTTAACTCGACCATTTTTTTATATAGACTGATCTTTTTTACCAGTTGCCTATTGGGCTGAATCGGCAAAAAAGGTTATTTTGTATATATACTAAGTACAGGCTTCTGGTATGGTGCCCTATATGCTGATTGCACATACCGGACTGAGGTTTAATAATAGCAAGTTTCTAATTTTTTTTTTTTCTCATCATCATCTTATGCTAGGAAGATTAGCGGTAGGTTCTGACTAACCTATCGCTAGTTCATTATGGTTACATATTTCTGATGGCTGAGGTTAGGTCGAACCTTGGCGACTTAATTCTGTATGCTAACCTTCTTCTGCTCACTTCTCTTTTTTATTCAGAATTTATAGGCACTTGTGCTTACCTACCATCTTGCTAGTAGCTGTGATCTTGATACTATAGGGTAAATCATATAGTGACCTTTAGTGGATCCTGGCTGGTTAATCTGAGGTTGTTAAATTACAGACATTTTTATTTTAGTGATATAACTAAAATGATACTCTACATTTACAGATTACTTCGGAGTTATTGCCCTAATTTCTGATATTTGATAGGAATGAATGCATTATATGGTATATGAGTATGGTATATGGTTCCCTATATCTAGGCATGACTGGAAATTTGTTTCAGACTAAGTCTAAATTGACTCACTGAGACTAAGTAGTGCAATATTTTGTAGTATACTTTTGGTAGCTGGCATATGGCAGCAGTAGGAATGACATAACATAATAGTAAGGATTTTTGGGAATAATGGTTATGAATTTTCTCTAAGAAAGTGGTATCTTGGCTAGGTAATAAGTGGTAAATACAAATGTTGTTTTTGGGGATATCCCAGCTCGATTAAAAAAGATAGTTCCGAATAAAAGGTTCTATTACAAAGGTTGTAGATATATAAGGAAGTGGGTAGTTTTGATCTAGCGTGAGACTACTTCAAATGGGATATAAGTCACTCTTATCTAGTTAAGGATGAAGTTCTGAAATGTTTAAAAAAAAAAACTCCGTAAAAAACCTTAAGATTGTTTTTTTTAAAAATGCTTTTTGAGAAAAAATATATTTTAGAATTTATGGCTGCTCTATGGGGGTAGGTACCGTCTGTATCAGATTGGCAGAAAAGCCAAGGATCTAAAAAATAATAAAACCTTCTTTATCAAAAAGAACAAATTATGAGTTAAGAACTATCTTTTTTTAATGGTGACATGGATAACAACTGGGATGCCCAGCATCACCTGCGTACAGTCACGTGCTAACGAATTGTTTTCTTGTGGTTATGGGTGCAGGTGAGGGCTACCTTCCTTGATTAAAATGTCCAGTTCTTAACAAATGGTGGATCTCTTAGTGTGACACAATTTTTCCCAGACTTTGGGTTTATGGATTCTTGAGCTGTATCTTGTTATCTTCATTACCTTGTACAAAATTTATTTTCAACTGCAAATAAATTATTGTGCAAAGCCACCGTACTTTTCTAGAATTGTTAGTCTGTGAATAGTTAGTGTTCGTTTGCGTATATATATATAGATTTAAAACTGCTACACACACAATAAACGCAAAAGGGAGATTGACTTGATTGTTGGTCTCTCTCAGACTATTACTCTAGAAACTTTTCCCTATGATAGTATAATGGTTTTACTCTTATAGGCTGGGGTGCTATCACACAGTCTCTATGGTTTTTTTTAACCTGACTGGTGATAAGGTTGCTAGCACTACCATACCACTTTATATTCATTTTTCACACTTTACTTTAGATACTATCATTTACATTATCTATTACTTCTGTTTACTAGGTCGTTGGAAAGCTCACTGCAAGAATGAAAGTCTGCTCTGACCCAGAAAAAAGAGCTATGATTTCAGAGAAACTTCGTCTAGCTAAAGAAATAGAAAGGACCTTCCCTTGTATCTCTTATAGGGCTAGGCCCTATCTACATAGGGCTGTAAAATTCAAAAAGATATAACTCTTTGTTTTAGATCCTCAGGTCTATACTCCTCTTCCTAGACTATGGAATTCTAACTAATGATATTTTTGCAGATTGTCTCCCTTTCCCAAGGACTTGCTCTTCCTGTGGAACCTCTTTCCCTTGCCTCTCTTCTTGTGCTAAAATGTATACAAGATAGAGAAGGTTCTGCCCTAATTTATGATGCTTCGAAGGAGCTAGTCTATCTCTTGTCCAGCTGATTTCATTTGACCTATGGGTTAAAGTACTAGCTCTCCTTGTAAAAAACAAATCTGATGGTATCAACCTTTTGATGGAATTTTCTTCGAATCTAGCCGGACTTTCCAAAGCACATATTCAAGACTTAGCGTCTTTTTCTTCCAAAGGTTCTGAACTGTCTAATCTTCTTAGACAATTTTGTGGCCTTAGTCCGATCTTTGTTACAGCTCCCTCTACACCTATTGTCCCTCCACCAAATAGCCTCTTCTGTAGAGATGCAGCCGCCTTAGAAGCAGTTAAGGAATTTCAGAAAGACCTTTGTTCACTCAGTGAAGCTTCGCTTTTGGACAGGGTACCAAAATCCTCTAGGGCCTTTCCTTTTTTACCGTCACGACAAGTTGAGGTAGAATCCTTGGGAGTTGAGCACAGGTTGTGGATGTTTCCAAATAAAGGATTTCTTGCACCCTTATCCATGGAAACCTAGGTCTTCCTTGCCAACTTGGCCCCTGCTACTATTGAGGAATGCAAACTTAAAGTGTTGAAAGGAATCCAGCTCTTGGACAAAGGGGATCTAATTAAAGCTCCTTTCAATATGTGTTTCCCTGATGATAAAAAATGTAGTTCGAATACTGGGTTATATGCAAGAACTAAAGGAGTTATGACCTTTAGTAAAAGCAATGCTGATTACTACACCGAGACAATGTGGAATGTGTTCAGGCCTTACCTTAAGTGTTCTTGCAGATTCTTAGACCCAAAAGCTTCTTGCGAGTCAAGCATAATTTGGTTTGACCATGCTATTTGGTATGCCCTCAACAATCTGCCTAGTATCTTTCCTGATAAAGCAGAAGAATTTCACCTTTCCCTCTTTTGCTCGTGGCTCGGTGGACAAGCGAAGGATCTGGTCTTAGCCCAAATTGCCTTTATTCAGTATAGATCAATTATGCGTGACACACTTGAAGAGATTGGATCTGATGGATGTGGGACTCTACTAACCACTTATGGTAGCTTTAAAGGTATCAAAAGTATAGTTGGCCAAATTAAACCAAATATTGAAGAGGATGAATCTCAAGTTTCCAAACGTCCTTATACTCTTGTCTCTCACGTGACGTCTTACACCTCTTTCTTAACTCCCTCCTCTAGTGAATCAGTGTTTGGTAGAGGGAGAGGTAGAAGTTATGTGAGAGGCAGGAGAAGAAACCTACCAGTCAGAAACCTTTTGGATATGTAAAATGGAGGATCGAAGGATTGCTTGTGGAAGACGTTACCTACCTCCAAACGATGAAGTGTGTAATAGGATTTTCTCACATTGCTTGTTTACAAGCAAAATTTTGAATTTCTTTACTCCCCAAGCTGTCTTTTCAGAATGTTTTGGACATATTTTTGGGTCGAATTTATTACTAAAGGATGTGATGATTGGTTGGAAATACTCGCCACCTATTAAGAATCTATTTTATTCCAATGAGTTTCTCCATAATAATGAGTTACCTATCTGCTCTTGTCATCTATTTCAAAAATTCTGTAAAAACTTCACTGATTTTGGTTTACACATTTGTACATCTAACTTAGAAATCATCTTGGATCCTCATGTAAGGAGTCTCTTGAGTAATGGATTGAATCATATTCCTCCTTTTCCACTAAATCCTCAATGTGCCTTATCAACACTACTTGAATGCCTGGCCGACTTGGCCTTCAAACTCCAAGTAGAGGAGGAAGTTCACTTCCAACTTACATCAACACTCAAAAGAATTTTTTGGAAAAAGATCAGTCTTTTGCCACAAATGTGGCTAAGCACTGATACTACTTGGCTTACGCCAAAAATAAAGACCTCTATCTATGATATTAAAAAGAAATGGCTCATTATTGGCCTAGATAAAGCATCAAACACTGCATCCTTTATATGTAAAAAATTGGCATTTGAGACTGCCAGTTCAAGACTTAATAGTAATGACTTTCTTAAACTTGATTACTCTCCACTTTGCGTAGCTACAACATTATACAATGAATTATCAGGACTAGGTTATAGTCCTGAATCTCTGAAAATTAATGTACTCTTCCCAACATACAAGATTCATAAGCATAAATTCAGATGGATTTCTGACACTTCAAAAAGCTTGTTCTCTTGTGTTACGAATGATATCACCCACTACTTAAACTTTGTCCTACTAGAAATCGAAAATATCTGTGCCATCAAACACAGAGATATAAAGAGATTCAGAAATGTAGATTATTGCCCTTTTTGGGTCATAAAAAACGCAGATGAGGTATTTATGAACCTCCCAGAAAGCATTTACTCTATCTTCACGGCAGACATAACTCATTGCTATGAAAATATCCCTTTAGATGGGCCATTTGGGCTTTTTTATACCTTATTGTGTCTTATAAAGATTGCCTTTGCCCACAGAAAGGAACTTGGGTATACATGCATCTCACAAAAAGGGAATAAAGGATGGGTAAAAAAATCGAATAAATCTGCACCTTTCATCTTTAAAGAGGAAGATCTATATAAGTATATCTTTTGGCTATTGAGTAACAACTGTATCCAATTAGGTAATACCTGCTACAAACAAACTCTAGGGATCCCAATGGGTTTTGCATGCTCTCCGATTATGTGTAATCTTTATCTCTGTTACTTCGAATATCAATGGCTCCTAAAAATATTAACTAAACCAGCAAGTAATTCATTACTCACACACTTTGCACATTCATTCAGATTTATGGATGACCTTTGTAGCATCAACAACCCCATATTTGAGACTACAATTAAAGATATTTATCCACCTTGCTTAAGTATTGGACCTACATTCTCTGAGAGAGTACTATGGCAGGATAAATGGATCGTTTCTAGAACACACTTTCTGAATATTGAGTTTACTTTAATTTTCCTATTTTTGGGAAACTTTTATACTCGTTTTTTTTGGAAAAGAGAAAAGCTTAAGCTTATGTCCTCTAAATTTATGAAGAAAAAAAGCAATAGACCGAACAAAAATTCTCTACACACTTGTCTAGGAATGCTTTTTCTTATAATGTTTGCCTCTTCCGACTGTTTTAGAGCATATGAAGAGATAGATACTTTGATTACCAAGTTCATTAAGAACGGGTTTACAAAAAAAGACCTGGTTGCATGCATCTGCAACTCCTTAGAAAAACACAACTGGACATACCTTAAATTTGACTTACAAAATCTAATTAGTCTACTTAAATCAGATTGAATCTAACCTCAGCATAACCTGGTGCAAATTAATACAAATACTTCTTGAGGTTGTAGGCCCCTATTCTATGGGGTCTACTACCTCATAGGCTTTGGTGCCTGGGAATGGGTGGACACACACACACACACACACACACACACACACACACACACACACACACACACACACAAAGCATGAGGTCTTTCATCTAACTCTTCTATTACATGGGACAAAAAGAAGCAGGGCTGATAAGTATTTTGGGAGCCCCTCATCTACATCTCTATTAAACCTCCCATTACATGATCACACAAACAGCTATCGCAGTAAAAGCAGGTATTTGGACGCTCTGCCAAAGGCAAGATACGAGTCGCCAAGACTAACCCATACTCCCGGGTTCGTGGAGTACTGTTAAAATACCCTCTTAATTCATGACCATAACTACGATACAAAAAGATCTTATGAGGTGGAAGGAATTGGGCTAGCAGGTATAACCGCTATAAAAAACCTGGCTTCAATGAATGTTCTATGAAATAATATTGTGGCCCTAGGCCCAGAGCCTCAGTAACCATCGCCATTCTGATATTGTTCCTAAAATGCTCGCGACCCCAAAGGGTTACATGAGTCACTCGATTTTGATATGACCACCATTTAGTCTGGGAAACAGAGGTTCCTAATTGCGGGAATAGATGTAGTTCATAACGGAGTAAAGTAGCTCTCCGAGTAGAGTCACCTGATTGATAAAGGTGTGCTGTTGCTATGGAAAAAACCAGTTCTCGATTGTAGGCCATTTTTTCATTAACACACCTGAGGAGCAAATATACGAATATGTAAATTACTTGAGTACGGTTACTCCTTAGTGTTACCTTGGACGTGTTTATGTATAAGTGTCATCTGGATTTTATGGACCCACATTTTGACTTTGAGTCGGAATTGGAAGTAATAATTTATCACAAAAACCTGTTGTTGCTATGTAGTGTATCGTACACCGTTAAGATTATTGCTGGTATACTGTACCCTAGTGGATGGCTGCATGACTTCAGCTGAGTATAAGGTTCAATTGAATTGGTAACGGGATGTGTGAGATCAACCTGAGCCAGGTTCAAAAAGCTTGTAAGTTGATTCGAACCGGGTATCGATCGCATTGGTTTTTTTTAGTTGGTATACATAATGTGAATTGGTATTACTGGACTTGACCTTGCTTTAAGGTAAACAAAATATCTCTCTCTCTCTCTCTCTATACACTCAATAGCGTTTTTTTAAAAAGCTTCTCTGTTGTGTCGTGCTGCCTGTAACATGCCACTGCCTGTGCTAGGATTCAGTTGGCAGGTGAGTGTAGCAGCGAATGCTAGGGCGAGTTGATCAAGATCAAACTGGATCTTCAGCTGGGATAATCTCGGAGTATCTGGCCCGTGTGGGCGCCCTCTAATGCTGTAGCTGGTCCGAGTCAGTGGCGGATCTGCTCCCGATTTGCTCCAGCAAGTATAAATGCCCTTTAAAAAAGTGAGTACTCTTACTCACTTAGCATTGTGCTGTATTCACCTGTGTGCATTCTATACTGTGTGGGTTAGAATATATTTTCTACTGTGTGCTCAATCATGCCGAAAAAGAATGGGAAGGAGATTGTGGAAGCTTCGTCGTCTCCTAATCTACAGGTTAAACAAATTTTATGTCTTGCTCTAGAGAATTTCTATAAATACTGTGTATCTTTGCTGAGACTGTTTTGAGAAAGCTTAAAAAAAAACCAGTTAATTCGTTTATGGATAATCACCTTTCTTGTGTAAGGGGTGTAAGAGGAGATGTAAGATTGGATTGCTTAGGGATGGATGCAAGTTATGGTTCTCTTTGACTTATGTGGTATGGGTCCGTGAAATCAGTGCAAGGGAAAATAAAAAACTGGTTTTGTATGCTATATCCTTTTTGGAGGGGATTAGTCTGACCCTATCGGCTAAGGAATAATATGACTTGAGAATGTCTAATGGCATGATTGAGGATCGGACTGCATTATGTTTCTTTGGAAATGGTAGAGTTAGCTGGGATTATTCAATTGTTTGATGTATGTCTAGCTGGTCTTTGCATAGAGCCAGAAATTCACAAATATCTAAAAAAATTATCTAAAAATAGTGTGCATGTAATGTGGGAGACCTATGTCTGCTGTAATACTAAGGAGTCGGAGTACATTTTGTACATGTGCTGACCTCGGACTGATTAAACTCATAGTACTAGTACCGAATTTTTCGAATGGTCTTAAGAGACTTTGATTAAATGAAAGACTGTTTTCAGATTTGCTGACCATATTGGATACTGACCTTTCTTGTGTATAGGGTGTAAGATGAGCTGTAAGATTGGTTTGCTTAGGGATTGATGCAAGTTACGGTTCTCTGTGACTTATGTTGTAAGGGTCCGTGAAATAAGTGGAATGGGAAATAAAAAACTGGTTCAATAAGGTTTTTTTGCATGGGATTAGTCTGACCCTATCGGGGGCTAAGGAATAATATGACTTGAGCATGTCTAATGGCGTGATTGAGGATCGGACTGCATTATGTTTATTTGGAAATGGTAAAGTTAGCTGGGATTATTCATTTGGTTGATGTATGTATAGCTGGTCTTTGCTTAGAGCCAGAAATTCACAAATATCCAAAAAAAAAGCTAAAAACAGTGTGCATGTAATGTCGGAGACCTATGTCTGCTGTAATACTAAGGAGTCGAAGTACATTTTGTACATGTGCTGACCTCAGACTGATTAAACTCATAGTATTGGTACCGAAGTTTTGGAATGGTCTAAAGAGACTTTGAATAAATGAAAGACTGTTTTCAGATTTTCTGACCATATAGGATACTGACTGAGGATCAAACTACATTATGTTTGCTTTTGAAATGGTAAAGTTAGCTGGGATTATTCAATGGTTGGATGTATGTATAGATGGTCTTTGCATACATCCAAAAATGCACAAATAGTTAAAATAAAGCTGAAAAACAGTGAGCATGTAAGGTCGGAGACCTACGTCTGCAGTAATACTGTGGGGGTCGGAGTACACTATGTGCATGAGCTGACCTCAGATTGATTCAACTCATAGTACTGGTACCGAATTTTCGGAATTGTCTTAAGAGACTTTGAATAAACGGAAAACTGGTTTCAGGTTTGCTGACCATATTGGATGACACTTTGGAGGTTTTTTAAGTGTTTTTTACTCGCTTGTCTTTTCTGTATTACAACACAAGATGGAAGATAAGTGTATGTTTCCTTTGATAGTCATAGTTTTAGCCTATTTACAGATTTCTGCTGGCTGAGACTGTTTTGACCTTATGTTTTTTTTATATAAAATAAGCATAAAAGTATACTTATAAATTAAAACACAAAACAGTGTGCTGAAAGTTCTGTTACGTTGGTAAGTTGGAATACCGATGTGATGTAGTGCTCTAGGTAAGGTTACGAATCCTGGACTGATTTGGTTGTTCTTACTGAATCGACAAAAGGTTACTCTGAATTTACTGATTATGGGTTTCGCATACCCGATTGTAGGAGTAAAATAATGTTTTTTCAACTTAACTCGACCATTTTTTTATATAGACTGATCTTTTTTACCAGTTGCCTATTGGGCTGAATCGGCAAAAAAGGTTATTTTGTATATATACTAAGTACAGGCTTCTGGTATGGTGCCCTATATGCTGATTGCACATACCGGACTGAGGTTTAATAATAGCAAGTTTCTAATTTTTTTTTTTCTCATCATCATCTTATGCTAGGAAGATTAGCGGTAGGTTCTGACTAACCTATCCCTAGTTCATTATGGTTACATATTTCTGATGGCTGAGCTTAGGTCGAACCTTGGCGACTTAATTCTGTATCCTCACCTTCTTCTGCTCACTTCTCTTTTTTATTCAGAATTTATAGGCACTTGTGCTTACCTACCATCTTGCTAGTAGGTGTGATCACGATACTATAGGGTAAATCATATAGTGACCTTTAGTGGATCCTGGCTGGTTAATCTGAGGTTGTTAAATTGCAGACGTTTTTATTTTAGTGATATAACTAAAATGATACTCTAAATTTACAGATTACTTTGGAGTTATTGCCCTAATTTCTGATATTTGATAGGAATGAATGCATTATATGGTATATGAGTATGGTATATGGTTCCCTATATCTGGGCATGATCGGAAATTTGTTTCGGACTGAGTCTAAATTGACTCACTGAGACTAAGTAGTGCAATATTTTGTAGTATACTTTTGGTAGCTGGCATATGGCAGCAGTAGGAATGACATAACATAATAGTAAGGATTTTTGGGAATAATGGTTATGAATTTTCTCTAAGAAAGTGGTATCTTGGCTAGGTAATAAGTGGTAAATACAAATGTTGTTTTTGGGGATATCCCAGCTCGATTAAAAAAGATAGTTCCGAATAAAAGGTTCTATTACAAAGGTTGTAGATATATAAGGAAGTGGGTAGTTTTGATCTAGCTTGAGACTACTTCAAATGGGATATAAGTCACTCTTATCTAGTTAAGGATGAGGTTCTGAAATGTTTAAAAAAAAAAACTCCGTAAAAAACCTTAAGATTGTTTTTTTTAAAAATGCTTTTTGAGAAAAAAATATATCAGAATTTATGGCTGCTCTATGGGGGTAGGTACCGTCTGTATCAGATTGGAAGAAAAGCCAAGGATCTATCTTTTAAAAAAAATAATAAAACCTTCTTTATAAAAAAGAACAAATTATGAGTTAAGAACTATGTTTTTTTTATGGTGACATGGATAAGAACTGGCATGCCCAGCATCACCTGCGTACAGTCACGTGCTAACGAATTGTTTTCTTGTGGCTATGGGTGCAGGTGAGGGCTACCTTCCTTGATTAAAATGTCCAGTTCTTAACAAATGGTGGATCTCTTAGTGTAACGCAATTTTTCCCAGACTTTGGGTTTATGGATTCTTGAGCTGTATCTTGTTATCTTCATTACCTTGTACAAAATTTATTTTCAACTGTAAATAAATTATTGTGCAAAGCCACTGATACCACTGTAACAAACTTGGACACTCCAAGTCAAGAATCAACCGCGACAGCACCAAAGAACCACTTCAAAACAATTCACAGATCACAAAGATTTGCACTGGCCCGGCGGAGTTAGTGTTCGTTTGCGTATATATATATAGATTTAAAACTACTACACACACACACACACACACACACACACACATACACACATATCTGCAGGTCATCACGCGCGCTTCGTAGTGCTGAAGCCAGCTGTCTATGGTCCCACCAAACGTGCTATACGTATACACATAACCCAGCTCACACCCATACACACACGCATATTCTCCCCATTGCCCGACTGCACGAGAATCCATTAAAAAAAGAAAATCATTTAAAAAAAGTCAAAAAAAAATAAAATCAAGGGGACACATTAGGAAAAGTTTGGACTCAAAATGGGCCTTGTAAGAATTGTTGATGTGGCATAGCTTTCAAAAAGTGGGGATTGGTAAATTTTTTGCAAATAAGATCCAAACTTGTCAGAGGTTGGATATTTAGAATCTACTCTTCAAATGCTATCTATTGATATATAGCATGCATGTATCGGACATTGTCTTCATGTAGATCTAGAAAAAAGTGATTTTAGATTACCGTAACGGTAACAAAGCCTGGCTGATTGAAAAAAAAATGGCATAACTTTCATAGAAGTCATCCAAACTTTTCGGACCTTGGCTCTTTAGAATCCATTTTTCAACAACTTTCCAATAATAGGTCATATCATGGGGTTCTAAGCAATATTTAGAGGGGTCTACCGGGTTGCTTTCTTTTGTACAACTTTGATGATGTGGCACTCTTAAAAGGCCCAAAAATGAGTTCAAAATTTTCCTAATGTTCCCACCCTCGAGCTCATAAAGGGTTTGCCCAATCTTTCTTGAAAGCGAGCATTTGATTTTCTGCAAATGAGGGGTTTATTGTCGTCATCAAGTATAACGAATTACCCATCGAACGCCAAATTGTTATGGAGAGAATGAGCTAATCATTTTACATGAACTCATTGGCCACTCACAACTTCTCACATCTTCTGCTAATTTGCATAAAAACATGTACTACATGATGAGCATATGGTGCATTGCATTTTGATAGTTTGGATTTTAATGGAGGTCGTAATTGTTTCAGGTCTTATGGCTCACAATTTTACTGAGTGCTTGAATTGAACAACATCATGATTCTACATTGCACTAACAACTGAAGGGTGATTGCCAGATTCGGAGATTTGATTGGCCAAAGAGGGGTTGATAGAGTAGTATATTATGAAATTTGGCTATTGAAGAGCCACTTATCATGAATTGGGGACATCTCTTGTGCATTATCTCTCTCACTTCCATATATCTGGGGGTTAATCAACTCATAACCAATTTGGCAAGAGCTAAAAATTCTTTTTAAAAAGCTCTCTCTCTTATACTATGTATGTCTTTATTTTCTATATAAGAGCAAGGTGTGGGCATGGATAGTGTGGGTGATGATTGTGTGATTATTTGGCTTATGCATTCTTCTAGTGCTTGGCTTAATTGAAACATCCTCCTTGCACTAAATGAGAAACATTCCTGGTGATTTGCATATTGTAGGCATGAGAGTTACATTATTGATGATGAGTTGGTGCATGGTTGAGATATTTTAGTGCTTAATATGTATGCAAAATCATGGCATAGCACTAAATTGGATTTCTTGAATGACCATGAGAGGGCAGTAAAATTTTGGGCTTATGATTGTTCTTAAATTATTTTAGTGCTTGTGTTGAATTTCCAAATGCTTAAAAGCACTAACATTTGAGTTGTTTTGAAGGGTGGTGTGGCAAGGGTGTGATTTTATTGATCCAAGAAGGGGCCATCATTGCAATATATTGCAAAATATGGCTACTTATAGCCATTCCAATTATTTGGATTAACAGTTGTATAAATGCTAGCTCATAGCTTGGTCAAAAGTTAAATTTTTTTCATTTTGAGCTAGTGTTTACCCAACTTTTATGAGATCTTTCAAGTACAAATTTGGCTATCAAGCGCCATTCATTCTCATTTCATCAAGTTGCAGTCATCTCTAGCTCATAGATTGCACTAAAAAAATGAAAATTTCACATGAGCTAGTTGTTAGCCAACTTTTTGGAAAGATTTAAATTGTAAAATCCGGCTTTCGAGAGCCACTTCATTTCATCAAGTTGCATTATTTTTAGCTCTTGGCTTTTTTTTAATTCCATATTTCAAGTGAGCTGACACTTAATCGACTTTTCGAACCATGCATGAGAGACTTTAAATTGCAACATTTGCTTATTTAGAAGCATTTTATCTCTCATTGTTGATGTGTATGGATAAATTTGCTATCAAAGAGCATCATGTGCTTAACCAAAGGCATTTTTTCGGTATGCAAGACCCTAGCTTTAGGTTTTCATTAATGTTTTTTGTGTGGCTTTTCAATAAAAGGCTTTGAAGCTTGTGTTTACACTTAGCTTCAAAAAGCTTCTTTTGCAAATAAAAAGGATCAAGAGGCTTCTCTACAAAGGGGATGCTTGCTCGAGGATGCACAAAGAGCATGAATAGGTGTAATCCTTCCATGCTTTTTTCTCTTTTATTCATCTCTTCATTTTCTTGCTTGGCTTAAGTGAAAGTTTGCTTCTAAGCTATGGTTCTTTCATGTTTGAAAGCTAGGCATCCTAAAGTTTCAACACCTTGCTTTGTGAAAATTAACTCATTAAAAAATTAGGTTTTATGTGTGCTAATCATAGGTAATTTGCCTTGACCTTAGATTAATGTAGGTTCATTTCTCATTAGTCCTAGACTCTTAGTGAAGGTCTTAATACTCCATTCATTTTTTAACATGACATAGGGCTATGATTAAGCTTTAGTCCTTTAGTCCAATTTCCATAAGCATCTCATAAAGGAAGCATGAAAAAAGTGCTAAATAATGAAACAATGAAGCAAAAAAGTGTCAAGAAAAAGTAGAAAAAAGTGCTACTAGACACATTAAGAGAAAATTTATATGTTATGTTGTGTCTATGTGAGGCCTAGCGCCTTATTGGCACTTGGTAGGCGAGGGGAATCACCTTGGCTCGCTTGGTCAAGGCCCTAAACCAATGCCATGGACTGATAGGGGTTAGTCGTCGCCTTGGTAGGATAGCAGGCTTTTGGAACACCTTCTTGAGTGTTCAAGGAGCCAAGAGTCGCACCTAAACTTGCCTTGGGGTGGTAGCCTTGTGATTGTGCTTTACTTTTTTCAATGAATGACAAAAACAAAACTTCCATGAGCTTCAAAAAGCTTTGACAATGTACTAATAGATTATAAGCTTTTTATAGCCTATAGACATGATAGACTTGAATGATTTATTGATACTGTTCACATGTCATAATTGATTGCTTGTGTTTCATGCATAAAACTGAAATTTCAAGTGGTTTAATCTTCACAATAGTTTAGGTGTTTTTTTGCTTTATGTTGTCTAGTTTTTGACTATGATTGACCCATCTTCTACAAGCAAAAAATCACTTTGCATGATTATTCATTGTGCTTCATGTTTTATTCATTCTTGGTGGCCTTTGATGCTCATTACTTGTTCTTATGTTTTGCAGCTCAACATTTCTTCCATGGACTTGCTTTCTACCATGTCACTGTGTCTTGCTTCACCGGCACACGAGGACGTGAGCCAAATTAGGAAGGGGGGAATGTTAGCAATGGTTAACACAGGATACACCAATTATGCACCAAGCTGTGGATGTGCAATAGTGCAAAATATTTAATTTTCATTGTATAGGGCCTTGGGCTCATGTAGGAGTTTCAAAGTTGTATGAGTTTAGGCTATAGAGCTCAACTTTATCCCATAGTTGAAGGGTTTGAGGACCAAAGCTATAAAAGAGCCCTATGCTTAATGAGTAGTCATTCTTGGGTGAGTTCTCCTCTTTGTAGAGTGTATGGTCATGAGGCTCATGGCCTTTCCATAACCATATAGCTCTTGATTTCTAATAATCAATTACACTTTCTTTCTTATTAGTCTTCTTTGTTTGATTGTGTGGAGTGAGATTGTATTAGTGTGATGGTAGATCTCCTAATCACTTTTTTGAGTTAATCTATTCTATCCACACCATTGGCCATGGTGTGTGAGGGCTATGCCTTCCTTCTCTTCATCTCTCTCTACAAGGTGTGTGGTTAGTGTGTGTACATACATAGTCACATTGAGGGGTTGTGCTGGAATGGACACACTAATGCGGACTAGGTATGTTAATTGCATGCTTGTGTGGTTGTGTGATTAGATTTGTGAATAGAGTGATTACTGTGAGAGGTTAATTTCAACCACGTGATTGTGTGCAAGTGATTAGTAAGTAGGAATGTGACCTAATTGCAACCCACAAAATTGTCAAATTGTGGATCGGTAACCCGGCTAGGGCATGGAAGCATGAGTCTAAGATGTATAGACATAGAGGATTCAAGGGATCCTTCTACTCATCATAGAGATCAGAAGCCATGAAAAGGGCTTCCTCTAATCAACAATACATTGCTACTTATTAATCACTTGCACACAATCACGTGGTTGAAATTAACCTCTCACATCAATCACTCTATTCACAACTCTAATCACACAACTACACAAGCATGCAATTAACATACCTACTCCACATTAGTGTGTCCATTTTGGCACAACCCCTCAATGCGACTATGTATGCACACACACTAACCGCACACCTTGTAGAGAGAGATGAAGAGAAGGAAGGCATAGCCCTCACACACCATGGCCAATGATGTGGATAGAATAGATTAACTCAAAAAAGGGATTAGGAGATCTACCATCACACTAATACAATCTCACTCCACACAATCAAACAAAGAAGAATAATAAGAAAGAAAGTGTAATTGATTATTAGAAATCAAGAGCTACATGGGCATGGAAAGCCCATGAGCCTCATGACCATCCACTCTACAAAGAGGAGAACTCACCCAAGAATGACTACTCATTAAGCATAGGGCTCTTTTATAGCTTTGGGCCTCAAACCCTTGAATTATGGGATAAAGTTTAGCTCTCTAGCCTAGACTCATGCAAATTTGGAACTCCTACATGAGCCCAAGGCCCTATACAATGAAAGTGAAATATTATGCACTATAGCACATCCACAACTTGGTGCATAATTGGTGTAGCCTGTGTTAGCCGTTGCTAATAGCCATAAGATCTTTGCATCATCATGCATAAAATTAAGCATTAGTTTTCCCAAAAACACAACATCATCACCTTTCCTAGCATGGATAAGTATACAAGCCCCATCATGCTTTACATAGGCACCAATTGTGTGGATAAATACACATATCCCATCACACAACATTGCCTCAAGCAAACAATCATTTAGCACTCCATCAATTTGTGAAATAGGTTGCTTCACACACATCACAATTTGTTCCTCACGTTTGGACATTTCATCAAGAAGAACTTAATTTTGGTTAGTTGCCATTTCAACATCATGAACAAAACAAAAATCTTCTCCTAGTGCAAGAGAGTTCACAAAAGCATTGATCACATCATTTTCTTCATCATTAAGAAGTGAGAGCTCATCATTTCCAGCATGAGTTCTCTTCAATGTTCCATCAAAAAGCTCATCAAAGCAATCATTTTCTTTAGAGTTGCAAACATTATTTTCTTGATTTATCTCGTGATAATCAACAAACAAGCCCATGTCATCCTCATCATTTATGACATCAAAACTATGCAATTCACCATCAAAAACTGATGGACTTTGACCCACAATGCTTTGGTTGATGGTGCAAGATGTAAGTATGGGGCTACTCGGGGACTCTCCTTGGCTCTCTTGGCTCATAGGGTCCTCTCTCTTCACTCCAATCTCCATCCCATTTCTACCATTCCCATGTCCATTACGGTCGTCATTATCAATTGAGTTATCATCTACTCCCTCGTTGGCTATGGTATGCCATGCTCTCAACAATTTTTTAACAAACCTTTGTTGATGAAGAAAATCATGCAAATTTTGAGTGTTCTGGTGCAAATCTTTAATGAGATTCAAATGCAGATACACATTGTGTGTGTTTCCTCCATGCTTGTGAAACCATACATATGCTTTCTCTATTGCAACAACAAAATTGTTCACCGGTTTATGCAAATGTTGTGTACAATGTCATACTTCAAGATGTAAAAGTTCTCCAATAATGTCAATGAACAATATGAGCTTTATGATCATCATGATTGCATTATGTTGATGGCTTATTACAGCACTTTTCCCATTTGTGGTTACTTTCCCCACAAAAAATACAAGGTGGCTTGCATTTCTTTGTCATGCCTTCATTTTTTATCCACAATGTATAACATACACATTAAAATCTCTGAGAATCAAGCCTTGCAGCAAAAAAATTTGCGGACCTAAGTTAATTTTGGAGGCTTTTGTTTTTATGTGTGAATAGACTTTATGCAAAGCTTGATATTTTTCAAAAAATTAAACTCTTGTAGCCTGACAGAGTTCGAGATTCATGTAGCGCAATCAGGTATCAATTTGAGCAATGCAATCACCGTGAGGGCATAAGAGAATAGTTGTAGCCGCTTGGGGCTTGCAAGCATTAGGGAATTTGGGAGGTCATTTGGAGGGCCGTCTAAGAAAATACAATTTTTTTCCTTCTCTCTCTAGAAAATTGGTGTGGTAAAAGAAAAGGTTCCCTCATCAACCGTTCAAAAAGTGTACTTCGAAGTGGATTCTTTTCACAGAGTCATAACGGCTGTAATGATTAATGGAATGTCCCCTTTTTAGTTATATTGAATGCACCTCGTTATATAGGAAGGAATTTCTTTTTCATACAATGTATGCAGTAGGTAGTCTAGGGAGTAATGGTGCTATACTCTTACATTCTTGATTTTTTTGATTGTGTATTCATGACTTCTTCATCCACCACCTCAAGTCTTGAATACAAGACTTTATGCAAGAGAAGTAAAACAAACACAACGATAACACAAACGGAGAAAGCAAGACTTAGAGTAGAAGGAGCAAAACACATAGATTTATGGAGAAATGGCTCCCTCTATCCTTTGAATCCTATGACCAATGCCTCCCCTGCATTTGTAAATCCGACTACTTTATTGACCTTTGCAAGTGACGGACATAATGGTTTACTTGGCTACTGCAAAGCTCTAACTGAGAATTCAGAAATTCAGAAAAGCATGGTTCACCATCAAGAAAATGAGATTATACGACTTTTTACTTTGCATTATGAGTACCAAAAAACCCTTTTGCAGTGCACACAAGAAATAGAGGTATTGCAAGGAAAAGTGTGTAACTTACGAAGGAAAGATACAAGCTTAGGTACTCGTGTGTGGAATAAGGGACTATGGAATCTTGAAACCTTGAAGGTTGGCTCTTGAGGTCTCAAGAAAAGAATACAAGCATTGAGGTCAAGATTGTGAACCTTTTAGTTTATTTCAACTATACATTGTTTTTTCTTATGCCTATTATATTTTCTATGTAGACATGCTATATATCTAGACAAAGAAAACATAGATCCAAAGGCAAATGTAGGAAAGCAGTTGAAGCCTTTGAGAACAAGTGGTCTCGCAAAGGATATAATGCATGACAAAAAGTATAAGGTTTTGCAGAGGGTTGTTGTTGACCATTTTATCACAAAGAGTGCAATGCCTGCAAGTGAAATATAGGGCACACTTGACTCCCTTGGTGTGAGTAAGAGAGGGTACTCAGCTATTCAGCAATCTATCTCCTCCATTTTTGTGAGGAATGGAATAAAGTCTAAATTTCCACCAACATCAGCAAGTGTCTGGAAAGAGAGACTTCAACTCAACCATGCACATACAGATTTCATTGGATGTCCCTTTCATATTGATGGTATTTATAGATCTCAAGGATCAAGTGTAACCTACGATGAGTACAACAATATCTTCATGGACCTCACTTTGTTGCAAACTAGAATGGTTGAGTTCTACAATGTAGCATTTGAAGAGACATGTGGCGTTCTGCTTTTTTGTTTTGAAGCTAGATGAGTGTGAGATCCTCAAAGAGAAGAAGCTAGAACGAGTCGCAATAACATTGATGAATAGGGCTCTTTCAAAATGCCCCACTGATGATCCTTCATACTTTAGTGTTCAATCAGAAACAAACATATGGTGGCTTGCTGCTTTTCAGGTATTCCATTTCCACTTTCTCTTCAGCTTTGGTGAGCCCTCTTGAGATTAAATTTAGATGTACTTTAACGTTTCATGCGGATTTAATCTTGAAGGTAAAGAAAGAAGACCACGACATTTTATATTGGGTGTTCCATCAAACCACTATCCCTGATATCATTGAAAAACAAATGAATCAAGGAAAGGTGTTGGTTGTCAATGGGAGGGGAGAATTTCACATCCAATGGCATCTTGCAGGTGACCTTAAAACATTGAAGTGTATGTATAATTTTGGAATGGGTGCTATGGTAAAGGCTCCATGCTTGTATTGTATGGAGCGTGAAAAGACGATGGACCCAAAATGGTGGAGAAAGGCACCTACTCGCCACAATGAGGATCCTAATTTCCACCTAGTTCTAGATATTCCACTTGCCAATGTCCACATTTGTACAATGCATGCTCTTTGTAGAATTGTGTGGAGAAGTTGGTGTATTTGTACATTGGGTTTTCTTGGAAAATCAAGAACTCAAAATAATAGAAGGTTGCGGTAGCGGCGCTTGAACTAGTTTTGTCAGAGATGGGTCTCCATGGGGGCAATGTGAAAATCTAGCGGGACGAGAAGAGGTCAACCAATGATAAAGATGTACCTTGCAAACCATCTATTGGTGGGGTCAAGGCACGTCATTTTTTATCAAAGCCAACAGGCCTCAAAGATAAGAAGCTAACCAAGCCTGGAAGGATATATCAATCCACTTATGTCAGCAAAAATGAGTTTCAGCAATGAAAAAATGTCCATATGGCAGTGAAGGACTAGGAACCCACAACTCACAATGCCAACGGTGAAGTGTGGCGTTCCATCGATGTGCTCTTTTAGATGTGTGACAAAGATGAGTGGACACAAAATGATCTAAACAAATTTAGGACGAACCTTCAGCTACTAAAGAAAGTATTTAGGTCAGCTTGGACTAAAACTCAGATTACTCATTACATGGTATTGTTAACGAACCCTTTTAAATGATAAGGGCTTAAAGGGTGTTTAAAATTCCTGACAACTTATTTTATTTGCAGCACGAGAGTTTTCTTATTAATTGGTTGTCAGTGATTGTAAGTTGAAGGTTCAAAAATTTGGCTTGGGTGCCAAAATTACTTTCAATGCTTAGGCACTTAGGGAATATGGTGTGGTTATTTATGAATTATAGAGGTTCTTCTGAGTTAATGATGAGGAGGTCATCAAAGTATCTACTATAAGGCGTGCCAAATTTTGCCAAGATAGATTTTGGATTAGGTGAGTTAAGGGTTTTTGCAAGGTAATCATATTCTAAAGCATGAAGGTAGAGATTTCACCATAGGGGGGAGCATGCTAATCCCATGGGTATGCCACTGATTTTCCTATACACAGTTTTGATGTTGGATAAACATGTGGTTGATGAGCCATGTGTTAAGTTCAATCACTTGTTGAAGTGAGAACGAAACGCCTGGTTTGTAGGGCTATGCAGACCATGTTCCTTCGGTACATGAAGATTAAGGGAGTCTTTTCAATGATATGAACGGTTGGTGTGCAATAGAGAAAGCCACAAAAAAGAGGTGTGTGATGTGGTGAATCAGACCTTGAGATCTGTTAGGAAATAAGACGTAGCTAAATAGATTTTTGAGTAGATTACTTAATGGAGAGAAATAGATTTCACACACAAGAGATTATAGAGTGTAGAGAGAGAGAGAGAGAGAGTACACACGATATACGTGGTTCACCCAATGTGGGCTATGTCCACGGGAAAGCAGTCACTCAATGGCTTTAGCACTTCAAAAGAAGAAGTGGTTTACAAAGGGATAAAACCCTTGATAGAGCTCCCGCCTTGCTTCACTCTCACCACCTCACACTCACCTTGTTGCATCAACTTCACACTATGAAATGTGTGTAGAAATGGCCCCCTTTTATAGGCCAAAAGGGCTGCCATCTCTTATGAGAGGCAGCCATGTGTAGCTGCCCTTGTGCGAATAAGTCCAAATCGGACCCTCCAATCCGCCCATGTGTGGCCGCCCTTGAGAAGACAAGTCCGCTTTTGAATTCGGCCCCCGGCCATTGAATTCGGCCACCGGCCACCAGCCATTGACTTCCGACCACCGGCCAACCGAGGCCTCTAAAGTTTCCCCTGATTCTTGTCCGTGAAAATTTTGGTTTCCGATGAGTGATTTTCGTTCACGCACAATGGCTTCTCCTCATAATGGGGACCTTACAAATGTGCGCTTTTACCACAGAAAATTACAAGGGTAAATCGGGCTCCATACTTAACAATCTCCCACTTGGAGACTGATCTCCAAACCAAACCTGTGACTGCTTTCTATTCTGGCTTCTCATCCTTGAATGCCGATTGAAGATGAGCAAAAGCTCAACTTCTCCTTGTTGACCACCTTTGTAAACATGTCTGCAGGATTTTCACTTGTATGCACCTTTCCTAGCTTTAGCTGTCCCTCTTCCAAAAGAGTGCATATGAAGTGATATCTCACCTCAATGTGCTTTGTCCTTGAATAAAAGGCTGAGTTCTTCGCAAGATGGATAGCGCTTTGGCTATCACTGTACAAGACACAATTGTCTTGTTTGAATCCAAGCTCTTCTAAGAATCTGTGAAGCGACAGAATTTCTTTGCTTACCTCCGTCATTCCTACATACTCTGCTTCCGTGGTAGAAAGTGAAACCACTTTCTGCAGCTTTGAAGCACAGCTTACTGCTGTGCCTCCAACCGTGAACACATAGCCAGTAGTGCTCCTTCGAGTATCTTTGTCACCTGCCATATCTGCATCAGCATACCCTTCTAGAAAAATATCAGTTCCTCCAAAATACAAAGCATTTGTTGTTGTCCCTTTTAGATACCTAAGTATCCACTTCACAGCTTGCCAATGCTCTTTACCTGGGTTGTCCATGAACCTACTCACAACTCCCACTGCATGTGCAATGTCTGGCCTTGTCAGAACCATAGCATACATTAGAGAACCTACCGCTGCAGCATATGGAACTTTAGACATATAGGCTATCTCCTCTTGTGTCTTTGGACACATATCCTTCGTTAGTTTAAAATGACCAGCCAAAGGTGTAGAAACTGGTTTTGCATTTTGCATTGCTAACCTTTCTAGTACCTTCTTGATGTAATCTTCTTGAGATAGCTTTATTGTCTTCTTCGTCCTGTCCCTTGATATTTTCATACCAAGTATCCTCTTTGCAGCACCTAAATCTTTCATTGAAAAAGATTTGGACAGCTCCTCTTTTAGGTCTTTGATGTCCTGCATGTTAGCACTTGCAATCAACATGTCATCAACATACAACATTAGGATGATGAATTTCCCATCTCCCAAATTCTTCGTGTAGACGCAGTGATCCGAGTTGCATCTTGTGAATCCATGATCCAACATCCATCGATCAAACTTCAAGTACCATTGTCTTGATGCTTTCTTTAAACCATACAAGATCTTCTTTAATCTGCAAATCATTTTCTCCTTACCTTTTACTTCATACCCCTTTGGTTGAAGCATGTAGATTTCCTCCTCTAAGTCACCGTGAGGGAATGCCGTATTTACATCCATTTGCTCGAGATTTAGATCATGAGCAGCCACAAGGCTTAAGACAAGCCTAATTGAGTTCATTTTTACAACAGGAGAAAATATTTCATTGAAGTCAATACCTTTCTTTTGAGAAAGCCCTTTTACCACAAGCCTAGACTTGTACCTTTTCTTCCCACCTTCTTCTTCCTTCACCTTGTACACCCATTTGTTTTGAAGTGCCCGCTTACCTTTAGGAAACTCAACCAACTCCCATGTTTGGTTGCGATGTAGTGAGTCCATCTCCACTTGCATGCACTTCGTCCATTCTTCTTTGGATTCATGTTGCATAGCTTCTTCGTATGATTCCGGATCTCCAGAATCTGAGATCAAGAGATGGTTGAAGGAAGGAACAAACCTTTCTGGAGGTCTTGCTCTTGTAGATCTTCGGGGAATAGGTTGAGGCTCCTCATTTGGTTGACGTTGTTGCACATTGTCACCATTTGCAGTCCTTGAGTCTTCACCGTCCTCAAGCTCCATGTACTCATTACCTGTTTCTTTTGTTTGTTTTCTTTCCAAGTAATCTTTGTACATATTTTTTTTGTTAAAAATTACATCCCTACTCCTTAAGATTTTACCATCTTCAGGATTCCATAGGCGATACCCAAAGTCTCCTTCTCCATAGCCAATGAAGAAACACTTTTTGGACTTTGCATCTAGCTTTGATCTTAGGCTTCTATCTATGTGCATGAAAGCCTCACACCCAAACACTTTGAGAAATGCATAATTCACCGGTTTACCTGTCCATGCCTCTTCTGGAACTCCCCCATCCAATGCCGTTGAGGGTGACCAATTGATTAAGTACACAGACGTACTTATAGCTTCTGCCCAAAGCTCAAGCGGTAGGCCTGCATGTAGCCGCATGCTTCGTGCTCGCTCCATGATTTTCCTGTTCATCCTTTCCAAAATCCCATTTTGTTGAGGTGTCCTTGAGGTTGTCCTTTGCCTCCGAATGCCATTGCTAGCACAAAAGCTTTCAAAAGCTTGGCTGCAATATTCACCTCCATTGTCGGATCTGAGGCATTTAACCTTGGTACCTGTTTCATTCTCCATTTAACCTTGGTACCTGTTTCATTCTCCACAAAGTCTTTCCACCTTTGAAATATGGAAAATACATTGGATTTATTCTTCATGACATAAACGTTTTTCTAGTCGCATCGTCTATGAATGTTACATAGTACAATGAGCCACCAAGTGATGGTGTACTTGCAGGACCCCAAACATCAGAATAAACCAACTCAAGTTTTTTATTTTTTCTTTCATTTCCTGATTTTTGAAATTTTACCCTCTTTTGTTTACCATAAACACAATCTTCACAGAACTCTAAGTCCACTTCTTTCAAACCTGGTAGAAGATTCTTTGTTTCAAGGATTTGCATTCCTTTGGCACTCATATGCCCAAGTCGGTAGTGCCACACCGCACTGTCAACTTCTGTAGTTGCTGCACAAGCTGAAGGTTGCGTGCTAACAGTACACAAGTAAAGTGTACCGACTTTTTCTCCCTTGGCAACCACCAAAGATCCCTTTGAGATCTTCCACCGTTTGTTTCCGAATGCAATGTTGTGACCTTCATCGTCCAATTGTCTTGTAGAGATCAAATTTTTGCAAAGAGAAGGAACATGCCTAACATCTTTAAGCTTCCATTCATTTCCGTTAGCAGTTTTGACAGAAACTGTACCTTTGTCGACAATCTCACAAGCTTCATCATCTCCCAAGTATACATACCCAAAATTACCTTTGGTGTATTCTTGGAAATGTTTCTTGTGTGGTGTCGCATGGAATGAAGCCCCAGAATCTACTATCCAGGAATTAGACACATTGTCTAATGAGAGAATTAAAGCATCTTGCTCTACTTTACCTGCCACATTGGCCTCCGATGTTGGCTTGTTGTCTTGAGACTCAGTCTCCTTCTTCTTCTTGGACCAGCAATCCTTCTTGACATGGCCCTTCTTGCCGCAGTTCCAACATTCAAGAACTGACTTCGTGCGTGACTTGCTCCGCCTTGAGCGATCACGACACTTTTGGTTTTTGAACCTCTCCTTGGGCCTTCCTCTTGTTTCCACTGATAGTGCAGCACTTGATGATTCTCCCGTGCTTCTCCTTCTCATTTCCTCGCTTAGGAGAACACCCACAACATCATCAAACTTAAGAGTATTTGTGCCAGAGATAGAATTACTTACAGCCATCACAAGGCTGTCCCAACTATCTGGTAGAGATGATAGTATAAGGAGAGCTCGCACTTCGTCATTGAAATTGATTTTCACTGATCGAAGTTGACTTATGTTTGTGTTAAAGTCATTTAGGTGTTCCGCAGCTGAACCATTCTCTGCCATCTTTAGATTGAACAAGCGCTTCATAAGAAATACCTTATTGGATGCTGATGGTTTCTCGTAGAAGTCGTCAAGTGACTTCATCAAGTCCTCCGTGGTCTTCATCTCCGAAACATTGAAGGCCACCGTTGACGCCAAGCTTAACCGGATTGTTCCCAGTGCCTTTCGATCAAGGACAATCCATGCTTCATCTGCCATTGTTGCGGGCTTCTTCGCAAGACCGCCTAGTGGCAAATAGAGGTCCTTCTGGTAGAGATAGTCTTCAATCTGCATCTTCCAATGTTGGTAGTTTTTGCCGTTGAACTTCTCAATCTTGAGCTTCCCTTCCTCTGCCATAACTCCCACTCAATTCAAGGAATCCTTTCCTTGAGAAAATTTAGCTACAAGCAAACCTTGCTCTTATACCAGTTGTTAGGAAATAAGACGTAGCTAAATAGATTTTTGAGTAGATTACTTAATGGAGACAGATAGATTTCACACACAAGAGATTATAGAGTAGAGAGAGAGAGAGAGAGAGTACACACGATATACGTGGTTCACCCAATGTGGGCTACGTCCACGGAAAAGCAGCCACTCAATGGCTTTAGCACTTCAAAAGAAGAAGTGGTTTACAAAGGGATTAAACCCTTAATAGAGCTCCCGCCTTGCTTCACTCTCACCACCTCACACTCACCTTGTTGCATCAACTTCACACTATGAAATGTGTGTAGAAATGGCCTCCTTTTATAGGCCAAAAGGGCTGCCATCTCTTATGAGAGGTAGCCATGTGTAGCCGCCCTTGTGCGAATAAGTCCAAATCGGACCCTCCAATCCGCCCATGTGTGGCCGCTGAGAAGACAAGTCCGATTTTGAATTCGGCCACCAGCCACAGGCCATTGACTTCCGACCACCGGCCAATCGACCGGTTGTTTTTCGACCACTTTCCGGCCGCCGTCTGGCCATAATATTCCGGCGAAAAGGAATATTTCGGTGAAAAAAAAGTGCCCCTGATTCTTGTCCGTTAAAATTTTGGTTTCCGGTGAGTGATTTTCGTTCACGCACGATGGCTTCTCCTCATAATGGGGGCCTTACAAATGTGCGCTTTTACCACAAAAAATTACAAGGGTAATCAGGCTCCATACTTAACAAGATCCGTGGTGGGGGATATTTTCATAACATCTTTTTATATCACCCGAGTACAATGTGTTTGCTTCTTTTGGTAGATTAAGGGCACACTCATAAATAGAATCCACTATTCACCAAGATTGAATATGCAGGTTGTGGCATAGGAGAGCCTTGAGGTTGAGTTTTTTGGCTTGTTGTTTGAGGTAAGCGATGCATGTCTTGAGGATGCATGCCATAAGCAAAGAATTTTTTGTGAAGCAACAATTAGAGACACATGTAATCCATCAAAATGCCTCCTTGTGGATTTTGTAGGTTGTTGTAAGAAAGGGTCGAGAGTTGTTTTTGACTTGAAATATGGGGATGAGAGTGCTGCTTATGTACGATAGTGTGTGGTTGACTCCCATGGTGTATGGCTCGAAGTCTAGTCCTTGTAGCCTTTTGTTGGCTTCCAAGATGATTAATTGTTTGCATATAAGGACCGGGTTATTGGCTGCTTTATCAAGACATGTGATGAAGAAATGTCTTCTAAGCTTATTGATCTCGGGTTGGAGATCGGAGTATGCTCTGTGTGCTGCCTTTTTAAAGGGAGTTATTTGTTGCAATACCCATAGAGCACTTGGTGCATGCTTTCCCGAGTAGTGGTGGCCTAGAGGGTATGTGTCCCAAACCATAAGAGCTTAGTGTGGCAAGCTCTGGGCTAACAAATTTCCTTATGTTTGTAGAGATAAGATGTCCCCATGTCTTGTTAAGTTCGTTAGGTAAAGTATGACATGCACAAGTGGACAAAGGATCATGCTTAAAAGCAAACACTTCCCTACCATTACATAGCTGAACTTTTAAAGGGGGGAAAAAGGCCCAATTAAAGAGACATTCATCCTAGGTGGGGTGATGGCAATACAAAGTCCAAAAAAGAAAATCCTTACGAAAGACTTTATGTTAGGTATGTCTAGGAGAGGGTTTACAAACAAAATTGGCATGAAAGTGCCTTTGGAGGAAGACTTTTTTTGCAAAAAAAGGCAACCATGCTCATTACGGATGACCTGCAATATTTAAGAAAACACCTTTTTAGTCATAGTGTAGGGCCTTAGCACTGTTAGCACATTGAGCAGTAAATGCAGGGCGGGTGCGTGAGTTCTGCACAGAAGGTTGTTCCTAGAGAGGGGGTTGTGAGGAGAAGGTTGGGTATGAAGAGACTCCTTGTGGCATGAAGCAACTGCTAGAAGAGTCGGCCGGCGACCCATTGGTTCGCCTAGATAGTGAGGCGGAGGATGTGACAGGACATTGTGGTGTGTAGGGTTGCTGCCCACGTCCTCTGATGTGTCGATTAGGTTATGACCTGGAAGGCTTACCACCACACATGTCTGGCATTCTGCTAGGGTTGATGGCTGCATCTCCTGCGCTTCCTTCTCGATCCAACTGAGGAAGGATATGGCTGTCCTCTTTAAGCTTGGACTCGGGAAGAATATGGGAAGATGGTGCATGACCATCCAGAGTGCATGGTCAAACCATAGCATTTTCTCATCTTTGTACACATCTCCCTAGCCCACATGCTCGCAACCGCATTTCAAGAAGGGCCTGTGGACATTCCACACTTGAGTAGTGTAGTTTGTTTCCCGCCCAGTGGTTGAGATTACTCCTTTTACACCAATGGTGCATCCATAGGCTGCTTTGCACCTTGTTGTGCCAAACTTGGACATGATGAAGGGGGCAGCTATGAGGGAGTTTTCAAAGAGGGTAGAGGTGTTGGACTCAAGTACTTGCTGTAAACCAAGATTTAGGGCCTTCTTGTCCTTCCCGTTGAGTAGTGTGAGGAGGAGACCTTCAGACAAAGGTGCCATAAGGGTGAAATTACCCATTGACCAAGGTTTATGATGTGCATTAGCTAAAAAAAGCTCCAAGAACCGTCCGGGGATGTAGGGATCAGTGTATGTGTCAAAGGGCTTTTGAGTAAGACTAGGGGTAGGGCTATTGAGAGTGAAGCTTTTGTTTGCGATAAGTATTTCTTCTCCATCGAGATCTATGGGGATAAGAGAGATAGTGGCCTCGGTTGGTGGTGGGAGGGTGATCTCGTCAAATCCATTGAGCAAGTGGCATTTCTTTTGCCATGACAGCGGGTCGTTCTGGAGCTCCTTCCCATGTGCTTCCATGAAGCGCCTCATAAGGTTTGGCGAGTGCTCCATCTATTCCTTCTGCTCACGCTCATCATCCTCAGCTATGTTTTGAACCAGAGAATACATTCTGAACCATGCAGGGAGGTCCAGTAAGTTAAGGAGGAGAAAATCTGTGTGCGTATCTGTAGCAATGGCTGCACTCTCCAACCCGGTGAGGGTCGCATGATAGGAGGGGTCCTTGATGCAGAGCAGAAGCCCTTGAACAATCGGAGGTGGAGCTAGGGTGAGGGGGCCATAACCCAATTGCAGGAGTGCGGGGTCCCAGCATGCGTCAATCTGTAGCACATAAAGAAGTATGGTTTTAGTACCATAGTTCCTAGATACTCTGTAGCATAGATTTAGTCTGACTTTCTAATCAGTGTATATTAGCAGCATGTGATAATCAGTAGCATGAAGACTTTACTCTACAACATGAAGAGACAATTTTGTGATGGGAGCATAAAACTCTGTACCATAGACTTATCACGCCTCATAACCTAGTATAGAGCAGATCTGTAGCGTGAAGTCGTTATTTTGTAGTATGCAAAGAATGTATGGTGGTGGTTCCTTATCAAGCATCATACCATAGTATAGAGCGGGACCTGCCTTCTGTAGAATTGATAGAGAGCGGATCCATAATACAGGGAGGGATGCTCTAGCATGTAGAGAATAGTGCAGAGGAGATAAAGCTCCTTATCATGCTGTAATTGTTGAATGGATGATACATAGATTAGAGGGATAGTATAAAAGGGAGCTCAGGTGGTTAGAGAGAAACTGTCGAACCACACATCTTTCTTGCTTTGAAAGCTTGGCATAGCGCTCGAGGGGAACATAGAGTGATAACGCCTTCAAAGCTAGTGCAAGCCGGATTTCCTTCGTGCCTAAGATTGCAATAGCCAACTAAGGAGGGGTGCTAGCAGGTCTACAAGCCCCGGCCAAGGGTTGCTTGCAAAAAAAACTTTGAGTGTAGCAGAGATGCTTGCGCTGTGTGTATTATTCTTATCAAGGAGAACGCAGGTAGGGTGAGCGGCTCTCGGGTAGAAAAATTGAGCGAGGATGAGCATGCACGGGCCACGAGAGTCAGAGTTGGGCTACCACTTTTGGTAGGTGGGCTTAGCTAGCTATAGGTGGCTTCACATTTGAAATTAAAAATCACTTCACACATTGCTAAGGTCTTTTAGTATGCCCATTGGGTCCCAAGGATCTATTGGAAAAAAAGAATAATGTGGTGTCAAGGCTAAGTAACCTAGAGGGGCCATGGCCAACCCAAGAGTTCAACGCCCAGAGGGGCCAAGTAAAAAGGTCACAGCCCGGTGGGGCTAAGTCTAAAATCAAAGAATTAAAGGTCATAGCCAAGTGGGGCTAAGCTTAAAATCAGAGAGCTTTGAATTGTTTGAGGCTTACAAACGCTAGGTAGACTTGCGTAGCCCAAGGGTACAATGCCTACTAGGCCATGAGAGAGAGAGAGAGAGAGAGAGAGAGAGAGAGAGAGAGAGAGAGAGAGAGAGAGAGAGAGTATTAAATGGAACAATTCAAAATTTCTTGGAAATTTAGGGAAGTAGAGATGAATGAATCACACATGTATGTCCATAGAAGTAGACATTTAATTAAAAAATATACATCCATAGGCAAATTGAGCCTATTTTAGAGCAACTTGGAGAAATTTTACAATAGTTTTTATGTTACTGGCGATGGGTGTCCATCATGCACATGCATTAGAGAGAGGAGAGTCCTGTTACCTGCCACCCTCACCCCAAAAAAAAAAAGAAAAAGTTAGTTTATAAGGTGGAAATCAGGTGTCGTAAGAAACTCCTACGTGTTATTGATGTCACTCTAATAAATCATGCATGAGACAACACCTGGTTGAGAGGGTCCATGGTGTAGGCTTGGATAGTTGCAGGAAGTACAACACTTGGTGAGATAGTATGAAATCCTCTTGTAATGATATTTTTGGGAGTCTTGTCCTTATATAGGTTTCTCCAAGTTCTTGGTTCCCTCCAAATAAACTCAGCCATGCAAAGAAAAAGGGGGAGGAGTGGGAGGTCTTTTTTAATTGTATTTTACGTGAGGGTAGTGGGGGTGGTCAATTATAGATTCCGCTTTTAATGAGGTTACCACTCTTCTCCTTCCACCCACATTTTTTGTAGGAGGTGTTTTCTTCCAAGGCCCTTTTTGTGGGTTGAGGTATGTTTTGAGAGGGATGTGTGTTTTAAGGGGGGTTTCCACCAAGACTTGTTTGTATGCCTGTTGACATCATGGGGAGAGAGAGTCTATATATATATATATATCTATATATCTATATATCTATCTATATATATATATATATATATATATATATATATATATATATATATATATATATATATATATATATATATATAGAGAGAGAGAGAGAGAGAGAGAGAGAGATATGGAGAGATAGATGGTAACCCCTTATTGTGAATCGTAGATTTACAAAATTTAAGCTAGTAGATATCAATTACTATTTATGCTTAAAAGTGCACAAATTTGAGCGTTAAGTGTTAAGGTACAACAAAATAGCAATGGGTATTTATTATTTTTGATTGAAAAACTTACAAATCTTGGAAATTCACATGTTAAAATTTTTTTAGCTATCAATTGCTGGCCTATACATTTTCAAAAACCCTTGATAAATTAAGACCTCGGGAATTGAGAAGATACAATTATGAAAGAGAGCTTTTCTCACTTTTTTGTAAACAATGCACTATATGAGTGATCTTGGCTCTAGCCATACATTCACTAGTCACCGTACTTGAGAAGATAAGATTTTGAAACTTTGAGGGCGTTTTTCACTTGCTAACTTTGCTTGTTTTGTACAATGTACAACCAACTCACTACGACACTCATCTTGGTCAGGACCATGTGACTCTATAGTTAATGTATTTTAGGAGATGACTTGATTGATTGAGAGAGAGAGAGAGAGGGAGGTAAATAAATTGTGATTAAGAAAATACTTGATTTAAAAAAAAACATTTATAGGTTTAATAAGCATAAGAAATAAGAAAACAATTTCATGAATGTCTTTAGAAGGTTACTTAAATGAAATATTCTTTCATAAATGAAAATATTGCAATATTTCACAGCATGGGATCAAACTTCAATGAATGGAGTTTGTTTTTAAGCAGTCCAAATAAACAAAGACAAAAAGAATAGAAGAAATCAAGAGAGCTTTTAATAAAGGATCAAATTGTAGTGATGGAAAGACTCATTTATAATTTAAAAAGAAAATATAATCTTTAAAAATCTTTCATTTTTAACCCAAGAGGAAAAAATCTCCACCATCAACAACTCTACATCAATGGCTTAGAAATTGTACCATTTCTCCACCACCCCCCTATGGCCTTCTTCAAGCCAACAAGGTGAAGAGTCATGAAGGTCGGCTGAAGTTAAGGGGGGATGAGAGTTATGAAGAGTAAGTCTAAATGAGTGGCTACGATTACATGTTATATTGTAATATAAAATTGCATTGTCCATAATACACATAATCACAAATGCCTTATCTATTACAAAGGGCTCCACTTAAACAACAAGGTGAAAGGCCCACATTGGCATTCTAAAATAAAATAAAATGAAACAAAAATAAAATAAAACAATAAAATAAAGGACCCATAAAATAGACCTTTATAATGTCCTTAATGAAAAGACTCTTTCACGAATTAAAATATGTTTTTTTTTCAATGAGTTAATATCTCACATCATGGATCAAACTCTTATAAATGCACTCCTTAATCCCTTGTTCACCAAGGCCTTTTTGAGCAAGCCAACAAACTTCATATCTCATATTTTCAAACACCATGGATTGCCAACATCCATCGTGTCAGATAGAGATCCTAGAACGACCAGTAATTTTTGGAAAGGTCTCTTTGAAAATCTCGTTTTGGCCAAGTACCATTGTAAAGCGGGATTGCAGTGGTACAGAAAGAAAAAGGGTCTTTCCGCCTGATCCAAAAATAGGTGAAACTTTCTCACAATGAGCTCCTTGGTAACAAGTAATGGATCAGTATGTTTTACAAAACTTGAAGATTTGAAGAGATGTGAGAGGCAATATGTGCATAATGTACAAATAGGCATGAAAAAGAGTGGGTTGCTAAAGCCTACTAAAAATGTTTTGGGTTTGTATGAACAAGTTTCTTTTGTAGATACTATGGGTGAGCTTGATGCTATAATGGGGTCTAGTTTGCATCTTGAAAATGAAGTTGTGGAAGTTTTCTCTATGGAAATGTATCAAGTAATAGAAGCCTTTAAAGAAAGCCAAATAGTTGGCCCAGAAGTCCATGTTGAAACCAAATACAAGAGTTCAGCAAAGAAGGTGAAACTAGTAGCTTCACCCTTACCACCCAATAACAGGGAAAAGATTGAGCAGGCTTCTAAACAACCAAGTTTGAGGAATCCTAAAAAGATTGGGCATACCTTCACAAAGGAGTCTTTCCAAGAGTTGCAGATTGGTTGCGAGGAGTTTCTAACACAGGAGGAGACAAATTGCTTCAAAGAAATGCTTTCAAAGTATGGTAAGGCTTTTTCATTTGAGCCACATGAGATAGGATGTGTTGATCCTTCTATTGTAGCTCCTATGGTAATTTTCACAATACCTCATGTGCCTTGGAATCTCCGGCCTATTCCGGTTCCAAAGGCTCATTTGCCAAAGTTAGTAGAGCTACTGAATGAGAAGATCAAAATGGGAATTTTGGAGCCTTCTTGTGCTCCATACTCAAACAGGTGGTTCACAGTTCCAAAGAAGAATGGTTCTCTACGCTTCATCCAAGATATGCAACCAGTGAACAAGGTGACAATTAGAAATGTAGGTACAGGTCCAATTGTGGATGAGTTTGCAGAGGCGTTTGTTGCAGGGAGGGAAATCTACTCAATGGGAGATCTCTACTCAGGGTATGATCAATTCAACTTGCAATCGAAAGCAGAGACTTCACAACCATGAGGACACCTTTGGGTTTGGTAAGGATGTGTACCTTGCCACAGGGAGCAACCAACTCGGTTGCACATATGATGAATGGGATGAATAAGGTCTTACGTGACTTTATTCCTCAAATCACAATGCCTTTCATTGATGATTTGCCTATCAAAGGATGTGAAAAAAGTGACAAAGATGAAGCTTTGGGTATCAAGGGGTGCTCCAGGTTTGTGAAAAATCACATAAATGATCATGATAAATTTATATCTAGGTTGGAAGAAGCGAGTCTTACTTTGTGAGGAAAAAAGTCTATGTTTGGTGTCAATGAAGTGCTTATTGTGGGGCACATGTGCGGGCCATATGTTAGGAAACCTTGTCCAACAAAGGTAGATGCCATTCAAATAATGAAAGAAACGTGCACTAGTATCACTGAGGTTAAAAGGTTTCTGGGAGCATGTGTCTTCTATGTTATTTGGATTCCACATTATGCACATGTAGCTGATCCTCTTTATAAGTTGCTCAGAAAGAATCAAAAGTTTAAATGGACAGAAGCACATGTAAAATCCATAAAAAAGTTAAAGGAGTTGCTCTAGTCAGCACCAACTTTGAGAAAGGTAGACTATGAGTGTCAAAGGCCAGTAATTGTGACAGTAGACACTAGTCCTACAGGGATTGGATGGGCAATAGGGCAAGATGATGAAGAAAGACGCAGGTATGTGGTAAGATTTGGAGCAAAGGTACTAAGTTCTTTCCAAAGAAACCATCCACAAATAAAGAGAGAGATATGGGGTATGGTTACAGCCTTGAAAAATGGAAAAGAGTACCTTATTGGTGCATGTGTGGTTGTAGAAACAAATTGTCTACCACTTCTTGGGATGATTACAAGCTGCTCAACACCAGACATTGCTATGTTGCGGTGGATTGCTTACATTAAGTCCTTAAATCCCGAGTTTAAGCACATTGCAGGTAAACACAATACTATGGCAGATGAGATACTTGGTTCTTGTACGAGAGGACCTAACTAATCAGGTTGAAGGAAGAGCATTAAGAGCTAAAACCACAAAAGTTGTGTGCAAATTCCTTCTTGATGAGGTGATTTGCCGTTATGGTTGTGTGGGAAAGATCACTGCAGATAGAGGTGAGCTGGATGCTGAGGAAGCAAGGGAGTTCTTTACCAGATTAGGAATCAAGATTTATCTTACCACAACTTACAACCCTGAAGGCAATGGAAAGAGTGAAAGAGGGCATCCTCCTATCATCAAAGCTTTGGCCAAGGCTTGTGAAGGAAGAGTTGGTGAGTGGCCAAAACTATTACCATATGCTTTATGGGCTGATCGTACAACACATAGCTTAGTAACTGGCTACATGCCTACGGAGCTAATGTATGGTCAAAAGCCAGTGATGCCGATTGAAGATACAATTCCCACATGGAATGTACTACCTTGGCAAGAGGGGCTTAGCAGGGAAGATCTCCTTGCACTGCGTATAAGGCAACTATAGAGAAGACCTAGAGACATTGAAGCTGCAAAAGAACGACTTAAAAATGCAAGTTTGAAAAACAAGGACTACTTTGATAAGCATCGACTCAGGAGCAAAGCAATTGACAAAGGTGATTGGGTTTTAGTGTATGATAGTAGCCTTGATAACCAGCACACAGTCATGCGTAAGTTCTCAAAAAGATGGTTTGAACCGTATGTTGTAAAGCATGTGCATGAAAATGCTACTTACAGCTTGTCTGAACTAGAAGGTACAGAAGTAAAGATTCCCATTGCAGGAAAAATGATCAAAATGTTTAAGAGAAGAGGAGACAATGATCTAGAAGATGTTGATGAGGAAGAAGAGCAAAACACAGGTGAAGATCAAAGTGAACATGAAGCTCTGGAATCATCCAGTGAAGAAGAAAGCAAGGAAGATGTACAAGAGGGTTGATCTTACAAAGAGACAATATGGCACATACCGGAGGATGTGCAGGTTTAGAGGGGGTGGATGTCGTGCTGTGGCACGTATATAGTGGGAACAGGCATTAAACAATTTATCTTGTGACTTTTTGACGCATAAGTATACTTCATATAATACTCATATGCATAAATAAAAGCTTTCTACCATACCTTAGTATTACCTTTGAAGTAATATAAATGTACATTACTATTAGAAAGTACTGCAAGAGAAGTATCAATGATTGTGCCTCTTTTTGTCTGGGGGAAAAGCATTTGTATATTTCTTCTAATATCTCAGCTATACCCTACCATATATAAATTATTTCTTCTTTTCACATTTATTTAATAATATAACCCTTCAATAATGCATACCTTCTTGGATACATACAAGAGGGAAGGGCCTACTACAAGACTTTATGAAAAGGAAGATCCAAAGCTTCTTGGACCATCCCAATTTGAAAATACCGACCTAAGGGCGTGGAGAAAAGGCCAAAACCAAGTAAAACTCTTTTAGTAGGCCAATTTTTCCTTTTGAAGCATGTCAATCCGAGTTACATGTCAAAAGTTACAGGGAAAAGAGTGAAAAATCCTCTCACAACTACACTGCAAGAAGAGATGGTAAACAGGTGAATCAAGTGAAAAGAGGTAATCTTGGTCTTTTTCCATAAAATAAGATATTTGGAGGATAAAAGACACAAGCATGTGAATGTGACACCTCAAAGATGCCTTGAAGGACAAGACACACAAGTTGGGACCCCTTGCTTGAGCCACACAGAAGATGCCTAGGTGGGGCCCACATACATCATGCACCCACATGGAGCCTCAACGACCAAAAATGCTGAATTTCATGATATTTGAGTCCTAATATTTCCCATTTTAAGAAATATCCAAAGAACATTTGATTTGGGCTAACTCTTTAGCCTAATCAAGTGATTATGTAAAACATGGCTCCCTCACCTATAAAAATGGCAACCTTCTCTTCATTGGGGCAAGTTATGAGTGAGTGAGAATAGCTCAATTCCATAGTGGCACACTCATATTAGTGCCACACTTTCTCTTGAAGAAAGGATAAAGTCTTGCCTCATCTTCTCTCTCCATTAAGGTGGTGGCAATTGCTCTCATGTAAGATATATGTTGTTAGTTTTACTTTCATTTGCATATCTAGTCCAATACTTGTCTCTAACTCTATCTCTATCTCTCATTATCTATCTTTAATACCACCACCACACTTAGATCTATCTCTTATTCCATCTTACTTCTCCTTTGATCTCTCTTGTTGTGTCCTAATTGTTTCATTGGAAGGTATTCAAGCAACAACCTTGTCAATATAATGAGTACAACCTTCTTGAGAGAAACAATTATGAGCACAAGGTTAGTAACCATATATTCATCTTCCACAAGCATCCCTCTCTCTTAAGGTTCTCATTCTCTTCCACAAACTCTAGAATCTCCTTGCTACAAGTACTTCTCTCCCCGCAGTATCCTTATTGCCTAAGGGCAACAATAGGGCTTGGGAGAGAAACTCTCTTCTTGTTCTCCTTTCACTTCTTTCACACCTTTATCTTTGAACATACTAATTATATCATTGATGAATAACCATAATCCACATAGAGGTAATTTCTTTCAATTCCATTCAGTGCAATCTACTAGGGTCAACATTTGGATTAGTCGAAAGATTCACTTTCAGCAACGCATAGTGTTTCTATTTGGTCCTGAAAGGCTCAACGAAATACTTCTCTCACCAGATCCCATTATACTACCTATTATTGACTATGACTTGTCTTTTGATGTGAATATGGTTATTTTATTATGAATCAAGAGGATTTGTACTCACAACTAATCCCAATCGCTAGACAAAACATATACATTATAGTAAGCACAAAGCTACAGTTCCAAAGAGCAATCCGCAGCTTATTTGGACAACAAAGATTAAATATCATTAACTCATCCATTAACCCTTTTATCCTACCCATGATACGATATGATCGTAATCTCGATGTTTTCATTTTTGTTTTGTTCTGACTATCTTTCATGAGTTCTCTCCATCACGTGTGTGTTTGTAAGGAAAAGTGAGCGGCTTCTTTGGCTACATTTCTTCTTTAGCCCTAGAAGCTATGTTATCTACATCTTAGCTCTTTCTCATAACCCTTGAGCTTCCTCACAAACTCTCATAACAAGAGACCCGGTGCCTTCCTGGCAAGACCGCCTACTTTTTGACAACGGGTTGAGCCAATGGTTGTGTAACTTGTGTGGCTTATCAACTCAAGTTACACAACCATTGGCTACTCAAGGCTTATCAACTCAAGTTACAAAACCATTGGCCAATGGTTGTGTAACTTGTGTGGCTTATCAACTCAAGTTACACAAGCCATGTGAGCCTACTCAAGCCTTACAAAGGATAGCCACCAACAAACCCAATTATTGAAGACCCCCCAGAAATTGAAGATCAAGAGGAGGCGCTACAACCTGAAGCTATCCTTTGACATGAGGACAAGGTACTACGATATGGTAAGATTATCCGATGGTATCTTATTAAGTTCAAAAATTACCCTTTTGAAGATGCTAGATGGATGCAAGGAATACAGCTTAAGGATAGTATGAACCTTGTCAAAGCTTACAATGCTACATTAGAGTAAGCAAATGTAAATGTTTCTCTTAAATGATCAATGTTTTTGTCTTATAAGACTAATTCTCTTTTTGTTGTGCACAAATTTAAGTAGTATGCATGCTTAGAGTCATGTTTGTGATGATGACGTCTCTCAAAAACCAAGTAAGATTTGTCACTCTACTTTGGGAGAATGAAATAGACTCAAGAGCAGACATGGGCTCCCACGCCCTAGATGGATTAGTCATCCATCTTGGAATGATGTCGTAGGGTAAAAAGGGATCCTCTACCTGCTAAGAAACATAGGCTAATGACTAAGGATTTATATCCTCTACCTCATAGTCAAGGACAATTATGATTTCAAGAGAGAGGTAATGTCATAAAATCTAATATCTAACTAACCCAAATGATTTTCTCATATTAAACTCATCATTTAATGTGGGATAATAAATGGAAACAAGATTTAGAATATAGACATGTGCTATTGGATCTATCTCAGCACGAGACCAAAGTCAATGGGTCCAAATGAGAGATGGTCTATCAAAGAGCAATGCTAGCTAATGGAGCTTGAAAGACCTTAGGGTTACCTTCATTAAAGACCTCCAGAGGTTAGTGTTAAAAGTCCTTAGACGTAGGACCTTAGGCAATCTAGGGATGAGCTTGAGGCGAGAACCTGGTCCAAGCTTGAGGTGCTTGTCGTGCTTGCTCACTAAGGTGCTTGAGGTGCTTGTCGTGCTTGTTGACTAAGGTGCTTGAGGTGTTTGTCGTGCTTGTAATGCTTGTTGTCTAAGGTGCTTAAGGTGCTTGTCATGCTTGATGACTAAGGTATTTGAAATGCTTAAGGTACTTGGGGGCCAAGATGCTTGGGGTCCTTGAAGTCAAAGCAAGGCCTAAAAAGGAGGGGGCGAGCCATGAGAGTAGGGTATGGGCAAAAGGGACACATGTCAATCCCCTAGCTAGGTTGCCCTCATGGTGTTCCTAAAGCCTATTGGTTGACCCTTAGAGAGGTCCAATAATCATTTAGCTAATTAAAATTAATTGTTTAAGCATTTATCAAGCCCTCTCTCTCAAAGGGGAAAGGAGGACACTTGTCCAAGGACTGCCTCTATTCCTAGTTATGACCAAGGCTTGTGATTGGCTAGGCTTGAGAGAGACAATGAGCTTCAATCAAAGGCAAAAAGAGGGGGTTGACCCAAGAAACTTGGGGGCTAGCATGAGGGGTATACTCTCTCCCACACACTCACACACACTCCCATTGTGTGAAGTGTGTGAAGTGCAAGAACTTCATCTCCTTCTCCAAGCTTGCTAAGAAGTTGAGAGCCTACACCAACACTCTTGGCTATGGAATGCAAATCCAACCAAGAGCCATGCTTCAATGCTTAAGCTTGCTATCTTCTTCATCATCATTACTATGCTAGTATGCTATGCTAAGCAACAAGAGTGATGATAAGTGAGAAACTATTTCTTTCTAGTAAGAATGCTTCTTCTTCCTCTTCCCTACCCTCATTCCTTGCTAGCTCTCTCCACCTTCGAAGGTGTTTGAGGTCTTGGGACTGAGGCCGGGACAAGTTAAAGCTTTCATTTAGTTAAGCTACGGACATAATTATGGTGCATGAAGCTTTGTATCTTCATTGCACCATCAAGGTCTCAAGGAACACAAAGCTTGTATTGTACCAAGTCTCTCTTTATGGGAGAAGCTATAATACAAAAGCCTTTTGGAGGGAGGACCGTCTCCACATAAATCCGGTCCTCAATCGTTGTCAAGTTCTCTAACTCTCTCTTGCAAAGTATTGTTCATGCCAAGTTAATTAAGTATAATGGTTATGTTGCTACCTCTAATAAAATTCACCATGTATTTTCTCAAAGTATTCTCATAAAATGCTCACTATAGTTTTCTCGATTCCTCTATTCTCATTGTTCATAGTCCATTTCCATTACAATAAACATATAGTATCTTTATAAACATATAGTATGTTCTAGCTATTACAATAATGGTTACAAATATTTTTAATAGTATACTCAACTTTATAATTTTCATTTTTTCTTATGCCCTTAACTTTTTCTTTCTCCCATGAATCAAATCTAAAGTTTTTGAAATTTTAAATGGCTATTTGTAATTCAAAAAACTCTTTTTGAAGGCTATACATTTGAACATGCCTACATGATCTTTCAAGGTCACCTTGTTTTAGCAAATCATCGTGGCACTTCATTTGGTGTGCCTTAATAGTCTTTTTGACAGGAATAAAGTGTGCTTGCTTGCTAAACCTGTCGACTATTGTCCATATTCCCATATTCCCATGTGTAGACTTGGGTAATCCAAAGATAAAATCTATGGATATACTATCCCATGGAAAATTAGGGATTGGTAATGACTGGAGTAATCCAGGTTGTTTCCCTTTATCATACTTGGTCTTTTGGCATACCACACATTTGGAAACATATTCTTGTATGTCCACTTTCATGGTAGGCCAATAGAAGTACGTTTCTACTCCTCGAAGAGTAGGTTGAATCCCTTGATGCCCCGCATAGGGAGGAGCATGGGATTCATACATGACTTTCTCACAAAGGGAGTGAGTAACACATAGACTTTTACCATGGAGAAGATAACCATCCTGCAAGGTGAATGGTTCCTCTTTCTTCCCTGAGGCAAGGGTTAACATTATGTCTTTAAAATCAAGGTCAGCGACGTACTTATCTATCATGGAAGATAGATCATTGTGAGTTGCTATAGACATTGCATTAACCCTCGGTTGATTATGCTTACCGATCATGTGAGCAATATGAAAACTAATTTACGAAAGAAAAGTTTCCCACCTCATTTGCTTGTCGGAAAGCTTCATTTATGACGTGAAGTGCTTGAGACTTTGGTGACCCGTTTGCAAAATAAAAAGACTCCCCAATAGCCGGTGCTTTCATGTGTCTAGGGCATGAAGCTAAAAGCTCTTTTTTATATATGCCCAAGACCTGTTCATCGGCATTGAGCATTCGGCTCTCATATGCTATGGCATGCCCTTCTTGAAGCAAGACTTCTCCAAGGAAAGCACCACAAGCATCCAATTGGACCTCAAATGGCTTTGAGAGATATGGAAGCATAAGCACTGGTTGGGAGGTATACTGCTCTTTGAGCTTGTAGAAAGCATTCTGTTCTTTATCAGCCCATGAGTACTTAGCGTTCTTCTTTGTTAAGACATGTAATGGTCTTGCTATTTGAGAGAATTTTTCTATGAAGCATCTATAGTATGCACACATACCAATAAAGCTTCGTAGCTCATGTAGATACCTTGGATTAGGCCATGCTTTTATTACCTCCAACTTTGATGGATCCATATGGATACCATCTTGAGAGATAATATGACCTAAGTATTGAATCTCTTGAAGGAAAAATTCACTCTTCTTTTGATTAATAAAAAGCTTGTTCTCCCTCAAAGCTTGAAAATTACGTGGAGATGTTGCTCGTGCTCCTCCAAGGACTTAGATTAGATGATAATATCATCAAAGAGCACTCTAGTAAACTTGCGGTGGGGTCCAAAAATTTTCTCCATCAAATGATTGAACATGGCTGGAGCATTTGTCAAACCAAAAGGCATGACAAGATATTCATAAAGACCAAACATTGTACGGAATGTGGTCTTTACGATATCTTCATTCACTATCCTTGTTTGATGATAGCCACTTTTAACGTCAATCTTACTAAAGTAGGTCTAACCTTGTAGCTTATCAAACCGATCTTCTACATGCGGTACGGGAATTCGTCTCCAAAGGCCGCATTGAATTGTTAAATGAAGGCCAATGCTTTGTCAGAAGCACCAAAGGTGCCATCATAGGTGAGAATAGAGATACTCTTTCCTCCCTCTTTGAACTTCTTAAGATTTTGGGACTTTTCCAAGTAGGGTAGGATTTGTGATGTCCTCTTCTCTTGTATTCTCTAAGAGAATAATCGCTGCTTTTGTCGGAAGAGGCGGAAGGTGAAGAAGAAGGAGAAGAGGGTGACCTCTTTCTTGCCTTTTTCTTCCTTTGTTTCCTCTCTTCCTTTGGAGTGACAAGGAGAAGGACTAAAGGATAATATTTTCCTCTTGGGAGGACTTGGGGATCATCGAGACAGTCGTCTTCATGGAGCCACATCTTCAGAGGAATTTGGAGATTCACTTTTTTCTCGTTCATTGGATTCCTTCTCTTCTCTTATTGGAGAGAGTCTTCTTTTGAAAGTCTCAACAAGAGGCTTTCTAAGATCTCTCTCTTATTGGAGAGGAGCGGGAATACCATAATCACGAAATTGTTGAGTAACTTTGGCTTGCAAGGCAGGGTTACCCATAGCTTGTTGCAACCTAGTAACAAGATAGTTCACAAACATTGGTGCAACATCAATAGCACCTTCATGTGCAAAATCAAAGTTGTCAATATTCATTCTACTCTCTTGCTTATTGTCATCCATGCTAATTAAACTAATGTATAAGATACTTTGTGCTTTGGTACCCTAAAAAACCTTAGTTGCAGGGAAAGAAGAAGCATTCTTACGAGAAAGAAATAGTTTCTCACTTATCATCACTTTTTTTTCTTAGCATAGCATAATAGCATAGGAATGATGATGAAGAAGATGTCAAGATTAATCATTGAATCATGGCTCTTGGTTGGATTTTCATTCCATATCCAAGAGTGTTGGTGTAGGCTCTGAACTTCTCAACAATCTTGGGGAAGGAGATGAAGTTCTTGCACTTAGCACTTCACACAATGGGAGAGTGTGAGTGTGTGGGAGAGAGTATACCCATCAAGATAGCCCCCAAGTTTATTGGGTCAACCCCCTCTTTTTGCTCTTGATTGAAGCTCATTGGCTCTCTCAAGCCTAGCCAATCACAAGCCTTGGTCACAACTAGCAATAGAGGTAGTCCTTGGACAAGTGTCCTCCTTTCCCCTTTGAGAGAGAGGGCTTGATAAATGCTTAAACAATTAATTTAATTAGCTAAATTCTCATTGGATCTCTCTAAGGATCAACCAAAAGGCTTTAGGCACACCATGAGGGCAACCTAGCTAGGGGCTTGACATGTGTCCCTTTTGCCTCTTTGAGCAAGGGGTGATGTTTGCATGAGGGAGTGGTCACTCAACCCCATCCCCTACTTTCATGGCTTGCCCCCTCCTTTGTAGGCCTTCCTTTGACTTCAAGGATCCCAAGCATCTTGGCCCCCAAGTACCTTATGCATTTTAAGCACCTTAATCATCAAGCATGACAAGCACCTTAAGCACCTTAGTCAGCAAGCACGAAAATAACCTCAAGCACCTTACTGAGCAAGCATGACAAGCACCTCAAGCACCTTAGTCAGCAAGTAGGACAAGCACCTCAAGCTTGGTCCGGTTCCCACCTCAAGCTTGGGCCAGGTTCCCACCTCAAGCTTAGCCCTAGCTTGCCTAAGGTCCTAGGTCTAAGTACTTTTAACACTAACCTTTGGAAATCTTTAATGAATCTAACCCTAAGGTCTTTCAAGCTCCATTAGCTAGCATTGCTCTTTGATAGACCATCTGTCATTTGGACCCATTGACTTTGGTCCAGTGCTAAGATAGATCCATAAGCACATGTCTATATTCTAACTCTTGTTCTCTTTTATTCTCACACATTAAATGATCAATTTTAATATGAGAAAATCATTTGGGTTAGTTAGATATTAGATTTTATGACATTTATAAAAAGCATAATCAAAATTTTGAATATGCTATTTGAAGGAGCATTAAAGCTAAAAGGGGAAGTGTGCATTTTAAGATTATGTCTTTTTCTAAGAATAATTTTAAGAACTAGGCCTGGTAAAGACCTCAGTATCCATATGCGTGAAGGTCGTTCAATTCTATCTGTTAGACATGTGTCTCTCAAGAGAGCCTTAAAAGACTTGAAGAGAATGACATCATGTCCTTTCAAAAGCTATTTCCCAAATCTGCATTCACTTTTTTTGTTGGGCATGTGAAAGGGTCACGGTGGATTTCTAAAACAATAAGAAAGTGATAAAATCATAAGGTTGTGTTTAACTGGAATTAGTGTCCGAGAAAGGATTGCCTTAACTTTGCCTTGAGCCGGTCAAAAATCGAGACTAGCCGGTTGCAAACCATCGTAAAGGGAAGAAAAAATGGTGAAATATGTGAAAAAATAGTTCAAAAATCCTGCAAAATTTAAATTTATGTTAGTATTTTCAGTTCGCTTGTTTGTGGAAAGGAAACTCAACCGACAGCCGCTTAATAAAAGAGACTTTCCTGAATATTTACTAGAGTTAAGTTATAGAACGTAAGAAAAGTCAAGCCATGTGAGGCTGTAAAATGAAATGTGAAATTAAAAAAACTCATTAATATATATGTGTGTGTGTGTATCCATAGGATTTACTAGAAATATGCAAGTGAAGTTTCACTTTAACAGAATGCAAGAAAAGGCAAGACATGTCAGGATATGAAATGAAAGTCTGGAGGAAAGGTGGGAGCATGTAATGGACTACATTTGGAAGCCAAAGGTTCCGCAGTACATGAAGGTTTTCTTATGGAAGGTTGTTTGGGGTGCTTTACCGACGGGGGTGAAGATTCAAGAGAGAGGGATTGGGTCAGATCGATGCTTGGGGTGCAGGTTAGCTAGTGAAGATCTAGCCCACCTGTTCATGGACTGCCCAGCTATAAAAGGCCTCGCAGAGAAAGTATGCAAGTGGGTCCAGAGAACATGGAAAATTATTTTTTTCAAGACTGACCTATGTCTTAGAGGGAAAAATTCAGGTAGTCCTGCACTCCTCGTCAACACTCAGATCGTCAGATACTTCTTCTTTCATAATGTATGGCAGACAAGGAACCGCCGTGTTTTTGAAGGAGGATTTGAGGTGTCAAGCTTCGCAAAAATTATACAAGAAAGCAAAGTGCTAATATGGGCACTCGGGTGCAAGCAACACTCAGAGGATTGGTCTAGGACTACGTGTGCCTTGTTGTCAGCAGATGGAATGCCTAGGATGGGGGACAAATCTCGGCCATCGGTAAATAAAAGATATCAGAATGAGGCGGGGTGGTAGGGGTGGCTGCCCTCATTGTAATTATGATCCTTGGATGTTGTCATGGCTTAACATGAGTATGACAAAACCTTGTAATTTTTTGGGCTGCTCAATATAATCCACTCACAATTGTGAGTTTTGCCACAAAAAAAAAAGATATGAAATGAAAGTGAAATAAAAAGATCCATTTATTATTTTAAAATTGAAACAACATTTAATGTAAGTCTCAATCATCACTAAAAACATTGAAAGTATGCCTAACCCAACTCAACTCTAAGGCATCTTTTAGAAAGCCAAAAAGATTCATTTAATATTTTAAATCCAAAATAACATTTAAGCTATGCCGTAATCATCATTGAAAACAATGAAAGTATGCCTAACTCAACTCTCCTCTAAGGCTTCTTTTAGAAAGCTAATAATTGAATGCAAAAAAAACATAGGTAGCATTGCAGTGTACGAGAAAAATGTGTCTCAGCTTAACGTCCAAACTCTCGTTTGAGGGGAAGGGGAAAAAGAGAAATTCCACTCCAAAATAGAGAGAAATAGTGCAAAGGGCTGAAAAAACAATCTAATTTTCTAAATTTTTGTCTTGGCATTGGGCAACCTCTGTGAGCAGTGTGACGGCATGGCGTTTCTCTGCATGACAGCATGGCGTGGAAGCTACGGACAACATGACATGGGACCTCAAGCTGCAGCCTCTACAGACAGGTGCGGACACCAAGAGCACGACAGCTACGGACTTGAGCCTGCGCACAGCTACCGACGGCTACGGATCTGCCTCTGTATATGCCCGATCGATTGCGTGGATAGTCACGCACTCCTAGGCAAGATCCGTCGCACGCGCATACACTGACACACAAGGAAGTTGAGAATGTGCACACAGTGCACAATGCAAAACATGGCCTATACGTGGTTGTCGTAGCTGCTACGCTTGCAGCACCCGCATTCAAGGTACGCCGAGTCTAGTACGACCCTCCATTCAGGACACTGCTTTCATTTGACGCACCTACTGTAGCCTCTGGATTCAGTGCCTGCTTTCAAGGCACCACTCCACGCCATGGAAAGAGACCTGGAAAGATACCTGGAAAGGTTAACAAAACCCTTAAAAGACACGCGTCAAAAATCGATGCCTCTACAATGAATGGTCCAAAAAATTCACCGATTCTCCACCCACTCTCCTATGGCCTTCTGCAGGCCAAAAAGTCAAGACATGTGAGGATGTGGAATGAAATGTGAAATAACAAGGTGAGGAATCACGAGGGCCTACCAATGGAAGGATTTGTGAAGGTGTTGTCAGGAAGTAGCAAGAGCGGTGTATTGGAATGTGTTTTTGGAGTTTAGTGGAAGCAGTAAGTAAATAATGGAGTGGTTTGACCAAAATGACAAGTGAAGAACAAAACTTATGCACATAGATCACTGCAAGATACATCATTCAAATGCAAACTAAACCCGAATCGCATGCGAGCATTGTGAAATATTGCCCATTCCCTACATGCATAAAGTCAATTGCTGCAAACCTAGTTGCAAAGAAATCTCATATAAATAGTTTACGAGCCAATTGCATCATACTTGGTTGTCTAACACGCCGGCCATTATGTACCAATCAAAAATCTCATACAAGGGAAAAGTAATAAATAATGAAAAGAATATCATAAAAATCATACCTAGTGACAAGAATTCACCTCATAATTCTCATAAAAGCACTCAAAAATAATGAAAAGCATAATAGGTGTCAAGTCATGAGAAGCTTCTACCATGCATTGAGCATCCGCAGCATCCAAACTCAATTTTTGTTAATGTTTAGATGTCAGTGCCATATTGCTTTTGCACAATGCTCAATTATTTGCCTACCTGAACCCTCACGGCAGCTAACATCATGAGTTCCATCTTCACAGTAGCATTGGAAACGATTGTCCTCTAATTGCACATCATAACCGCATTCACCACCTGAACTTTGGCAGCTACTGCAGCTATCAGCATGTCGAACTGGGCCCCATGCCAATTGGGTTGCAGGGACCCATGTAGAAACGGGCGCATCTATATTATCTCCAATAATAAATCTTCTCACAAATGAGCATCCATAAGTGGTAGTGAGCGTCACCAATTGAAGCTCCTTGTCAGGTACATAGTCAAGGCAATTACTACTCTCACCGAAATTGCAATAATTGATATATCTGCTGAAGGCAAGAGACGAGGGGGTCAGAACTACCGATTCCGGGCGTGAACCCATTGATTTTGTGCAATTGAAAATGAGGTAGTTCTCTTGATAAAAGCTAAGGTCTGCATCCTTAAAAGCATAGAAGTTTGAGGTTGTCAAGCTGCTCACTGGAGAATTAGGACTAAATTCACATAGAGGAGGGGAAGAAGCTGTGCATGTGATGGTGCTGTTGTTGGGGAAAAGGACCACAGTGCGACCATAGCCATAATTTGGGATGGATCCTGGATGTGGGTTGTTGTGGTTCGGATTGTGGCCTATGCTGCTAATGTAATAGGGATGCGGTGTGCCCGAGAGTGTGAGGTTCCACAGAGGCATCGAAAGGGAGAAATCGGTTATCTGAAACCCTGGCGAGCCGCAACCAGGCTTGGCACCAAATGGGTATGGTAGGGGTCATGAGAACCTGCTAGAGCAGTTTGATGGGCATATTATGGATGCATCAATCTGCATTCCCATTATTAGCATCAAGCTTAGAACTACCATGGCCATTGTGTGATCACTGTAGGGAAGCCTTCTCCGAAAGGACATAATTATATAAGGAAGAGTAAAGATCCATGGCAAGTTCTGCAATGTCGGTTTCAGGAGGAAGAAGCTGACGGAGGAAGTGAAAAGGCAGCCATTAATCGTCTTCTGCACCCTGCTCACCATCATCATCTTCTTCGTTGTCATTAAGTTCCTCATTAGCAGTTGCGACAAAAGCACCAAAATCGACAGTACCATAGAAAGAAAGGCTTGAACGCAGGGCTCTGAGGCTAACACAAGGCGGCAGTACTTGAGATGTGAGGAGTCACGATGGCCTGCAGAGACAGAGCTAGGCAATGCCGAGGAGAGAGAAAATGGAGGCTTCTTGTGAGGGATTGAAAGAGAGAAAAGCTGCAACCATTGGAGGACAGTCATAGGTGACAGTGACGTAAATGCCTTCTCCTCAACGTTAATGCACTCCTCAGCAGGCTACCCTTGTTTCCTCCTCTATCGCATCGAGTCGTGTCGTCCTGCAGCCCCCGCCTTCACTCAAACCCTAATGGCCGTCCATGTGGAAGCCATCCGTCAAAGGACGCCCAACCCGGCCCAACACTAAGGCCTTTCTTGAGTAGGCCAAAAAGATCCATTTAATATTTTAAAACCAAAATAACATATAAGGTAAGTCCGAATCATCATTGAAAACATTCAAAGTATGCCTAACTCAACTCTCCTCTAAGGCTTCTTTTAGGGCCAAAAAGGCTTTAGAGAACAAAGGATTCAAGAGCATATTCATAAAAGTTTGATCCATGATGTGAAGTATTGACTCCATAATTTTTGGCATGCTAAAGGCCTTTGTATCCATATGATGAAGGTCGTTCAATTCTAGTTGTGAGACATGTGTCCTTCAAGAAGCCTTAAAGTATTGAAGAAAAAGACATTACATCCTTTCAAATGCTATTTTCAAATCTGCATTATTTTTTCACTCGAAAAGGCTTTAGAGAACAACAGAATAAAGTGTGTACTCATAGAATTGTGATCCATGATGTGAAGTATTGATTCAATATTTTTGGATTTCTAAAAGAAACCTTAGTGTTGTGTTGGGTTAGGGAGACTTTCATTGTTTTTAGAGACTTTCATTGTTTTTAGTGCCATGACAGAGACTTAAAGTAAATGTTTATTTCACTTTCATTTGATATCGTGACATGTCTTGACTTTTCTTGCATTCTATTGTTTTAGATTGTTAAAGTGAAACTTCACTTGCATATTATACTGGGTCTATGTTGTATTTCATTAATTAATTAATCCATAAGTTTTGTTTCGCATCCATTCGCAAAAGCAAAACTCTCTGATTTGGTCGTTCTCATGGTGCATCCGCCATGGTGCATGTCCCTACTGTGCATAGCTGTATCCCCTCCTCTATCTTTGTCTCCATCCTCTATTCTCCCACACCCCAACGTTGCACTCTAAGCCCTTGCCTGCACGAGCTCAGGTCTCTTGTTGCTATCATGAAAAACCGCATCCCTCTAATCTATTGCCTGCACCTTGACCATCCGTGCGACTGTCTCTGTGTTGTAAGCTTCATGAGCATGCAGATCCTATCCATAGAGAGAGAGAGAGAGCTCTGCATCAACGCTTTCCCTTCCTTGCTTTGCATTAGGATGCACAAGACACCCTGGAGTAGCTTCCTCCTCGCTCTATGTCACAACCTGCCACAAGAGCACTGGCAATCCCCACCACCTCCTATCAAAGGCAACACCAAAAAAAAATCTCCTATGTTAGTTGCCTCGTCGCATCCCAACTGCCTTTCGCTCACATTTTGCCGCACCTAGCAATGATACGTTTCTCGAAAAATTACCAAAACACCCCTCGAATTTCAAAAATGTACAACCGCCTTTTAGGAATGTCCTATCTTACTCACAAACATCCACGTGGAGGACTACTTGATTTCCTATTCAAACTAAAAGACATAGATTTCCTCTTAGCTTTGCTCTTACACCCTTGAAACAAAGGCATCTCCACAGATCCCTATGAAAACAAATAAAAATAAGGTTGTAGTAACATATTTCCATAATTCTAGTAAATTCTATAGATACACGAACACATATATTAATGAGTTTTTTTAATTTCACAATTCATTTCACAGCGTCACATGGCTTGACTTTTCTTACATTCTATTACTTAATTCTAGTCAATATTCAGGAAAGTCTTTTTTATTAAGCGGCCGTCGATTGAGTTTCTTTCCCACAAAGAAGCGAACCGAAAATACTAGCATAGATTTTTGAACTATTTTCTCACATATTTCACTAGTTTTTCTTCCCTTTACCATGGTTTGCAATCAGGTAGTCTCCATTTTCAACCGGCTCAAGGCTAAGCTGAGGCAATCCTTTCTTGAACACTAATTCTACTTAAACTCAACCTAATGATTTTATCATGTTTTAATTATTTTAGAAAGCCATCGTGATTCTTTCACTTGTTTTTTTATATTTTGATTTATAAAGAGTCCTTTCATTTAAGGACTTCACAAAAATTCATTCTTTAAATTGTTATATTATTTTCTATGCTTATTGAATCTATCTTTTTTATGCAGACATTAAAATATTATGTTGTTTTAGTTTTTAAATGTGTCTTTTTATTATTTTTATTATTATTACTTATTTCATTTTATTTTGCTTCAAATGGTAATGTGCAATGTGCACCTCGTACTATATTATTTTGGAAAGATTACCAAAATACCCCTTCATTTTGTGGAAATTTCCAAAATATCCCTCAAGTTCCAAATACCCTTGTATCTATTTGGTTGGATTGTTCAAGATTTTTTAATCTTTATTCGCTTTTGACAATCGAAATCCATTTTGAATGCTTAGCATGTAATATGTCACAAATTATCTTGCAAAAGATATTATGTCTAAAAATAATGAAGTAATTTATCTCCAAAGTCTATATAACCAAATCAAATTTAGGTTTTAGCATCTTGTATTGATATACAATTAGTCTTCTTATGAAAAGCTACAATTTCTTTTAATCTTTGGAGATATTTAATCTCACAACTAGGGGTACTTTGGGAATTTTGGAAGATTTGAAGGATATTTTGGGAATTTATGAAAAAATATTGGGGGTATTTTGAGAAATTCCACAAATTAAAGGGGCATTTTGGTACAACATTTGTGATTATGTATCTATATAATGGATAATATAATTTCATATTAAAACACAACAAAAATTCTATGTGATTTTAGCACTCATTTAAACTTACCCTCCATAAATCTCATCCTCCTCTTAACTTAGCAGGCCTTCATGCTTCCTCACCTTGTTTTTCAATATTTTGATTTGTAAAAGTCCTTTCATTTAAGGACTTCATGATGATTCATTTCATTAACCTATTTAATTATTTTCTATGCTTATTAAATCTATCTTTTTTCAATGAAGGCATTAAAACATTCTTTTGTTTTAGTTTTCAATGTGTTTTTTTATATTTTATTTTTAATTTTCATTTTATTTTGGTTTCAATGTGTACCTTTCACCTTGTTTTTATTCGAGGGATAATTAAAGAAAAGTGATGACAAAAACGCAACTATGTCCCCCAAATTTTTCAAGCACGTCGAGTGCCGCGAATCTGAGCAGATGCGTTCAGAGGTAAAGAGGAAAAAAGATAAAGAGCCGCAGAAAAAGATCCCGCAACGTGGCAGCGCAGTCAGAATTGGCAGAGGTGCAGACAGGTGGCAGTGTCTTTTACGTTTTGAGCCTGGGGATTTTTTACAGAAGCACTGGGTTGTTTTTTACTGTATCGCGCTGGTCCTGAGCAAACTGGAGACGCCCTTGCTATAAGTGGAGATACTGTTTTGCTGTTGTTCTCCTTGTTTGTAAGTGCTTTGTAGACGTTCGCTGTGTTCTGGCAGGATAGACAGTGCCAAGGTAGAGAGAGCATAAGCTCTTTGTTCTATTGGATGTGCTTGTTTCTATCTGTGCATAATGGTCCGGTTAAAGTCCGAAGCCCGTGCTGTAGCAAACAGTCAGCGATGTAATGTCCCAAAGAAATCCAAGTCTATTGATGTAGAGCGTGGCAAGGGGATGCTGTCAAAGGCAAGTAGCAAGGTAATGGAGGTTAGCATTACTATTTCAATAGGCGGCGGGGATATAGACGTAGGTTTGCTGCATGAGATGCAACAGTTTCTTCAAAATGAAAGTTTGGCAGGGCTGTGTGCGGTTGAGAGGGGAGGTGCACTTTTCCACTTGCACTTGCAAATGGTTGTCAGGTTATGGGCAACTTCGCTTATTGCTGTCAATAGGAAAGTCAAAGCATATTTGGGATGGGATAAGTGTTTGCCTGCGGGTGGGATGGTCCTGTGTCGTGGTTTGAAACAACGGAAGATGCACACCTTTAAGGCATGATAGGGTATTGCCTGAAGGAAAGCAATGAGCCACATTTTCGAAAAGCGATGCATAATGTTAGTGTCAACGATGTGAATAGAGGCATAGAGTTATATAGTCTATATGGTGCCGATGAGGTGAAGAACAAAGTTTGCCTAACACCGGGGAACATTTTCGATAGGGCAATGATGTTTTGGAAGTATAGGTTGCGGCACCCCATAGGACATGATTTTTTGTCAACGTTACATCAGATGATCAAGAGTGGCCAATATTACCCATCTTCATCATGGATAACTTCGCACCAAGGCCGAGGCATGGAGCTTGCCAAAATGAAGGCACTTTGGAGATGCATGATTCATCCGACAACAACTACTTACAAGGACATCGTCGACATTTTTGTGAAGTATGAAACATATACTACAACACGTCCTCGATCAGGCTGGTTTTTGTCTCGTTGGGAAGATAGGGAAAGGTAAGATCATGAGATTCTTGAGATAATACTAAGGAACGAAAAGCTTTCTTGATCGCAAGTTTGTCTAGCAGCCCAACTGTTCCTGTTGTTGATGACACTGAGATGGATGTATACGTCAAAGATTCACAACTAGGCGATGAATACATCCCACTTGTTCATGAAATTGGCGTCACAACAGTTGCCTAGTCTGAGAATTCTGGTTGTCTTCGTTCGCTTATGTTGCTACTTTTTGTTCTAAGAACGAATGCAATTCTAATATCTTGCTGTTTGCAGAGACGGAATGGATGACCAAGAGCATGATCAGCTGGTAGCATCAGACGACACACAACCAGAAGACTCGTTTACACAAGGTGAAGATACACGGGTTGATAGGATCGAGGACGTTTTGGTGCACATTTTGAAGGAATTGCTCGGTGACCAAACAACAGCTCAGGTGTCACTGCGTTCACAACTCCTTGAAGCGATCCACGGCATTAATGACAGAGTCGAGAATTATAGTGTAAACGTTGCTGACATACAAGTTACAAAATTGGAAGAACAGATTTTGTCGCTCAGGAGGGAGCTGACAGTATTCAAAGGACAATTGAATCGTTTAAATGCGATAGTCTGCAAGCTTTCGAATATATTGAGCAGGATTAGTGTATAACAAACATGTGAATACTCTGCTGGCTCTATTTAGCACTGTGTATATATTGCACTTTTCATTTTGTGCTACTGTGAATACTGAATGAATCATTTCTGTTTTGAGGTATGGGCTGCTCACGCTATTGGTTTGCACTGTTCTGTAACCACAGTCAAGTAACAATCGGTGCTTTTTTGTCTACCTGCCTTGCATTTTCCCAGTCCCTGTGCAGGTGCACCTAAGCTGTGCTGCAGCAATGCACAACTGACGCATGCAAAACTTGCACCCACGTGCTAGAGTTTTCGACTATTGAAAATCACCCCGTGCGGTATCGCCACAGAGCGTGGGAACATCGCTCGCGTCCTTTTTTGTTAAATCAAACTTAGCGCAGTCGAATCTTTCGGCTTGATTAATTAATTAGGCGAAACGACCAGTATGGCAATTGAATGTGAAGAGAACCTTGGTAGGCACCTCTTAAAGTGAAGACCTCACATTTTTGAAAAATGAAATGATTTTCTTTAAGCCTTAAATGTTCAAAACTCCACTTGAGGGACACCGTGTCAAACACTAGGAGATGAACGACCTTTCATGCTTGTTCTCTAAGGATTGTTTGAACCAGGGCTAGAAAAATGCATTCTTCCTAACCAATGAAAATAAGGGGAAACTTGCAATTCTTCCGGTTTTAAGGTGAAAATTTGAAGCTTTTGCTCGTAATTACACTAAAACTTGTGTAAATTTTCCGGTTTTCTTAAGGTCAAGCTCAAATTCTAACCGAGATTTTATAATTTCAGCCGGTTAAAATACACTAGACGTCGGTTTTTTTCTAACACTGGTTTGAACAAGCCAAAATGATAAAAAAAAAATAGAGTTTTATTTTGGGATGCTAAAACCAAAAACACCGTGTATTGACTGAGGCTTTAAAGAACATTACCAAGAATGGGTTGGCTCGGAAAGTGGGTAGACCACGGTATTGAGAAAATGAATCATAAGGTGGTGGAGGGTAAGGATACTGATAAGGCCAAACATGGTGATTTATGACTTATCATTTGAAAGGTGGTTTTCTTTCCTTTAGGGTTTGGGGTTACCACTCTTTAGCTAGGGTATTCTTTGTTTAACACAACACCCTTTGTGGTTGGGCATTTGCATGTGCATTGTGTGTGTGTGTGTGTGTGTGTGTGTGTGTGTGTGTGTGTGTGTGTGTGAGAGAGAGAGAGAGAGAGAGAGAGAGAGAGAGAGAGAGAGGCTAGGAGATGTGCTACCCTTTTCCCCCTTGAAACCACCCCACAATCCTATTTACAGCGTGCATCTATAGCTCCATGCCCCTTCCTCATCGACACATCTGCTTGTTGGCGTGAGGGATTTTCCTAAGAGGGCTGTCCATGGGCTATTGTTTTAGAGGTAGCACGATACTAGCATTACTCCACCAAACAATTTTATCCAGGTCTTGCGCATTGCCTATGGGCATTAAGAGAGACCCTCGCTACCTATAAAAGCCTGGCTAGAGGGCTTGCACTCTTCCCACTCACAACACGAGGGCCTACGCATGTACCTTTGCGCATTAAAAGAGAATTTCCTACATGTGCAAACATGCTCTTAGGGCTTGCAAATCTACCTATGCAGAACAACTTGTAGATAGTGCCTTGGAGGGTTTTTCATTTGTAGTTTGTAATCTGTGGTCATCTGCATGAAAGGGAGACCTTCAAGAATGGGGTTTACTGAAAGATAATTTTGTTTTTGCACAACCCAATTTACATTTGCTTATCCAAGCTGCATTCACATTCTATTTATAGATTGCTTTATTGACTAATTGTGTTTGTGATCTTTTAACACAATTTGTGGCATAGTCTACAATGGTAAGAGATCTCACATTTTGTCCCTTCTTTCTAGGAGTTTGTTAAATCCTTCTTGGAGCTTTGTGTGTATGTGCTTGCGATGATGGTCAAAATTAAAGATATTGTGTTGCACTCTTATGCAAGCTACTATCTTGAAGATTTGGCTAAGCAAGGGGGTTGCATGCATAGATTGCCATTACAATCATGAAAAAAACTTGTTAATAATGTAGGAAAATTTGAGCACAAAATCCTTCTAGACCTATACATCATAAAAATTCCTCTCCATGAAAAATAGCAAATCGTGATCCTTTTATTCTTCAATATAGATTCCCCCGAACACGTGGCAATAGCTCCTTCAACCGGCCAGCCTTGTTGCAGCCTAGCCATTGAGAGAGAGAGAGAGAGAGAGAGAGAGAGAGAGAGAGAGAGAAAGGAGAAAAAAAAACCGTCGAGAGTCGCGTGCGTCGCGTCGACCTCGCACGGCTAGCTTGCCTACGTCAATTCAATTTTTCTTCTGCACTTCCGGCTTTTCAATTCGAGCTCATCTCTACCCAACACACACACACACACACACACGCACACATTCCAAGCGCGCAACTTAAGATTGAGAGAGAGAGAGAGAGAGAGAGAGAGAGAGAGAGAGAGAGAGAGCGAGTCCGCCTTTGTTGGGCTCGGTCAGAGGCAGGCCAAACTTGGGTAAGTTTTCCGATTCCATACGAGAAAGAGCATGTCAGTAATTTAAGCGGGCAGGAGGGAGCAATGACGTTTGAAAATTGAGAGAGGTTATGCGTGAAGCCTTCCATATTTTCTTTGAGGGTACTCAGAAAACAGGGGTATTGAGTGAATAACTCAAGCAGAGGTTTCTACCAGGTCTACTTCCAAGGTGGGATTTGAGTTGGAGGGGAAGAGTGAAGAGGACATAGCATGGCGCTGCGCAGGCCTGTGGCAGGATTGCTACGGAACGGCAACAAGGCTATGGTGTATGTCGGCACCCAACATCCCCATCGACATCATGACCAGCATCTGCATCACGATCATTATCACCACGATAGTGCATATGGGTCCCAAGGTCTCCATGTCTTCTTAGCCTCGCCAACACAAGTTGCATCGTCCTCTGAGGATCCTATTGAATTCCACAACGAGGAAAGGCCTCCTGATGCTGCCTCCACAGCTTTGGCCCTGTCGAATGCAGAAACACGGAAGCTGCTGAAGCTCATCAAGGTAGACGATTTCAAGAAACTTTTGCTTAGCTCTGGCAACCACTGCATGCCCGTGAATGAAGTCCTGAAGCTTTGCAAAAAGCAGTTGCGGCTACTACAGATGCGGAGGCTAAAGAGGTTGTTAGAAACTTGGATGAAGCTGAGATCATATTGATTTTTAGGAACACGGTGACAATGTATTAGCTTCATGTGGCCTGTGCAGGGTCTCTCTCTCTCTCTCTCTCTCTCTCTCTCTCTCTCTCTCTCTTTCTCTCTCTCTCTCTCTCTACAACGGAGGTGGCCTGGAGAGTACGTCCTACAAGAGACGCAAGTGGTTGCAAGTGGTTGCAGGCGTGGAGCTCGCAACAGAGTGGTTATGAGATTAGATTAAAAAAATTGTAGCTTTCCATAAGAAGTCTATCGTTCCAAGATGCTAAAACTAGAATTTGCGTTGGTTATGTAGGCTTTAAAGATGAATTGCTTCATTGTTTTTAGACATGATTGCTTTTTGTTGTGAGATGCTAAGCACTCAGAAACGGATCTTAATTGTCAAAACAAATAAAGATTAGAAATCTTGAACAATCCAACCAAAATAGATACAAGGGTCTTTTCTGGATTTTTGAAATTTAAGGAGTATTTTGGGAATTCCAAAATTAGAGGGGTATTTTGATAATTTGCCCAATGACTCTTATTAACTCTTCTTATTGAGAAGCTATTATTACAATATGAGGAAGGGAATTCACGATCGTATGGTTCACAAAGGGTTATTCAAACTCTTAATAAGTTGGCATGCCATGCCACACTCTATATATCTCAACACTCTTTGCAATCTACTAGGTCAAGAAGGGGAGATCTCTCTCTCTCTCTCTCTCTGTGTGTGTGTGTGTGTGTGTGTGCACGCGCACGCTACTCTAGGGAGATGGACATAAACACACGTAATGTACCTAGATTAGTCATCATATCGAGTGGCAATTGTGCTACTCCAATCTCCTTTGTATTGTTTTCATGTAATTCCTATATATATTATATAATAAGACTAACTACAAGATAGGTAGACCCGCTATGGTTGTCTTAGGCAATATTGATCATTAGCTTGGTTGCTCTTATACAGTCGGTGGGTTGCAGGAGGAAGTGTGGTCGAGGATGACTGCTTGAGAGGGTTGTGCATAGTGGGAGAGGGGCAGCTAATGTGCTAGGATCTTGCCGTTTGGGAGGGAGACCGATGCTCACACAGAAGCAATGCTAGAAAAAAATCTATTTCAAAAACATAGAAAATTCCCTCTTAGATTCAAAGAGAAAATTCTCCAAAAATAATTGATATTTTTTACAATTTAACTCTATTTTGTTAAATTTTTTAATCGGATTTTTTCCTTCTCACTCTCTCTTCAATCCAGTGATTTGATTTTCCAACCGGATCAAGGCTATGCTAAGGCACACTTTTCTCGAACACTGCACAAAAGGAAGAGGATGATACAAAGAACAAGAAGGAAGAGAGAGAGAGAGAGAGAGAGATGGTGAAAAGGGAGAGTTAGAGGGCCCTCCCGCCAAGGACTCAACATGTGTGTGCGTGTGTGTGTGTGTGTGTGTGTGTGTGTGTGTGTGTGTGTGTGTGTGTGTGAGAGAGAGAGAGAGAGAGAGAGAGTACGACGAGTACGTAGATACACAAGGGTTCGATCATGCAGCAAAAGGTATAGGGGTTCAAAGCCTCAATCATGGAGTAATATAAACATGTACAAGGCTGGGCATGGGGCAACATAGAGAGAAGAGGAGGCAAAAGCACAAACATGTGTAGGGTTGGGCATTGAGTAACGTAGAAAGAAGAGGAGGCGGAAGCATAGACATGTGTAGGACTGGCCACCGGGTAGCATAGAAAGGGGAGATGAAGGGAGGAGGCAAAAGACAAGGTGTTGTCGACAGAGCAACAGTGTTCGGGGAAAAATCGTTTTCACAACCAAATACGAATCCGATTTTTCAAGAATAAGTATTAAAAAATAGAACAAAATTTTATTATCTTTAAACTTTTTCTCAAAATCATTTTCACAACCATTTATGACTCCCTTTGATGGATTTTCCAAGAGGAAGTATTGAAAATAAGAGAAAAATTTTAGTATTTTTACACTATTTTTTTTAACACTAGACTTGTAATGAGCCACAAAAATGGCTCACACGAGGATTCTAGTAAATGAAACATAACTTTTGTATATGACATCAAAATTTCATGAAACTTCTAAATACACAATTTACATGAAAAGATCAAAAATAAAAATAAGAGAGGCTATGCCGCCGCCAAAGGCGACGCCGTTTTACTAGCTCAAATAAATCTAAGACAAATATTTCTTGCTTCTCTCTCTAGCCGCTAAATGAAACATAGAGCTTTTCTATTTTCCTTCTTCTTTTAATGCTTTCTCTCTCCTCTCTCTCTCCCTCCTCCTTTTGAATTTCTCTCTTTCTATCTCTTGATTTTTCCTCTCTTGTACTGCCTTCTCTCCCTTTTTTAGCACCACGTTCTTTTTCTCTTTGCTATTCTTTAATGGTTCTTAGAAGATGTTGGATGTACTCGTCATATAACACTACCAAGAACGTGAATGAAAAAGATTCGGTATAACTCAAGCTCGTGGCCATTTTTATTGCATATAAAGTTTTCTTCTATTTGTATTGCCACACCATGGCTTTGATTTCCTCCACTCTAGAACTTGCTAGAAATGGCTCTATATATTCCTTGAGTGCATTTCTATCTTGGCTGTATGCACCTTTATCACTACAAGAGATTGCTCGGAGAAAATCGCTTATATCAATGCTTTAAAATGACTACACATATGTTGTACCATCGATATTTGCACCAACTTCATATCGTCGATATAAACGTCAATATAAGCATCGATAAATACAAAAGAAATATCAATGCTTGTACAATTAAAAAAATCTACAATTCTTTTTGGGCAAGAATGTATATTACTTTGCTTTAGCTGCTACAAATGATTTATTGACAACCATTTTTAGTAGCTATAGCAAAGGACCCACGGCTTGCCCTAGAAAACCGAGTGAGCTATAACTTTTTCTCTGGCAGCTAACTTGATATTTATAGCTTTGCAAAGAAAACAAGCCATAAGCATTTTGTTAGTAGGCATTCACAAAATCCTCTTTCAAATCAATTAAAAGATAAAGACCATAACATCATACGACCATAAAAATCTCAAAAGTTTGGTGACAATTTGGTTAGAAAACAATAACCATAACCATAACAAAGTATGTAATTGAAACTTTTTGGACAAACCATATCCAACTATAAAGAGTCTTTTTTTTTGTTACAAAACTCACAATTGTGAGTGGATAGTATTAAGAACATCAAAAATATACACCAACCTCGAGCTCAAACCGAGCCTTGAGGGTCAAAGGATTACAAGTTTTCTGCTTGACAGAGATGAAGTGCACATGCTAGAGCGCGTGTGTGTGTGCAGCAATGGAGAAGAGATGAGACATAGTTTTGGGTGGACTCCAAACACAATAGTGTTAAGGTTATGAGTCCTTATTCTTTTATGTAGAATGAATGGTCAGTGTTAGTTCCCGGTTAGTCTCTGGCCGCCCAACACTCAGGCGCGGCACATTGGGCTTTACCACCCCAACAACCTCCCACTTAAAGGACAACATGCCTTTAAGCTGGGGTGATAATGTATATATACATAGAATATAGGTAGACAATGACCATGATTATCTACCCAATGCTTATGAGTGCCCGACAATCTGCAAACTGCTCTGAAGGTAAGTCCTTTGTTAGAAGATCGGCAGGATTCTCAGTGGTGTGAATTTTGGCAAGCTGCAATCACTTGTCCTCAAGCACCTCACGAATGAAGTGATACTTTACATCCACATGCTTTGTCTTTGCATGGAACACTGGATTCTTTGCTAATTGTATAGCACTTTGACTATCACAATGTAACACAGGTATCTCAACATTGATTCCCAAGTCTCCCACCAACCGACCAAGACATATAGCTTCCTTGCAAGCTTCTGAAGCTGCAACATATTCAGCCTCTGTAGTAGACAAGGTAACACAATCTTGCAAACAAGATCGCCATGAAACTGCACCTCCAGTGAATTAAAAAACATAGCCTGAAGTGGACCTTCTCTTGTCCAAGTCTCCTGCATAATCTGCATCCATGTAACCCATTACACATGCTTCCTTTCTACCAAAGAAAATGCACATGTCTTTTGTACCATTCAAATATCGCATAACTCCTTTCACTGCCTCCCAATGTTTCTTGCCTGGATTTGACATATATCTGCTAACAACTCCCACTACAAAAGCAATATCAAGAAGTGTAGCAATCATAGCATACATCAAACTCCCAACTGGAGATGAATAAGGCACTTGTGCCATTCAGCCTTTTCCTCTTCAGACTTAGGACAATCATTTTTAGAGAGTTTCACATATGGAGGCAATGGAGTATTCAATGCCTTCCCCTTCTCCATATTGAAACGCTTGAGCACTTTAGCAATGTACTCAGATTGAGACAAATATTCCAATTTCTTGCATCTGTCTTGCTTAACGCACATGCCAAGGACATGGCTTGCTTCACCCATGTCTTTCATTTCAAAGTTTACATGTAACTCTAACTTCAAGGTTGAAATCTCATCCCTGCATTTCCCGAAAATTAACATATCATCCACATAAAGGACCAAAATCAGCAAACTACCATCTTTAGCTCGCTTAGTATAGAGGCAATGTTCCATATCGCTACATTTGTAGCCTTGAGAGAGCATGAACGAGTAGAATTTACGATACCACTCCCTTGATGACTGTTTTAGACCGTAAATAGTCTTTTCTAACTGACACACCAAGTCTTCATTGACCTTCTCAACAAAACCTTCTGGCTGCTTCATACAAACTTCTTCTTGAAGATCACCATGCAAGAATGCCGGCAGTCTTGATATCCATCTGGTCAAGTTCCATGCCGTCTTTAGCAACCAACGCAAGTACACACCGCAGAGTAGTCATCTTGACAACCGGAGAAAAGATATCATCAAAGTCAATACCCTGCTGCTGCTTAAATCCTTTAGCAACAAGTCGTGCCTTGTACTTGGGTTTATTATCACGAGGTGTAATTTTTTTCTTGTACACCCATTTGCACGATAATGCCTTTTTACCTTTAGGCAACCGAACCAACTTCCAAGTTTGATTCTTATGCAATGAGTCCATTTCTGATTGCATAGCTTTCTCCCACTTTGCCTTGTCATCCATTGACATGGCTTCCTTATAGTAGGAAGTCTCTCCGCAATATGTTAACATAATGTAGTCCAATGAGGGAGTAAATCTATCAGGAGGCCTTGAAACTCTTGTAGACCTTCTAATAGCTGCTTGAGCCGGTTGTTCCTCAGCAACATCTTGTACTACAGAAGGATTTTGCACTTGTTGTTTGACATTAGGCACTTCAGCCCTATTGTGGACAATTCTTGGAAGACAACTCTCCTGACCTCCACTGTATGCACAGGCTTCTTATGCATCTTTTCTTCATTGAAGTATACGTCATTGATGCGAACTATCTTTTTAGCTTCAAGATCCCATAACCGAAATCCCATCTCGCTAGGATTTCCATAACCAAGAAATATGCATTTCTTTGACTTAGGAGCCAACTTGCTTCGAAACTCCTTTGGAACATGGAAATACTCTTCAGAAACAAAGACTCTAAGATGCTTGTAAGAAGGTGGCTTCCCCGACCAAAGCTCTTCGAGTACCTTCTCATCTAAAGCCTTGTTAGGAAATATATTAATAAATGGACAGCAGTTGCTAACGCTTCCACCCAAAATCCATTAGGTAACTGCATTAGACAACATGCTAGATAACTTCTCTTGTATGGTACGGTTCATCCTCTCAGCAACACCATTTTGTGGAGGGTTATATGGAGTAGTCAGCTCTCTTTTTATGCCTTTGGAATCAAAAAAAAATTGAAAAGCTTTAGTGACATACTCACCACCATTGTCTGACCTTAAACACTTTACTTTCTTGCCAGACTGATTCTCCACTAATGCCACAAAATTCTGAAATTTTGAAAGAACTTCATCCTTCTTCCTGAGAGGATATACCCACACTTTCCTTAAGAAGTCATCAATGAATGTAACAAAGTACAATGAACCTCCCATAGATACGTTAGGCATATGTCCACACACATCACTATGCACTAACTCTAATGGCTCATTTTTTCGAGTGCTTCCCCTTTTGTGTGGTCACTGTGTTTGTTTACCATAAAGACAATGCTCAAAAACTGAAAAGTTTGAGAAATTGAAGCCAGGCACATAACCAAAACGAGACAAGATTTTCATTCCCTTTTGAGACATATGTCCTAACCGACAATGCCACAAAGAAACACTTGGCTGCTCGGTTACACAAATTACATGGTTTTTAACATTGGATACATGTAGCATGTACAAAGTCCCAGACTTTGAACCATGTGCTACCATTTTGAGTGCAGACAAGAAGAGCAGGACTTCCCAACCTGTTACTTCCAAAGAACAGATCAGTCTTGAAGAACTTAATTTTCCATGTCCTTTGAATCCACTTGCATATTTTTCCATCCATGCCACTGATTGCGTGGCATCCCATGAAAACGTGGGCTAGGTCTTCACTAGGTATTATGCACCCCGAGCAATGATCGAACCCGATTCCTCTTTCTTATATCTTTACGCCCATCCGGCAGAGCACCCCACATCACTTTCCACAGAAATATATTCATATACTGAGGCCACCTTGGCTTCCAGATGTTCTCCATGACTCCCTTCCACCATTTTTCCATCCAGTGTCTCTTCCACAATTTTTCGAAGGGCTACACCAATTAGCCTCGTGCATTAATGCATGGTAAATGCCTTTAGAATGTGGTTTCCAAAAGAGGATACTCCCGGGCCATCTCCAAGCGTCCCATTCAAAGTTGGATTCACAAATTGGAATCACCACCTTATCAAGCAATCAACTTTTAAAGAATGTACTCTTAATACATTGGGAGTGTATTAAGAGTACATTCTTAAAAAGTTGATTGCTAAACTTCTTTCAAGTAGTCAACTATCAATTTCAATGCACATAAAAACACAACCACAACGTACAAGTATAATAGAGAGGCATATATATATATATATATACACATCTCCAAAAATATACGTTTTCTTAAATAATTGACAACCTAAATTAAGAACCATTATATCAATTGACAAAAATATACAAAATCATCATCAAGCTATTGTACATATAGCTGATACCATGCCACAATAACAATATTTATGTTCTAAAAAATAATGCACAACCACAGTTAACAAATTTATGTGAAACTTTGCAAAAGTTGGTAATGCACCTTATTCCATACGTATGCAAAGTTTCATGGTTATAGCTCACTATCTCAATGGTCAGGTGCTACACAAAGGCCAAGATTTTATCGTTGGGTCCTTAGCAAGCCCTATGGCAAAGCATTGGCGACTCTAGAGGGCCACACCGATGAGACCTAACAGATGGCCATGAATCTTTACAAAGGTACATAACGCATCCTCTTCCTTGTCCTACAAAGTTTTTGGACATCACTCCCCATCTCAACGGTCAGGGGCTACACAAATGTCAAAATTTTTTTCCAATGGACCCTTACATATTTAGGACCTCCCAAAGCATTTTGTCCCTCACTAGGAGATTTTTTTCACCGTGCATTATATATACGCCCATCATTCTAGGGGTAAATTATCTTTCTTCAAGGATATTAATGAAAAAATTATTTATGTAGGTGAAGTCATTTCTAAGAGTTCCCTTGTGCAGACTATTCTTGAGTCTTTGCTAGATTCTTACCAGACTTTTGCTAGTACTTGGAGACTTATGGCCCATGGAAATCCTGATGTTGTGAAGTTTGATGCATTATGCACATTTCTGTTGCAAGAGTCCATTTCAAGAAAAAAAAGGATAAACAGCGTGCAACAGAACAATCTTTTATTGCTACTCAAAGAGAAAGTGGTAACAACAATGCGGCCACTTCTCATGGTTCTTTCGTGAGTGGAAAATCACATAATCCTAATGCTTCTACTAGCAGCAATTCATCTTGAAATTCGTGAAAAGGGAAAAAAGAAGATGCATTGCCATTATTGTAAATCTAATGATCACTTGATCAAGCAGTGTCTAAAATTGAAGGCAAAAGAGGCTAAGAAGAAAGAGGCTGGTTCCACTACAATTGCAGCTATTGTAGATTCTTCTATGAAACAAGATTATGATGTTGATGTAGATGCAGAATGGCCTTTTAGTGTAGAGTGCACTTATGATGCTTATGTCCATGATGCATGTATGTCACTTGTTGTAGATGCTCATGTGTGGTACTTTGATAGTGGTGCTACAGAGCACAGTACCTCTCATCGTGACTTGTTTACCTCTCTCAAGGAAGTCCCTCATGGGAATATAGTCACTTGTGCCAACAATGCCTCTTATCTAGTCAAGCAAGTTTGAAAGATTGTGTTGACTGCTGCAAATGGCAGTTCTTTCACACTTGTTGATGAACTTTATGTACCTATGATCAAGAAGAACCTTTTGTATGCATCTGCACTTACTAGACTTGGTCTTGTTATCAAATTTGTGGATGACAAATGTACAACTCATGATCTCAATTTTGGTGATGAGATTGTTGCATCATGCATTTTGTGTCATGGGCTATATAAGCTCACTTTCTATGACGTGTGGGAAACTTTTGCAAATGTAGTTGTAGATTCAAAGGTTGTTTCAGATGCAAAACTTTGACATGCACGTTTTGGGAATTTGAATTTGCCAGTTTGTTGTGTTTACAAAAATATGATATGGTTGCTTCTTTGTTGTCTCTTGAAGCACCTGTGAAGCATGTTTGTGAAGGCTATATTTTGGGAAAGATGCAGCATTCAAAGTTTCCAAAGAATGGTTTAGTAAGAGCTACATGCTTTTTGGAGCTTGTTCATAATGATGTTTGTGGGCCCATGCAAACTTCATTCCTCGGGAAATTACCTTTACTTCATGACTTTCATTGATGATTACTCCAAGCATGCATGGGTGTATCCACTTAAAGCTAAGTCCAAAGCATCTATGTGCTTCAAGATATTTTTGGCTATGTCTGAAAATGTCTCTAAATGTACTATGGGCACCCTTCATTCAAATTGAGTGGGGGAGTATATGTCTCATGAGTTTAATTCATTTCTAGATATTTGTAGGATAAAAACAAAAATGTATAATGCCATATACACCTCAACAAAATGGTGTTGCTAAAAGGAAGAACACGTTGCTTATGGAGATGACACAATGTATGGTCAAGAGTGAAGCTTTGCCATATTTGTTTTGTCTTGAGGCCATCATGTGTGCCACTTATGTACTCAACATGTGTCCTATGAAAGCTTTGCAGTCTATGAATTTATATGAAGCATGGCATGATAGAAAACCATCTATAGATGACATGCACATTTTTGGTTGTTTGGATTATGCTTTGGTGCCACAAATACGACACAAAAAATTGGATGATAAGGCTGTCAAATGTATTTTTGTTGGCTAAGTACTAAGAGAAAAGGTTACATGCTATACCATCTGCAAACAAAGTGTATCTTGATTTCACGTGATGGTGTGTTTGAGGAAGATTCTGTTCAGCCTTTATTGTCATGTACTAGAGACAATAATGTAAGCTCACATGACATTTATGACAGCTTGTTGTCTTTTTTCATTGGAGAAAAGTTAGGCAAATATAAAACCTATGGGGGTTTTAGAAAATCCTACGGATCAACCTATTTTTGATGTAGATGTCGATGATGTAGTTGATGTGGAAAGGGCTATACAGAGTGGTTGATCTTATAGCGGAAGAATAAAAAATGATGAGGTGGAATTGATTTCACCGTATTGGTATGGCATGCATGCAAAGCAAAGAAAAAAGCGGTAAGCCCTTGGCTAGAATGACGGTCTCAGAAAAGTGAGCCAAAATAGTAAGCTCCATGCACAATCTAGACTGTCTTGGATACATTATAATTCAACGTTATCCAAACCTTTGAACCATTGCCCTTGATCTCAAATCAATGGCCATACCTGGGCATAGGTTAGAAGCCTTGCTTCTTGTGAATTCTATCAATGCACTTTGCTTTGCACAATAAGAAATTTGATGCAAATTAAAGGTTAAAATACAAAAATAAGAAGAACTTGAAAGTTCTCCCCAAGTTTGTATGCTAATAGCATATTCCAAACAAGAAGAACTTGAAAGTAATAACCTGCAGACACCTTGGAAAGTTCTCCCCAAGTTCGTATGCTAATAGCATATTCCAAACTTTGGAAACCACGATGCCAGATGCGGAAAGTGAAGTCTTGCTTCACATAAGTACTCATGGAGTTTTGGTGCTCGTAGCTAACCAATACTCTTTACCAATTTACAAATGTCATAGAAAAAGCAAGTTGACCTTGTCGAGCATTCATAGATAATTGACCCTATCAAATTATACCACAAATTGAAAAGAAAAAACATACTTGCAAGGGCTTGATTATTTTTTTCCTTGACCATATAGATTTTTCTTGATCAACGAACAATTTGGAATTTTTTTCCTAAGAACCATGTCTTAGCAAAAATCCAAATCCATAACACAAAAATAGAGAGAACCCCTTTTCGGCTGCCCAAGCTGTAACAAGGGGTCAGCCATGCCAAGCACCTTTGCCTAACACTCGTCTTGGATATAGTAACAATACCCATTGAATGGTCATGCCATATAGTGGTAGTAAACTTCCCCCAAATCAATATTCTCATAGCATACTCCAAACTATGGGTAGGTATTATACCATAAGCATGAAAAAGGAAGCCTTACTTCTGACATTGCCCTTATGATATACACATGCCATGCATAATAAAAAGCCTTAAGGGCCAACTCCCTAGTGTTGTACTGAATGTAGCTATTGATATTCGGTTAGTGAGCCTTGCTCAATGATCAAAGAATTATCTTGAAGGCCAAGTGAACCTTGCTCTAGCATAACAAATGAAAAATGCATAATTGGAATTAACTAGAAAAGAAAAGTGAAAAAATATGCATACCTCATTGTCATTAAGATTTGGAGCTTCTACTTGTTGACGATTGCTTTCAATCACTGAGGTCTTGGAAGTCCATGACTTCAATTAATGAGCTTAGCTCTTGAATCCACATCCTCAAAGCTTGATTCCCACCTTGGTCAAGGACAAAATCACTAGCAGATATACTTTAAAAGAAAACCAAGGTGGGAATCATGCTTTGAGGATGTGGATTCAAGAGTAGATAGATACATGCAGATAGCTACCTTGGTCAAGGACAAAATCACTAGCACATCTATCTGCATCAAGAATTGTGTTCTACTGAAGACTGCTTGCATATGTCTAGTTTTCACGTTTCTGTTGTCTCTTTTGTGTCTATACCATTTCTGTCTTCTTGGTTTCTGGTTTGGAAAGTCATTTTTTTTTCCTCCCCTCCTTTCAAGAGTAGATTAGCTCTCACATGTTCTTTTTCTGACCCCGAATCTTCTGAAGTAGCTGAGTGTTCTTCGGACTCATCTGTTGCATCGTAGTAGTAGAGGTTTGAAAAGACTTGTTGAGTTGTCATCAAGTCCTTGGATTCCTCAATTTCATCTTCAATGTGGAGGGTTGAAACCATTTGTATGGGAATTATGTCATAGCCGTCCTCATTGCAAAATTGAGTAGACATAGACATATTCACACAAACATCCATTGACTCAAATGGCTCAAACAAATGTTCTGGAAAGGGTTCAGGTACATAGGCTTTGTTTGCGCAATCCCTTTATAAGGTACATTCTTCTCTTTTTAAGATCCCGTTTTTTGAAGCTCCGCATATACAAATAGGAGTGTCTTTGTTAACCACGAAAGAAGCTTTGTTTCAGCTGAAGAGACTGAATCGAACTCTTGTATGGGCGTTTTCATGACATCTCTATAAGTGTGATCTTTTAAATTGACCCTTGTTATAGATCCCACTTGCTTCAAATATAGAGAATTGTTTCCCCAATCTTGGATAAGTTGTACATGTCGCATGAAAGGTCTTCCCAATATGATTTCGTAATTGAGTTTGTTCCCAAAGTCTACTATGGAAAAAGTGTGTTGATATTCAATCCAACAGAAATTAACTATCACTTTTTTAAGCAGTCCCAAGGGTCTTTCAATATGTCCGTCAGCCAATTGCAATTTCATTCAAGTTTCTCTAATGGCTGGTTGTCCCCAAGATTCCCATACTGCTTTTGTGGCGATGGCTATGCTTACTCCACTATCCAGTATTGCTAGGGTTTCAATGTCATTATATTTCACTGGAAGGGTGGTGTTTCCTTCTTCCCCTTCATAATATTCTCCGACTTTGTTCATTGGAATAGATCAAATCTCTTTGTTGTCCATTTCGTGTTTTAGTTTTCCCAAATTTTTTGCGATTAACCCTGTTATCCCACCTTCTCGAGAGTTTTCTGTAGATTATTCCATAAATATGGTCTGATTTTTAACAATTATTACAAAGTAAGAGTGCATTGGATGGGTGTAGACATGATTGAATGAATGTTGTCTACTTCTAGGGTCTGTTCTGCTCTTTTTACTTGAGTGGTTTTATACACTATGGATTCATCTTCGTTATCTCCCAAGTAAGAGGGTAATGTTTTCAAGGTCAATGGTTTAGACATTCCTAAAGCTTTAGATCCGCAGTCCCCATACAAGGATTGTACGTCCACGTCCCTATCAAGAGGTAGGTTGTCTAACCAAACTTCCTCTATAGGAGCTGACTTTAGATTTAGGCTCCCATCATTGATCTCTCAAACTTTTTCCCATAAGTGTCCTCGCCAGTCTTCCTGTACGAATGGAATTCCGTCTAAAGCATCTTCACTGTCCGGCACTATAAGTTCTGGCTCTTTTGTTTCAAGGTGGGGTTCTACCACCACTTCGGATTTTTCTTTAGTGTCTTTCTCTAGTGTCTCTTACCACAAGCTCCTCAGGTTTTTCCATACTTTCAAGCTTGGGTTTTTATTTTTCCAGCATTTCTTACGTGATTCTTACCAAATTTTGATAAGCTTCAAGCTTAGTTGCTTCCATGTCTGGAGAAGGATAGTTTTTTCATTTGTTTTTCATGTTTTGGCATGCTTTAAGTTCTACTTGGTACGCATCCGAGGCTGCATTAATAGGCTCAAAAATTTTATCAACCAAAATTGATCCTCTAGATTTCATAGTTATTTCCTTGATTTCGCTTCAAGTTTCTTTCATCTTTTCCTGGAATATCTCCTTTGCTTTCTCCTCAATTTCAACCTTTTGTTTCTACCTTCTCACCTCATACCTTTTGGTTCTACTTCTTTTGGTCTTTTGAGAAGCAATTTTTGTATTCTCCGAATCATCAGAGGAGTTATGTTTCTTTTTCTTGGCTTGGGCTCTAGTGATTACCTTGATTGGAACAATCGGTTCACTCTCGAGCTACTAGGTATCACTTGGACTACATTCACTGCAGTTTTACACTTATTTAAAGGATTTTTAGGAAAATCTTCTAGAAAGTGTCCTCCTTTTTGCAACATTGTATGCAATAAGCTTCAACTGGCTTGAGGTTTTTGTCAGACTCAGGGCATTCATTTTTCCAATGATCATCTGCATCATAGTTATGACAGTTTTCCGTTCTTTGCTTAACCATGGGTCTTACCATAGGAGGTCCAACACCTTGATTAGCTACATAGTACATTGGTGCTAGGTCTGGTGGAGCATAAGTCACAGGTTCTTCCATTGGTGGTGGATGTGAATTATACCAATCTCGTTCTACCATTATAGTAGATGGACTAGGCTCAGCATAGGGTGTAACATGCACTAGTGCTTGTTCATCTATGACTCCTTCTGAATGCATGTACTTTACAAGTACTGCATTATGTCCTAGATACAGAGGTTGTTGACCCAACACAGGTTGAGATCTTTCCATGCCCATTAGTGGTCTTTGAGCTGGTACCATGTTAGGCTGGTATCTGTACATGGGTTGTCCTTGTGGCCTCATGGGCACGTAGTGAACATTCCCATCATACTTTGGTTGGTAGTAGCACTCATTGGTCTCATGGTTGGTCCATTTACCCTCAATTGCACACCATTTTTGCGGTCTAATTGGTTGTCACTGTTGAGGTATCCCTTGTCCTGGTCCTCTCATAGGTGCTTTTTGCATGTTATTCATTCTTTTGAGCATGTCTTCTATGGCTAACAGTGGTGCTGCAGCAGACGTTCCCACTTGTGTTGGTTTGGTGGATGCTATTTTTTTTTGCTTTGGTTATCCTTAGGGACATCTTCTACATTGAAAATATCACAATTGTCTCCTAAGTCAATAGCATCTGACACACACGCTTTTAGGGTTGTATGCTTCTTGCTATATAGTATAGCATGAAGTTCTTTGTTTAGCAGTCCCTCTAGAAATAATGATACTAGTCATTCTTCTGCAGGTATCTCTAGCTCTGGGCATGTGCCAATGTATTGTTTCATTTGAGTTGCACAATCCCTAACAGACTCACCTTGTTTCTGTTTAAAGCTGTAGATTTGAGCTATAGTATTGTGTTTGATCCCTGTTTTGGAACAAGCAGCTACAAATCCTTGAGCTAATGTGTTCAAGTCCATGATTGACCTTGGTGGAATGTTGTTTTGGAACCATGTCAATGCTTTTCCTTCTAATGTCATTCCAAACCCCTCGAATTGAGTATGAAAATTGAATATGCATTCTACTCTTAGCACTTGCTTGAAGCTTGCTAAGTGGTCATATGGATCCCCTGATCCAATGTAATTTTTGACCCATTTCCAAAAATCAGCTGGTCTGATATTTGTGTTTAGTTCAACTCCCGGTCTCCTGACAGTTGGTCCCATTTCGAGTCCTTCAAACCAGTCTGTCAAAAATAGTGACTCATGTAGCCCTGGACTGGCCTTAGTGTCAGCCAGTTTTCTTCGTGTGATGAGGTGGTTTCTGGTTTCTTAACATTACTCTCAAAAGATCTTTCACGGTGTTCATCTCTTGGAATTGTTTCTGGTTCTTGTCCCAATATCCAATCCCTTATGAAGTATCCCTGGTATTTGGTTTGTTCCACCTCTTCAAGAGTCATCATAAAAAAGTTGTTGTTATAACAATCCCTAAATAGGTAGGTTGGTAGATCTACAGAACCTTTGTCTTTGATTTTGAAGATATAAATGATCTTTATGGCCGTTAGTAGCTGTCCTGATTTGGCATACGAAGTCCATAGACGATCTTTGACAATTCTATCCTCCCAACAATAGACTCCGATCCTAGGATTATCAGTACTAAGCCCTTTCAAGGGCTTCAAATCTACTTGATCGTATCCCTCAAATTCTAAAGTTGGTGGTCCTTATTTTGCTGAAATATCTAGGATTATGGTGTTTACTTCTAATCCCCATTTGTCTATCACGTCAGGGTTTTAAACTTACAAATACTGAGTTCCGTTTCTACCCATGTACATTTTTCCTTGTTTGTTTTCCCTAATTTCTTCTTCGAACTCAATACCATGGTCATCAATGCGAATAGCATACTCTTTGTCGCTAGGATCCAAGTAAACTTGAGCTCCATGGCAATTAGTCTTATAAAATGAGAGTATATGCTTATAGCACATTGTCGTTCCGGTCTTTTGAGTGAGTTGAATAAGAAGACATTTCAGAGGTTTAATCTGAAAAAAGTGTCTGAGACTTCTTCAGGGATAGTGTGCAAGGAATTTCCTTGATTCACGCTTTCTTCGGTGGATACTCTACTGGAGGTTTCTTCAAATATGCCTTGATTTTCTAATACACGACCAGATCTAAGGTTCATAAAGAGTTGTGAAGCCCTGGATAGAGTACTTACCTTTGGATTGAGACTTGTTGTCAATTTCTTCCACTTGACTGGATTGCGGCTTCTGTCAAGCTACCGATTCCTCCTTTGCAACCTGATTCCTGTACAAATTTGACCAAGTTAGCTATTCTTCCACAAAGACAGTATAGTTCTTTTTAACTATTATGATTTGTTTATGTGTATCACTGCAAATCGAGCTAATTGAGTCAATACTTGAAATTTTCAAACTCAACTTTGGCAAAAATCAAAGGACTAATCTACAACTCAAAAACTGAGTGAACATGTACCAATTTGGATCTGATTGAAGCCAAAATTTCTCGGTGGCTTTGTATTATGTTGGTCCAACACACTACAAGTTCAAAAGTCAAAATGGGTGGCTCTGTGTTGCAGTAGTAAATAATCGCGATTATTTACTTTTGTCAACTTTTTACACATTTTGGCTTTGGTTTGCCAAGTATACAACCTGTTAAGGTCCTTGGACAAGTTTCAACAAGTTTGGACAAAGTTTGTTCAAGTTTATCAATTGTTTCGTGTCCACAGACTCTGATTTCAAGAATCTGGCTTAAGTCTCACTTTTGTGATCCAAATTTCACCAAAATTGATTTGCGTGGTCTACTTGATATGCTTGACCTTGTGGTATGCCCAAATGTGCAAGAATACCAAATTTTAAAGCAGATGTAAATAATCTCGCGATTATTTACTCTGGCAAACTTTTTGCAAGTTTTTGTTCCAACCTTGACACAGATCTGTTAAGCACTTCAACTTAAGGTCTCTAGCCAAGTTTCATTAAGTTTGGACTATTTTTGATCAAATGGTCATCAGTTTTGTGTCTGCACACTGACTTTGCAAATTTGGTCACAATTTTCAATCCAATGTTCCAAGTATTTGGTTTGTGGGCTTATTATAACATGGTTAAGCTAGTGGTATGCCAACTTAGTCAAAAAAGTTGAAAAATGGGACAGATATAAATAATCACGATTATTTTCTAATGGCAACTTTTTGCATCTTTTTGGTCAAGTGAGCATGTACACATGTCTATCACATCAATATAAGCATATGAATCAAATTTCATCAAGTTTGGACATAAATTTTCCCAATTTACACTTAAGTCCTATAAAGTCAGTACAAAATTTTACCCAATTTGTTGCGAGTTTGGTGATCCAAATCCAATGTGCCTTTCCAAAAGTTGTTTGTACACATGCAATGAGTCACTAGTATCAACCTTGGTCAAATTTGAGCTGAAAGTAAATAATCGCCATTATTTACTTTATATGCAAAATGAACAATTTTTTGCACTTTTTTCATGGACAGTCTTTTCATGAGGTATTTTAAGCCGATTAATCAAGTCAAAACTTAATTTGGCCTAAATTGTCAAGAAAAAGAAAATTACCTTTTTCCGCGAGGGTTGGTTGCTCCTTTTTTGCATTGACTTGAGGTGATTTTGGGGTTTTTGATGATGTTGTTGCTGAAGATTTTTCTTGTGGTTGAAAGAAGATGTTCCTCTACTTTCTGTCAGGATCAGACTCTTTTTGATATGATGAGAGTCAATTATGTGGACGTATCCTTATACTCTCCTATACTCAACTTGAGTACGGCTTCTGCCATACCAAAGCTAGGAATTGGCTTGTTTTAACTTGTGTACACGATCTCCTCCAGCTCGATGATTGGTGGCTTTCCCATCATGATCCACATTCCATAAGTCATTAGATTCTTTGTCGCATTTGAGTCTATCGTAGCTGAACATGTGGTTTTGAGTTTTGTTTCTCCACATATGTTGAATTTGGTCATCGTAGGAGAGAGACAATCTTCTTCCTTGTCCCTGTTCTTCTTTTGATCTTGCATGTTTTGAACATTTGACGTTGAACTTGGAAACTTTTTTCCTTCATCATCTGCTTTCGTTTGCACTTTTTCTGTAGTCAATTTCTTTGAAACAACTTTTGTTCATTCTTTTGGTATGTCAATGATGTCATATTCTCATGGTTGCTCTGCTTCTTTTGTTTTCACTTTTGCCTCATGCTCCAAGCCGTAGCCATCTGTCTCACCATTTTTGCTTTCACACTCACAAACTTCATTAGTTTTCTTCAACACATTTATCGTAAATAAGGGAATTATGTCATAGCCATCTTCATCGCAAAATTTAGTGAGGGTCACCTCATTCACACACACATCAAGAGTCACCATTATTTGATCCCATCCAAAGGGTTCAAATAACTCCTCTGGAAATGGCTTTGGTACATATGCCTCATCTTCTACTGAACGCTCTAGGATGCAATCTTGGCCTGCCCAACGGGCTAAGGCCATAGTGATGTGTTCCCTTTTTGCTAACAAAAAAGGAAAGATTTTTTTTAAATATTCAATTTTTTTATTGGATGATGCAAGTAGAAGATACTCATTGCAAGGACAATCAAATATATTTGCATCTGTTGAATCATGGAAAGAAGACCACTCAATTGCTCCCACCTACTTTTACTATCTCGATGTTGGCACATACTAAAAGATATCAAGTTACATTTAATGATTGTCTGCGAATATTTTCTCTCCCTCCTCCCTCCAAAATCCAAGTCGACAGTGCCCTGTTACATGACTACGCTCTCTCTCTCTCTCTCTCTCTCTCTCTCTCTCTCTCTCTCTCAGCTCCGCTTCAGCCTCCGAGAGCTCCCCCTACTTCTCCCTCTCCTACACTTGCCTGCGTCCTCCTCCTATCTTACTTGCTTCCTCCTTGCTTATCCGAGAACAAGAGAGATCATCTCCCCCTTGCCCCTCTTCTTCGACTCCTTCTTTCTTAGGTCCGAGAGCGAGAAGAAGTGAGGTCTTGCTTGTCTGCGAGAGCAAGAGAAAAAGAACATCCATAAGCTTCGAGAGCTAGAGAGAAATCCCTCCTGCTTACCTTCTTCCTCCTCACTTAACCACAAACCTCCTCTTTTTTTCCCTGCTTGCTCGTGCATGCCCTCTTTTTTTACCTCCTCATGCTCACCCCGTTAAAAATGCCCCCCCCCCCCCCCCCATTTTCACAACGATGGTGCCATCGTTGTGGGAATAGGGGTGATGATGCGGCCATTCCACGCAAGAGTAATACCGTAAAGGGGCTCCAGGACACGGTGAGCAAAATTCGTTTCTGCATCTGAGCATTTCCGTGGCTAGCGCAAGCCGTCTCTGTCTGCACCTCTATCCGCTGATCCATGCCATGGCTCTCCTCTTTTTTTTATTTTTCCCTTTTTCACACAATCTCCAGACCCTTTTTTAATTGGGTGCCATCCCATGGGCGGCCGACTCCTCTTTAGGTCATGGGCGGGCTTTAGGCCTTTCGGGCGGCTAGTTCCCCTCAAGGGACACCACATTTGTGGATGAGTTTGATTTAGTATTGAACGCTCTAGTCCAGAGAGTTCGACACGAAATCAAATTCATCCACAAAGTGAGGGCTCGATCGCAGTAAACCTTGAACGGGTGGGAGCTGTAGCCAATCAGCCAAGCGTTCGCGGGTGCGGAAGGTAAATGTCCCAAAAAGGACTAACCTTTCGCAAACCTGTAGACACCACATTTGGTATACATATTGACCAAAGCATTGCCATGCACCTGCAATCAGCACACTCTAGGAGACTATATTTCGGACAAAGAGATCATCAATAACTGAACGTGCTTCCGTACGGGCACCACATTAGGCATAGGGTGGCATACTTATTGGAAATTCCACTTAACTCGCCACGTAATTTGCCATGGGTACGTGGCATTCTTGAGGACGTGTCCAGTGTTTATGCCACGTAACTTGGCAATAGACGTGTTAGCCACGTATCTTGGCAACTTAAGTCAATGTAATTCACCGAGCTATGTTACGTCCACGTAACACGCTGAGTTAACGTGGCATTCTTTGACGTGCCACGTGACTTGCTGAGTTACGTGGCATTTTTGAGGACTCAAGTCCTGTGTTTATGCCACATAACTTGCCGATTTATGTGGTAGCCACGTAACTCGACAAAACACCTCCACTTAACACGCCGATTTAACGTGGATAATCAGCGAGTTACATGGCATGCCACGTAAAATCCACGAGTTTGCCTTATTGTTGCAGAATACCAGCCTTCGTGTTGACTCTACTTGCGAGCAAGTACGACTACTTGAATAGTCCTATCGTGAAAACATTGCGGGTGAAGCCACGTAACTCCACGAGTTCATAAAATAAAAAGAAAAAAAACTTTATTATTAAATGTTAGGTCAAAAGTCGAGCTCGAAGGCTGGAGTTCATCTTTGAGGACCGAGGTCGCCATTGCTCCAATCCGTAGAGGGCCCCCCGAGAGAGCGACACCAGAATCACAGATACGCGGTGATGCGCTGCATCTACAGAGAGGGAGATCGAGGACCGAGGTTGGCTAAACTTTGCTTCCATTGAGCACTCTCTCTCACATTCATGCGCACAGACTCTGACACCCACGAGCATGTGCAGAAGATTTGGAATGTGGCTTTCTCACCCTCTTTCTCACATACACAATATCACAATGTGTGTGCTTGTTGTTGTGTTTTGGGGGGGGGGGGGGGGGGGTTTAATAACCTTTTCACATGTATACAAGCAGTTTTCGCCATTGGTTTTAAAAACTAAGAAATTTGAGTTACTGCCTTGTAGGTAGTAAGACATTATGAAATGTAGGACTCAGGCACAAACCGCCTCAGAAGCTGTGTCTATTCTCATTTATAGCTGAACTGTTACAAGCGGGTCAAGAAGCTGTATGACCAAGAAGTCATTCTCAAACTACCTAAACTACTTGCTTGCTGTCGACTAGGATAATTCAGGCGTGACCTGTGGGCGCGACATCTCCTGGTACCGTCGTGGATAGTAGAGGAGCACTTTACTTCCTTCAGCATTTTCAACCAGTTTGCATCCCTCGTCATAGCAGCGTTTCTAGCGTGCCTGAGCCAGATGTACATTGTATAAAAGAGTGCGACAAAGGAGGGGCTGAACTTGCTGAATGTGATGCAGCCATTCTACGGCATCAGTTTTGTGGGCTTTAGAGAGAGATCTTTCATGTCGGGAGGAAGTTGGGGATCTTTGCCATAAAGAGCACAAAACAGACTCACTTTGGTTGAGGCTTGCACTGATGTATTGTAAGCATGAATGGCGTATGGGAGAATTTGATCCCATTCCTGGTGTATTTGATCGACAAAAGAAAAAATGACTTGTTTGATAGTCCTGTTAAGCCGCTCAGTCAAGCCATTAGTTTGAGGGTGATAAGGTGATGTAAAAAGTCGGTGGATACCCAGGACCTTTGACAGAACCTGTAAGACTTCACTTTTAAACTGTGTGCCTTGGTCGGAGAACAATTGGATAGGGCAGCCATGATTGAATATTACCTTTTGTAGCAGTGCCTTGGCAATGGTGTTAGCCGTGATATCGGGCAGGGCAATTGCTTCACACCAGCGTGTCAAATAATCAGTAGCAACTAAAATGTAGTGATTACCTTGAAGTGAAGTTGGAAAAGGACCCATGAAGTCCCAGCCAACTAACTCAAATGGTTCCTAGATGGTGATTGGCTGTAGAAATCCGACCTTTTGTGAGGGTGTCTTGATTTCTTGGCATGTTGGGCATTGTTGCAGGAACTCAGATACTGTGTGGCGTAGGTTTGGCCAATAATAATGTTTCATGATCTTCCCCAAGACCTTATGGAATCCTAAATGGCATGACACCGGATGACCATGATAGCGTTGTAGGTACTCAGGTCGTAATGGGTACATAGATGTGTGGTTGTTGACCTGCGGCGGCTGTGTAAAACACCACATTATCTACGATAATGAAATGCTTGTGTGGGGGAGAAAAATGGGTAGATCGTAGTTGTCAGATGAGGAACTATATTTCTAGATCCTTTTGTTGTAGAGCAGCTACCTGGTGTGAGTGAAGAAAGCACCTAACTCCCTGCCCCTACAAAGTTTCATGGGCATCGCAATCCGTCTTGATGGTCTACGGTGGCAAAATCATCAGTTTTTGACCATTGGGTCCTTAGCGAAGCCGAAACGAAAAAATTGGCGATTTTGCCATCGTAGACCGACAAGACAGAAATGGAGGGCCATGAAACTTTGCAAGGGTGGGGAAAGCACCTAAATCCCCACCCCTGCAAAGTTTCATGGGCATCACAATCCATCTCCACGGTCTACGGTGGCACACTCAGTAGTTTTCTACCATTGGACCTTTAACGAAACCAAAACAAAAAAAATTAGTGATTATGCCACCGTAGACCGTAGAGACGGCAACGGATGGCCATAAAACATTGCAAGGGATAGGAAAGCACCTAAATACCTGTCCCTGCAAAGTTTCATGGGCATCGCAATCCGTCTCGACGGTCTACGGTGGCACTATCACGTGTTTCTTTCCATTGGGCCCTTAGCGAAGCCAAAATGAAAAAATTGACGATTTTGCCACCCTAGACCGACGACACGGCAGCGGATGGCCATGAAGCTTTGCAGGGGTAGGGAAAGCACCTAACTATCTGCCCTTGCAAAGTTTCATGGGCATCGGAATCCGTCTTGACGGTTTACGGTGGCACAGTCGCCAGTTTTTTACCATTGGGCCCTTAGCGAAGCCAAAACGAAAAGTTTAGTGATTGTGCCATTGTAGACCGACAAGACGGCAATGGATGCCATGCAACTTTGCAAGGGTGGGTAAAGCACATAAATCCCCATCCCTACAAAGTTTCATGGCCATCGCAATCTGTTTCGACGGGCTATGGTGGCACAATCACTAGTTTTTGACCATTGGGCTCTTAGCGAAGCCAAAACGTAAAGATTGGTGATTGTACCACCGTAGCGCATCGAAACAGATTGCGATGGCAATGACACTTTGCAGGGATAGGTAAATCACCTAAATCCCTATCCCTACAAAGTTTCATGGGTATCGCAATCGGTCTCGACGGTCTGTAGTGGCACAATCGCCAGTTTTTTACCATTGGGCCCTTAGCAAAGCCAAAACGAAAAAATTGGCGATTGTGCCACCGTAGACCGTCGAGACGGGAGTGGACGACCACATGAAACTTTGCAAGGGTGGGGAAAGCACCTAAATCCCCGCCCTTGCAAAGTTTCATGGGCATCCCAATCCGTCTCGATGGTCTACAGTGGCACAATCGAAGCCAAAACGAAAAAATTGGCACAAGTGCCACCCTAAACAGTCAAGAGATCAAGGGATGGCCATGAAGCTTTGCACGGGTAGGGAAAGCACCTAAATCCTTTCCCCTGCAAATCTTCATAGGCATCGCAATCCGTCTCGACAGTCTATCGTGACACAATCGTCTGTTTTTTTCCATTGGGCCCTTAGCGAAGCGAGAACAAAAAAATTAGCTATTGTGCCACCCTAGACCAACAAGACAATAGCGGATGGCCATGAAACTTTGCAGGTGTGGATAAAGCACCTAAATCCTTACCCTTGCAAAGCTTCATGGTCATTGCAAACTGTTTCGACGGTCTACGGTGGCACAATCACGTGTTTTTTCCATTGGGCCCTTAGCGAAGCCAAAACGAACAAAATGGCGATTGTGCCACCTTTGCCTGACGAAATAGATTCGGATGGCCATGAAACTTTGCAGAGGTGGGGAAAGCACCTAAACCTCAGTCTCTGCAAAGTTTCATGGGCATCACAATCCGTTTCGACGGTCTACGATGGCACAATTGCCTGTTTTTTACCATTGGGCCCTTATCGAAGCCAAAACGAAAAAATTCGTGATTGTGCCACCCTAGATTGACAAGACGGGAGCGGATGGCCATGAAACTTTGGAGGGTTGGGGAAAGAACCTAAACCTCCATCCCTGCAAAGTGTAATGTCCATCACAATCCGTTTCGACGGGCTACGGTAAGACGGCAACGTAAGACCGTGAATCTTTAATAAAATTAGATCAATGGTAAACCAAAATAACAACTTATGCATGGTTATTTAAAAAATGAACATCAAAAGAACAAGGAAAAGTACAACACCATAATATATATAATGTCAATGAAGCAGACAGAGTATACAAGAATAGAAATGACCGAAAGGGCCAAAAAGATGGAATGGTAAATAGCACGAATGTAGGGGTCATCGCTAACACTCATCGTCACAACTATCATCTACATAAGGAACTTCAATATCATCTACAAGGTCTGCAACTCTTGATCTACTACAGACTATCTCCATGATGCTCTATTGCTCAGCCGGACCCAAACGCCAATGAGGGGTATGGAATGGTAAATAGCACGAATGTAGGGGTCATTGCTAACAAACATCGTCACAACTATCATCTACAGAAGCAACTTCAATATCATCTACAAGGTCTGCAACTCTTGATCTACTATAGACTATCTCCATGATGCTCTATTGCTCATCCGGACCCAAACGCCAATGAGGGGTGCTCCCTTTTTTCTTACTGACAATCCTGTCTAGCCTTAGCTTCACAGCAAGGACAAGATGGTATGGCCACCTTCAGACACTCATACTGTACAAAATGGATGTAGTGCCCACGCCCATGGACCTACTGAAAATAGTGCCCTAAAACAACCATATTGTGAGAATCATATACCTCACCATAATCATCCACAGTGTATTCCTGAAGCACATACTTTGTCTTGGTGCACCTAAGAATATAATAGTCAACTCCCTCTGCATTTCCCTCTTGAGCAATAACTGCAAAATCAACTCCCTTTTCCAAGTAATCTATGAGAGTATCAACATCATTTGAGAACTATGTGGCCAAGCTATCAATGGAGCTACTCGATGTGGTCATACCCTGTGATGGTGAAAGAGGTTGTAGTATCCACCTATCAGCCCACTCTGTTGTTGAAGATGATGAAACAGGAAACAGAAGGAAGACAGCAACTCAGAGTAGGAAGAAGATGGAGAAGGAGAAGACACAGAGCTTGTGTACGAGATCTCTGTAGTCTGTCTCTCTGTATTGGAATAATAATTGTGTACAAACTCAGAGCTAAAAAGCTTATATGAAACCCTAAGAGATAAGGTGTCCTTTCACACCAGATGTCCAGGGGGAAAAACCTAGTGGGAGAAAAGTGCCCCTGGTGAAGCGCGTATACACACTAACACTACTACATGTCTACAAATCCCCCCTGTAGTGATAGTGTGAATCCGTACAAGGTAGCAGATCATCATGTGTATGAGAGTAAGCCCAAAGCTTTTCGGAAAGCTTCAAACTTTTCTCGTGATAACGCCTTCGTAAATAGATCTGCAATGTTATCCTGTGTAGGACAGTAAGTTAGTGTGATCTCCCCTGCATGTAGCCTTTCCCTGACATAGTGGTAGTGAACCTCTATGTGCTTTGTTCTTGCATGAAATATTGGATTCCTTGCAACTGCCATAGCACTCTGACTGTCAGTGAAAATGGTAGTGGGTGCCTGTTGACACTCACGAAGATCTGCCAATAACCTGCGTATCCATACACAATTAACTGTTGCCGTGAAAGCTGCCCTGTACTCAGCTTCACAAGTTGATGTAGCCACTGTGGGTTGCTTCTTGCTTAGCCAAGATATACATGCATTTCCCAAGAAAAAACAATTGCCACTTGTGGAATGTCGTGTGTCAAAATCACTAGCCCAATCTGAATCGTTGTAACCAAGAAGCTGCATAGAACTGTGCTTTCCATACATATCTCCCCTTGGAAAGAACATGGCAAGATTAGGGGTACCTGAAAGGTAACGAAGTATGCGCTTCACAGCCTGCCAATGATGCATACCTGGGCTGTGCATAAATCTGCTTGCTTGTGAAACCCCAAATTGAATGTCTGGACGAGTGTTGCCTGCCAAATATATCAAGCAACCAACCGCTGCTGCATAAGTATGTACATCAAAAGTTTCTCCAGCATCATGCATGCTCAACTTTGATCCAGTTTCTACGGGTGTAGAGATTGGCTTACAATTTTGCATACCAAACTTGTCCAAAATTTTATGCAAATATTTTGCCTGCAACATGTATATGCCATCCTCTGATTGCACAAACTGAATACCCAAGTAATAATGTAGCAAACCAAGATCAGACATCTCAAAGGTTTTTCTCAAAGCATCTTTAAACGCTTCAATTTCATCTGCACTATTGCCTGTAAGAAGCATATCATCCACATAAAGTGTTAGCATAATGAGAACTCCATCTCTCTTTTTGACATACAAAGTACTTTCTGTTGGACTATTCTGAAATCCCTGGCCAATCAAATAAGTATGTATCTTCTCATACCATGCTCTTGGAGCCTGTTTGAGACCATACAAAGCTTTACGCAATCTACATACCTTTTGCACTTGACCTTTTACAACAAAACCACTTGGTTGACTTACATAAACTTCTTCCTGCAAATCACCATTCAAAAAAGCAGTTTTGATATCCAACTGATGCACTTTCCAACCATGATGAGCAGCAATTGCAACTAGTGATCTAACTGTGGATGCACGAGAAGTAGGAGCAAAGGTTTCATCATAATCTATGCCTTTCTGTTGCGCATAGCCTTTTGCCACAAGCCTTGCTTTGTACCTGTCAACAGTACCATCTTGTTTTCTTTTTACCTTAAAAACCCACTTTGTACCAATAGGCTTTTTACCTGTAGGCAAGTCCACTAGATCCCATGTATGATTCTTATGAATAGAATCAATTTCTTGCTGCACAGCATCTTTCCACTGAACACACTCTAAAGCTTGTTCAAATGAATCAGGCTCATCTGCATCACAAAGAGTGCTAAAGCAAGCCAAATCTACTTGCTCTCTGCCAAAAGTAGTACCAACACATGTTTTTCGTGGCAACGGTGCATCCAACTTGCTATCCTGCAAAGTTTTCTGAACCCATTTAGGCAAGGTTCTTTCTTCCCTGAGAACTTCTTGCTCTTCACGCACAATTTCCTCTACATCATGAGGTGTCACATGCTGATCAAAAGATTGATCAAGATTATCAACCTGTTGTGATTCTTGATTCTCCACAAAAGAAGGAAGCAAACCTTCAAATACATCATGTGTCTGCATATGAGGTACATCAAAAGCAACCATAGGTAGAGCAGTAGTTTCTGCAAAAATTACATCACGACTTTCAAAAATCTTGTTTGTAGCAGGATTGTAAAGTCTATAACCTTTACTTCCACTACTGTACCCCACAAATATACATTTGATTGCCTTATCATCAAGCTTCCCACGTAACTGCTGAGGGATGTGAGCATAAGCAAGACAACCAAAAACACGAAGATAACTGACTGAAGGTTTTTTGTCATACCAAGCTTCATATGCAGTAATGGTCTTCAAGGCACGAGTAGGACACCTGTTCAAAACATGTGCTGCACAAGCAACTGCCTCCATCCATAGCTTATGAGGCAAACTCTTAGCCTTGAGCATACATCTAGCCGTCTCCATTAAAGACCTGTTCTTCCTTTCTGCAACACCATTCTGTTGTGGTGTGTATGGCATAGTGCATTGGTGTTTAATGCCTTTCTTTCCCAAAAAATCCTTAAATGCACCTAACATGTATTCACCTCCTCGATCGGTACGAAGAGTCTGTACTTTGCAACCTGTTTCATTTTCAACCATGGCGACATAATGTTGAAAAACTGCAAACACATCTGACTTTGCTTTGAGTGGATACACCCAACAAAACCTGGAAAAGTCATCAATGAAGGTCACAAAATAAAGGCTGTTTCCCAAAGATGGCGTCCTCATAGGACCACATACATCACTGTGTACAAGCTGCAACTTTCGTGTCGCTCTAACTGAACCATCCTGCGAAAATGCAAATCTGTGCATCTTTCCAAGAACGCAACCTTCACATACATGTCTTGGTGGCATCTCCAATAAAGACAAATCATGCACCATATTATGACGTTGTAAAGTCATCAAACTGCCATAACTAACATGCCCAAATCTAGCATGCCACAACTCAGCATCCTGCATGGCCTGAGTCTTTGTTTCTGCAATACATACCTGAATCTGCTTTTCATAACGATCTAGCACAAATAGTCCATTTTCCAGCGTACCTGTAGTGATAAGAGAATAACCATTCTCTCGATCTCGTACAACATATCTGTCATCCTCAAAAATGACCCGAAGACCATTTTTTGCAAGAGAGGATACAGACAACAAATTCTTCTTGATCCCTGGAACATATAGGACATCTGGCAAGCATAAATCTGAACCATCTGAAATGGTAATCAAAATCTTACCAACGCCTTTGATTGGATAAGAAGCATTATTTGCACATGTCACCTTCTTTCCTGCTGGAGCTACATCCAATGAACAAAACAAATCCTTCCTTGAAGTAATACGCCTGGATGCACCACTATCAAAGTACCAAATCATTTGTGTCTTGTCAACACTGTAAGCAGAAAAATCTGAACATACTACAAAAGCATAAGAATCCTGCACAAAGTTTGCAGACTCTTCTTTAGCTGTAGAAGAATCACCAGAAGATGAAACAACCAAACTTGACTCTTTCTTCTTTTCTTTAGCAATTCGCTTTTTACACTCACTAATGTAGTGACAAGGTTTCTTGCAATAGTGACATTTACCTTTCTTCTTGGACTTGTCGGAATCACCTTTAGACTTCTCTGAAGACTGTCTTGCACTAGACTTGGAGTAATGAGCACTCTCTTTACCCTTGTTTTTGTTCTATACAACAAGAGCATGATCCATACCATCCACCTGTAAAGACTTGTTCTTACGTGATTGATCCTCTTGCAATAACAAAGCCACTAACTCTTCAAAATGAAGAGGGTCAGGATTAGCTCGCAAAGACAGAGTCAAAGAAGTCTGAAAAGTCAAATAAGATGGTGGTAGTGAATTGAGTGTTTTGGAAACCAAGTCCTTTTCTGGAATCACTTCATCAATGCTAAACAATTGCTCTTTAAGATCCCTGATTTTTGTAAGATGCTCGACAATATTGTCACCTTCGTCCATCTGTATTTTGTCAAGTTGTTTCTTCAAAAACTCTATTCTGGCAGCGTTTCTTCCTCCAAACATAGCTTGCAGAGTGTTCCAAGCATCCTCAGAAGTTCTGCAAGATCTGATATGTGGTGTGATTGTCCTCTTTATGGTTAAGGCAATCACAGCCATAGCCTGTGCATCTTTAGTATCCCATCTCTTTTGCTCTGGAGTGACTTGTGAGGGTCCTGCACCACCAGCTGCACCACGACCAGGCGTGGCAGGTGCAATGCTACCTGGACGAACTTCATCTCCAGATACATAATCCCACAATCCTTTACCAACCAAAACATTTTTGGCCATAAAAGACCAAAGAGAATAGTTGGTACCATCCAATTTGTCTTCGGATGTAAACGCACCAAAAATCTCTTTCTCCGTAGATTGAGCCATACTGTAGATGCACACAAGAGAGCAAAAGAACCTCCAAGAGATTCACAAATCTCCTCTCCAATCCAAGCAAAACTCTACACAAAATCTCAGCACAAAGCTAAGACAAGCTGCTTCCCAAAAGAACCGTTTACCTGAAGAAAATCTGTCAAAAAGCACACCCTCTTGATCTAAACGCCTCCGAAAAGTAACTTTTGCTAGGCTGCTCAGAACAAAATTCTGAGGGCTCGAACGGCTTCGAAAGGGGGGTAAAACCGCAGGTCGCCTGGTCAGAATACTCCCGGAACGTCGAGGATGCTCCCACGAACAAATTTTCCGAAAACTGCCTGAAAACTGCGATTGCGCGCGCGGACGCGAAAACGCAAGTAGAGGCTCTGGAAATCACCTCGCTCTGATACCAATTGTTGAAGATGATGAAACAGGAAACAGAAGGAAGACAGCAACTTAGAGTAGGAAGAAGATGGAGAAGGAGAAGACACAGAGCTTGTGTACGAGATCTCTGTAGTCTGTCTCTCTGTATTGGAATAATAATTGTGTACAAACTCAGAGCTACAAAGCTTATATGAAACCCTAAGAGATAAAGTGTCCTTTCACACCAGATGTCCAGGGGGAAAAACCCAGTGGGAGAAAAGTGCCCCTGGTGAAGCGCGTATACACACTAACACTACTACATGTCTACATCTGTCATGGTGCAATCTTCCTACTCACCATGTACAGGCATTGCAAAAGAATGAGTGGTGCCTAGTACAGATAGTGGGATCCCTAGCTGTGGTGTTATGAATGCCGTGCAACTAGAGCGTACCTCCTACTGTGTCAAAATCCCAGCTAGTGAGATCAATATCCTAACTATCCACACACCAAAAGCACCTCCTCACTAAGCATCCACTGCCTGAAGATGAGTCATGTGCCATGTACTGTGAGCACCACTCCACAACATGTCTAGCATCTCTATATTGACCATTGTTGGGTCGAAGCTGATATCGCCAAAGAGAACGCTTTACACAAGCGCTTGCACCGTCGTGCTCTCCCTTTCCATGTCCTAACTCAAAGAAGCTCAAAATGCAAGGTATGCCACTACTATGGTGTCATCTGTACAACCAAAATAACTGACATGCGCTTTTGAATTGCGTACCACAACTATCCGACCAAATATAATGAGAAGAGAATGAGATGTGGCGCTCACAAAGGAATCTATCATGCTGCTGGAAACAATGTTGCACAAACTGCGCACTGTGTGAGCGATCATCTCACTGATGTAGAAATGGTACTCACGTATGATCACTTGTGAGTCCTCAGAGCTCTTCACTACATCAACTGCCGCCTCTGCATGACGATAAGATATATGGACGAGGATTGCCACCTTCAAGAGAATTTTAAAAGGTTAGATTGAATGAAACAACGTAATTACATAATGTGGCTAAAAATGCAAAGCAAATGTAAAGTTATCAAACTATTATCATTTATACCTACTCAGAGAAGTAGTATTCGGACTGGATCTATTGCTGTGGAGCAAAGGTGTAGTTCTCTACGAAATCCACAACAGAGACCACAATTCCAATCAAGAAGGCGGCAAGGCAAGCACAAAACTTACGATCTTACCACTTTGTGTGATGCGCATGCTGCACATATGGATACACATCAGACCTAAAAGCCTGCATGAAGTAAGGACATGGTGCAATATGAGATGTGAGCTGCAACCTACGAGATGTGCCACCTCAAAGACCTGTGTATGTCTGGTAGTCATACTGCTGCCATGTAACTATCCCACCCACATCATCATCATCTATGACAGATGTAAGTCGTGCAAGATCCCCATATTGGGCACACTTGCCCTCCACACACAACATTTGATGGTAGGAGGCTCCGTCTACACGCTGACATAACAAAGAGAGCATGAAGTCTCGTGGCCCCATCCGGACCTCTCCAGCACGCCCCAAAAGAGCGCGGAACACATTGTACATAATCTGAAACTGCACATAACACCATAAGTTAGAGAGTTTGAGACTTTAGATACAATTCGAGAATCATCAATGTCTTGAAAGCCAAATCCTTCCAAAAGGTAGTACTTGAAAAGCTCTTCCGAGCCATGCTCTCAAAACTTTGGCTAGTATTTGTCCATGTGGTCAAATCTTGAGCTCCTTTTGAAAGTGGGAATTGGAAAATTCCCAAATTCACTAATATGGTGTTACATGGTATCTGCAACAACATGTCTCCCTCTCGAGCATGAATCGCACGTACCAAGGCTTGCAAGCCTCGAAGGAGCGCTGACCAATGCTAATCTCAGGGTGGGCATCCTGGAACGCATGAAAGAGCTGACTCTGTGTAATCTCTAGGATCATAGCACCATGCTCTATGTATTGCTTGCGACCAATCCTATGTTGAATTACCTTTTTGAAGTCTGGCAAGGCACGACAATTCTCCTCCCAAAACTGTGCTATGAGCTCTCTCATGCATGAATCTAGAATACGTGAGCATTGTGGAGCACATCCACTGCTCGCCCATAGCTCATCACTATGTCTTCAATCAAGTCACTGTCTCCTAAGGCTTCTGGCATGCAAGGTGGGCCGACGAATGCACAACACACGAGAAGTGGCCCAAGAAATACATGTGACGGATGTAGCCGCCACTGTTGCAGTGAGTGTGCGATGAGAAGCAGTGCATCCCTCGACCCCCGTTGAGATAGTGCAATGTAAGAGCATCTGACACTATCTACAACTACCATCATAGCACAACGGGTACTCGGATTATGGAGAAGGAGGGTTTCTTGGTCTCCCTCTCTCTCTCAAGCCACGGCAAGGAGGATTAGGGTATTAAGGATTCGAGGAGGAGGAGGAAAGCCATCGAGGAAGGCGGAGAAGGAAGAGAGGAATAGCTCTCTCTCTCTCTCTCTCTCTCTCCCCCCCCCCCCCCCCCCCCCCCCCCTCGGGACCTTAAATCAAGAAGGTAGGATGAGACAAAAGGGGAGTTGCATAAGCAAGGATATCTCGACCTAGAGAAGGAAGGAGGAGGAAGAAGAAATAAGAGAGCCCGGAGGAGCAAGGAACTCCAAGCAAGGCTCTTGGCAAGGGAGAGCTCGGACAATCGGGGAAGGCTACCTCTTTCTTGTGCATAAGCAGGAGAAGAGCTATTGAAGCTCGAACATAAAGAGTAGGAAGGAGTTTTGCAAAATCCAAGGGCAATTGAAGCAGGTAAAGCGACAGGAGGGAATTTCCATCACCGTCATCATCAGCTTGAAGATTGACTAATTATCTTGTTAATTCTCGATGTCGTTAACGGCCCGATTAATCTTGTAAAATGGGAGCTTAAACTCCTAGTTATCAAATGATCCAAGTGACGGTGTTGTTAACAGTCCGACGCCTTGGCTTAGGATTAAGCTGTACTCAAAATTAGAACTCAATTAATTGATGATCACAGTGATTGCCACAGCTTTTAGTGTCTGCTATTCTTTCTCTTTCACACCTCTCACAGCTAGAGGCCCGATGCCTACCCGCCGGCTCATGTTTCGAACACATATTCCCCGACATAATTAATTGGTGAACCCGATGTGAAACGAGCCGAGGTGGGAGGTAAAGATGGAAAATTTAGAGCAGATGATAATGTTGATTGAAGAGTTAAGTGCAAATGGTTTTGATGATAAGTCAACAATTCCAGATTGTTTGAAAATGTTTCAATTGGTTCAAGGATCTCTACTTGAAATGGAGACCATGAAGAAGAAGAATCAAATGGAGCTTTGGATGCAAGTTTAGATGCGGTATACGACGGAGGCGAGTCTTTGATGGATATGATCCCGAAGACTACCTAGAGTGTTATGAGTTGGATACCAAGCTTTCGGTGTCTGCTATTCTTTCTCTTTCGCACCTCTCATAGCCAGAGGCCCGACGCCTACCCGACTCACGTTTCGAACACATATCCCTCGACAGCATGGACCTTTGCCAGTCTTCCTAGCAAAAACCCTTTGTTCTTTCCATTGCCCTATAAGACTATAATCTCTCTCTCTCTCTCTCTCTCTCTCTCTCTCTCTCTCTCTCTCTATCTATCTATATATATATATATATATACTCTATCTAATATCTACATTATCTATATGCTTGAATTTTGGTTTTCAAAGTTGAAATTTATTGTTTTGATGTCCAACACCACCTCGAAAGAAGTCTCGTCGGTCACAATTACATAGATTTATGAAAAGAAGCTCTTAGTAGTTATTCATGATTTACCCACTAACGACATTATTTGCTTGGGGAATACTTTACACTATACAAAGATCATTAGAGTTTGAGATTCCACTAAGTACAATGTGTACTGTGACTTAGTGTATAAGATAGAGAAGAAAGAAAGGGGGCACACAGTGTGTCGGCTCTCCCCCTCCAACCTTCATTAGTGACCCCTCTCATCTGCTAAAAATATAGTTCCATCTCTCAAAATATTGCATGAAAAACATGTTAGGTTTAATGGCCATGTGGCCGACCGCCCATCACTAACTGCTACTAACCCTAAGTGTGCAAGTATACACTTGTGTGAGACACTAACACTAAGTACAATGTGTATTGTGACTTAGTGTATAAGATAGAGAAGAAAGAATGGGGGCACACAGTGTGTCGTCTCTCCCCCTCCAACCTGTGTGAATGGCTATGGTGGTGTGTGTGTGTGAGTGTGTGTGTGTGTGTGTATTCCTCTTCATCTTTCTTTGTGCTTCTCGGCCTCGATTTCGGCTTCGGCTACGGCATTGGCATCGACTCACAGGCCACAGGTTTCAATGCTTGCAATTTCCTGCTTCCAGTGGGAGCAGTTTTTTATGCTTACATGCATATGTTGACACTTTTGACAATGTTTGAGCTCTTTTGACAGCGGTTTGTCATAATAACTAATATCTAACTCTCCTAAATTATTTCTCATGTTAAATTGATCAATTAATATGGGGAAGTACCAGGGGATAAAAAGATAGAATATTGGTTAGGTTGACAAACCGGTCACAGTAGGGATCCAAAGGGGGGGCCATTTGCAAAAGAGGAATGTGCATCAATGGGCTTCAAAGTCCCTAAGGTTCATCCCATTAAGACTTCCAAAATGCTAAGGTTCCAAAATTCAAAGGTTATGTCCAATGGTAGCGCTTAGGGTAAATTGGATGCTTGTGGGAAGACTCAAAAGTCTTCCCACATCCCTATCCTTGAGGGGGTGAGCCCTTTTAGTAGGGTATGAGAGAGAAACACACACACTCTTGCAGGCTCCCTTTACACAAAGGGCATAGTGGACACATGTCAGCTTCCTAGTCTAGTTGCCCACGAGGTGCATTCAAATCCTATTGGATGGCCATAGAGGTGGACGAATGAGAATTAGGCTAGAGTAAATTTAGTTTAATTTATTTAAAAACACTTGATAAAAGAACCAATAATAAATTAAGCTCTCTAGAAGACTATTGGACTGTCTCCCAAGGGGTCCAATGAGCATTCAACAGCCCAATGGCTAACCTGATTCCTATTGGTCAGAAGACTAAGGGGTCCAATGAGAGTTTAATTGCATTATTTAAATACCTAAAGCTCTCATAAAAGGGGAAAGAGGGACACATGTCACAAGGCTATCACTTATGCTTCTTAATTGTCATTGGCTAAGCTTTGCAGGGTCCAATAGGATGCCAGCATGTGCAATTAGCAAGAGGGGCCGACCAAGAGAGAGAGAGGGGGCTGATTTTGGCAAGGCATTATCACTTACACACACACACACACACACACACACACACACACAAGCTCATGTGTGGAGTAAAGAAGACTATCTCCTTCTCAAGCTTTAATGGAAAGCTCATCATCTACTCCAAGCTTGTGAGAAGGGAGGCCTATACCAACAGCTCTTGGCTTTGTGATGCACATCCAACCAAGAGCCAAGCTCCAATGCATGCACATCTCCTCCACGATGCTAATTACTAAGCTATGTTAAGCTATTATGAGTGATTATGTAAGGATATATACTTCTTTCTCGTAAGAATACTCCTTCCTCTCAATCTCCTCTCATACCCTGCTACCATCTTCGAAGGTGTGTGAGGTCTTGGGTTTGAGACCGTGAGGGAATTGATGTTGTGTTTTACAAGTGTGAGATTGGTGCTTGAAGCTTCCATCTTCATTGCACCAGCAAGTTATTGAAGGAACATAAAGTACTGTATCGTAAAATGTCTCCCTTGATGGGGGGAAACCTATAATACAAAGCCTTTTGGAGCGAGGACCAGATCCATATAAATCCGGTCCTCAGTTGTTGTCAATATCTTAATTTCTCTCTCTTTTTGAAGTATTGTTCATGCCTATCTAACTAGGTGTTATGATTTTGTTACTCTCTCTCCATCCAAGCACTCTTGCTATTCTCATTAAGAATCTATTCTAATGAACTTCTAACTATGTCTATGTTATTTTCTGCTACACACAAGTTACTAGACCATTAAAAGTTACAGGTTTGATGTAAAGACCTGGGACTGCATACCTTGATCCTCCACGCAACCTCCCTTTATAGGCCTTGCCCCTAGGATCCCTTCTCCATTAGCAGCCGGCCCTTCGCCCGCGGTCCTTGACCTCCAGGGTGACCCTTGGCCTGACATTACTACCCCCTTGGAGAAGCATTTTCTTCCTCGAAAACAAGAGTGATGATAAAGTAATGTTTTTCATAGTGGGATCCTTCATGGATCCAGTTGTTCGCTTGACCGTAACATGGTTCAATAGGAGGTTCAATGAAACCAAGAGTAACATCGTGATTTTTCACATTGTTGTTCATTTGCAACCATCTTGTGTTCCCGGTTCCTATCCAATCATAGTGTGTAGACTCCATTTAGAACGCACATGAGCATGCTAAACAAGTTATCACAACAAAGATGTACCCGAAATAGCATCTCTGCTCACTTTCCATGAAAGGAACTTGCTGACATAACTCATTAGCCAAGTTTAAGTCCTTGACTTGTTCTCAAATTTTATCAGTAAACAACCCTACTAGAACTAGTGTTCAAGGTTGAGAACCTGACTTATACATGAAGAGACCAATCCTAGTCACAAACATGCTTTAACTTAAGGTAAGAAAACTCCAAGTAGAGCAAGAAGTGCTTACTTAATGAATTGCTAGGTGGTGCTAATGTACGCACTTTGCATATTCTTTAGCACATGACTACACTTTGTAATCTACCTATCCCCTTGGATAACTGACAGTACTAAGGTGTGTTTCCCCCACAGTTTACAGACAGTCTTCCCAGATGACTGGTAAACCGGGAGCACAATATCGTACAATATTGCTGAGGAATCAACAATGACATTCATAACCGTCTTGGTGAGTGTGAAAGATCCACAAGCACTCAAATCGAGCCATGAACTCTATTGGTGATTGGTAGATCAAAACCTAACCTCATAGCGATATTGCACATAGAGTGCAAAAATGCTTCATAAGCAACAACTTGATGAATACGCATGCCGTTCCAAATCAACTTTTGCTAAACACTAGGGCCCATAACACCTAGTGTGCATGCATGTAGCAAAAAACAGATCCGAACCTGTATATCCATAATCGTCCTTGCCAATACTTATGGCGAATGTGATTCTCCTAGCACACATTATAGAGGAGTGTATATAGTTTTGAAAAGAAACTAAATACTTTCTGCTGCAATAATTTGCAAGCCTTCCTAAAATGTTTGAACCATAATAGATTGTGAAACATTAATCACTTCTAGGTACAAACAATGAAATTTTTTCATTAACTTGAACTCATAGCCTTGCTATATGCATAAACAACCATCCATTAATGTTGTTTAGTAGCAGAGGGACCCTCATTAGCCTTACTCCACACTAGCTAAACCTAACTCCTTGAGTTCCTAGACCATGTTGTATCCCATGTGACAACATGTGGCAGATAAAACCCTACAAGTGAGTCCATAATTGCGTGATGCAAATTCAAATGATTACATAACCATTGAAGTGAAAACATATGAGTACCTGAAGTCTTGTCGAAAAACCATGGAAACAGCATAGTTGAGGGTACTTGCTCTATCCCTTGGATATATGTGCATACAAGTGGAAAAAATATCATTCGATGAAGTCTTACCCATAACGTCAATGTCTCCAACAATTCCGTAATGGTTTGGCTCCTTTTGAACACTCCTAGTATGCCTTTTTTCGAGGCTTTTGATTCGTGTATCTCTTCTTACCTAGTCCCCAACATGCCATCCTTTGCCAAATCTGCTGCTATGCCGATTCTGGCTGCATATGGCACCTTGCCAAATTCACTAAGGTTATGACACCTTGCTGAATTTGTTGCCTAAATTGGCCCTACCCAATGACCTGCCATGGGACAGGCCCCTTAGGGTGACCTTAGGGCACCCTTGGGACACCCCCCATGTGTAAAACAATTTAATCGAGAATGCCATGGCGGCGTCTGCTGCATGCGTCGAGAAGCAGGGGAGCAAGAGAGTTGGCCACGATGCTCGAATGGGGTCGTCAAAGAAACGGATTTTGCTAGTTTTTCTGTTGCGCACCCATCAAGCCTAGCCTCAGCCAATTTTTTGAATATCAACCTCGGCTCCTTCCCCCCTCCAAGGGTTGTATCCTGCGGTGTTCTCCGGCCATTCTTCTTCCCGGCTCTACAGGGAGAGTTGCCCACGTTGTGTGTTGGGTTCTTGAGCCCGCCATGAAACTCCCCATATAAGGGGTTGCTCCTGCGACTCTGCCCTTGGCTTGCCCTTCCATGCACGCCCTCATGGAAACAAGAGAGAGAGAGAGAGAGAGAGAGAGAGAGAGAGAGAGAGAGAGAGAGAGAGAGAGAGAGAGAGAGAGAGAGAGAGAGAGAGAGCATGCAAAGCCATGCCAAGGCATGCAAGATTCTGCCTTCCTCCATAGCCCCTCCTTCCCATGAGCTCTGATACTAGTGTAGCCCTGGGACTGCCTACCTCGATCCTCCGCCCAACCTCCCTTTATAATCCTTGCCCTTAGGATCCCGTCTGCATTAGCAGTCGGGCGGTCCTTGACCTCCAGGGTAACCCTTGGCCTGACATTTGACTCCCCGGAGGGATATTTATTTGCATGCACATGCTTTTGGTATTGTTTGAGTATCGTTACAGACTTGTACGTCTTTGTGGATACTGCCATTGTACGCTTTTGCGGAGCCATCTTTTGGCTAGTACGATAGTCCCGACCATACTTGGTCCGAATGATAGCCATTTCTGAGACTAGGCTATACATTTTTCTGCATAACCTACGTTGTTGAGGGTCCATAGAGTGAGTTTTTCATTGAGCTGGGGTATTCTCAAATGTGGAGATACCTTCGGTGATACAGGTAGCTGGAGCATCCCTTACGAGGCCTCGCCATAGCACATGTATCGAGTGGTATAGGTGCTTTTGACGCCGAGTTGGCGGTCTATGGTCAATTTGAGAGTTTATGCGCCTCAGTTGGTCTCTATACAGTGTGCTTTTGAGAGGCATTGCGCTCTTTTATGCTTTGTGAATGACATACTTAGTCATTTTGTCTCGTATTTTGGTTGACATAGTCCAAAATACAAAGGAGTCTGTCGAAATTTTCCCAAAATCTTTTGGTAGTTTTGTCACCATGCCTACTAGAAAAAACTGTGACATTTATGACATAAAGAAGTTTGATGGCACTAATTTTCAGCTTTGGAAGAACCAAATGCATGATGTGCTTGTTCAAAAGAAGCAAACGTTTTGTATTGCCTATGCGGCTAGAACTGAAGATATGCACATGACTCAGTTTCAGTGGGAGGAGCTTGATGAGCTATGCAGATCTACGATTAGACTGCACCTTGGTGAGTCGGTGTAATTTTCAGTGTTAGAATGCGAGACTACTCATGCTTTATGGCAGAAATTATGTGACACTTACGAAATGGATACGTCTAGCAATAAGGTTTTCCTGATGCGAAAACTTTTCAACCTTCGTATGAAGGAGTCAGCTAGCGTTGCCAGCCATATCAATGATTTTGATTCTCTTTTTGCCCGGATTCGTGAACAGCGCATGACCATTGATGATGAGATGAAAGCAATCTTTTTGCTTTGTTCGTTGCCACCCTCTTGGGATATCTTTTGCACAGTTGTTGTTAGTAACCCGAGCAGTTAGCGTCTACCTCTCTCTTTCAGTGGCGCCCGAGCACACCACTCCACCGAACTCTCCGGCTTCAACTCCTAGCTACACACACATGTTCAGTTGCATGCACACTCTCCAATGAGCAGCTCTCTCTCTCTCTCTCTCTCTCTCTCTCTCTCTCTCTCTCTCTCTCTCTCTCTCTCTCTCTCTCTCTCTCTCTCTCTGTGTCACGATCACAGGCAGTCCTCTGCATCCGTGCCTACCCCAACTCTTAGTTTTCTCCCCGCTTATCGCCTTCTCAGACTTTTGTTTATTCCCTCCAAGCCGCTATCCGACTCTCTCTCTCTCTCTCTCTCTCTCTCTCTCTCTCTCTCTCTCTCTCGTCCAGTAACTTCTCCAACTCTTTTTCCTCACTTGCCTTCCGGAACACAGTGAGAGCGCAAGAACATTCGGGATTTGTGACAAATGCCATTGGCATACATTCCATATTTGGGGCATTTGTATTCGGTCTTGTCCTTCCGCAGCAGACGGGGCTCTTTGCAGGGCAGCTCATTTTGAAAAGATTGAGGATCTGGTTATCCGTTTATTGCTTCCTCTTACTTTGCTTCTAGTGGTCTCACGACCAACATTTAAGCTATTCATGGTGCCCAGGCTGGTGGTCTTCTTGTCGTGGTGATTGCTGCAGCTTGTGGAGGCAAGATCATTGGAACATTTTTGATGACATATTTGTTATATACATTTACTTCATTTTATGCAAATCCCATCACATCATACACATTTTTCGATGACATATTTGTTATATACATTTACTTCATTTTATGCACTCCCATCACATCATACACATGTTACACATTTTTTCACTTTTAAATTGATTTCTACTAATCATGATTGCTCTTTTGGTTTTTAGTTACTCATTGTGCTTTGCAGGAATGTACCTATCGTCTTGTACCTCTCGCGCTCGACTCCACCACTTATGTACCTCGCAAAACTAAGGGCATTTGCTTTTCCAAACCCGGAGTATCATTATGGATATGGGACATGTACATTTATTACTCAAGTGCATTAGGAGCTATGGTCATTTTATGCCGGCCGGCCAATGTGTATTCATTTTGAGCATTGAAGAATCTATAAATGAAATACGTGCAGGAGGGAAATGCTCACTCTTACACGAGGGGAGATTGTACCCAGTGCTTGTGTGTTTCTTCTCTCCTCTCCTCTCTTCTCTCTTGCCATGCCGGTGTGGCACTCCGCTCTAGGAGCCGCATCTGCACGTTCTCCCTCACTCTATCTTGCTCTCTATCTCTCTTTATTTGTGTATCACACGATTATGCGCTTATGGGATTGTCGAGTAGTCTATTTTATGGTTTGCAGTACATTATTCTTGGTATTTGCAGGGTCTCCCATGCCTCCGTATGCAACAAGTTAACCATCCTCTGTTTCAACGTGAAATGCATGTGTGACTCCAAGGTTGGCCTCTCATTAACATCTAATATGTTGCTGTCATTCCTTAGCCTCAGCTTGAGCTTGCATCTTTTTCACATTAGGAAGAGAAAGGGATCTAGGAGGGCCTCTTTATTTGACAGTTTAAGGAAGTCAAATCTTTAGTATTAAGAAAGTAATCAAAGGATAGTTTTGAATTCAAATAGGCAAAACGGCTAGTTTATTTGACTTCAAAGTTTCCCCCCAAAATGGAATTTAAAATCTAGCGTGTACAACCATATCATGTAGCATATCTATGGAAAGAGCTTGATGCGTAGATTTTAGATATATGATCTCCGCTCAAATCGGAGATCATATGTAGGATTTATGGAAGGCTGAAAGTCATAAAAGTATCCACCTCCTTTTTGCGGAGAAAAGTGCATCCTTTGACCACTCTTACACATCTCTTACACACCCACCATTATTGCACACATGGCGTACACCTATTTGTCAAAATGTTAATCACCTCCATAAGCTCGTGACAAATAAAGAGGCCCTCCTACACCCCATCCTCTTCCTAATGAATTGCGCTTGTGCCTCAACTTTCTTTTGTTGTTGAGCTAGCTGTCAATTTTGTTGCCTCCTTACAGTACGACTCAACTTTAGCTTCTCTATAGCCTCTAACTATGCAACGTCAATGGGTTGTGGGCTACACCACATGATGCTTTGAAGGTATTCACCCCAATTATCTACCAACTTTTGATGAGCATCACATGCCCCTATATAATTAAGCCATTCTGCGATAGATTTATTTTCAGTTATCCTAGCACTCAAATTTGCTCGATATCGTCGTCTCTTATATCTCTTACTCTTCTTGTCTAATTTCCGATTACGACCGATTTCTAGTGAAGAGTCACTAGATGAATTGCTACTCGTATCTTCTCCTCTCCCGAATAGTTTTTCATCTAGGGTATCATTGGGCCCTGAATGGTTTGTCCCCACATTTGCACAAAGATTGAACTCAGATTCTTTGTCCTCATAGTCAATTTCAATTGATGATTTTGACTCCGAATCGTGTGCGCTATACTAGAGAGAGATGTTGTTGGTTCCAATGTCAATCAAGCGCGAAGCTATACGCATTGCTCCTATCATATTTAAAGGTACGAGTGGTGGAATTTCATCTCCCTCAGTTGTTACCCAGGTCGTTCCCCCATTTTCCCAAGTATCTATGGTTGTTGCTAAGTGGACGCAATCCACATTGTCAGACTCAGTCATCCCAAGTAGAACATCCATATAAGGGGAATCTTCCCCAACATCAGTGTCCATTTTACACATGTAACAATACTACAATGGGGCTGAGTGAATTGTGGTGTCATATCTATGATTAATTATAAATTTGTTTCCTAGAGGATGTTCCCGACCATTTCCAAGATTAACTCGAATGACAGGGTCTTGGAACTGCAAGTAGACATGGTTTTTAGACCAGTCATGCACCATTTTTGTTTCCCTCATGAAAGGAAGTCCTAAGATCATCTCAAATGACATATTGTGCTTGGAAAAATCCATAACAATGAAGGTATGCCTTATTTTGTGTCCAAAGACCTTGATCTTGAGATCTTCTAGCATCCCAAAAGGCTTAACAATAGTCCCACTGGCCATCTTTACCACTATATTTGTAGTCCCAAGGTAAGGTCTTCCCATAGTGTCCCGACAATTTTTAGTTACAATGCTAACCCCAGTGCGACCATCAAGGATTCCTTTCAGAGTTAATCCCTTGGTAGTGATTGGTATAGTCGCATTGGATTCATCCCCTTCAAAGTATTATCCCAACTTGTTAACATGTATTTCAACAATAGAGTTCTCATCTAGGTTGGTGGGTTGTGGATCTAAGTGTTCCTCCTCTATTGGCACTTCCGTAGCTCCATCCATCTGTGCAAATTGTGGTAGCCCGACTTTGAGTTCTCCATTGAGGAAAGCTCGAAGAGCTAAGAATAGCTCGGGGTCTCCATATAGTTTAGACATGATGGTGGTTCTAACTTTTGAAGCCATGAAATCCATCAATTTGGCAATATCTAACGGCACTTTTTGGGCTTCAGTCCCTTGACGTGGGGAAGATGGGATCTTCATTTCTTTAATAGGGTCATGTAATCCCTCTGTAAAAATTCTCTCCAACAAGAAGGGAGTATGCCCACTTCCGAATGACTTAAAGTCACTTTCAACACTAGGTATGGCTAGTGGTCTATGGATTTTCTGAGGCTGATTTTGCATAGGGAACATTGTGTTGGTAATTTGAATATGCCTAGGTACTGGCTCTACATTCCTTTGGGTCTCTTCCATGAAACCCATTAATTGCTTGAATCGCTCGATCTCCTGTGTAGGGTTTGGGTTAGATCATATCTTCTTCTCGGTCCCAAATCTTGACTTCAACTCCTTCTAGGTTTTGTTACACCAA
>NC_140936.1:85852585-85865085 GCF_014529385.1 Adiantum capillus-veneris | reverse complement strand
GAGGGGATGTAAAGAATGTAAGCAACTACCGGACTATAATGATTGGGTCTCTTATGGCAAAGTTGTTTGGTGCATAATGGAGATGAAATTGAGTGATTGGGCTGAAGAGAATGACAAGCGTGCAAAGGGACAAGCGGGTTTTCGTCGATGCCATAGCACCATTGATCATCTTGTCACTCTTCGTGTTCTCATGGAGGAAAGTCGGTTGAAAGGCAAGCGATTGTATTGTTGTTTTGTGGACTTTAAGAAAGCCTTTGATATGATTCCACGTAACAATTTGTGGAGAAGGATGGAAGAACTCCAAGTGCCAAGTGAGTTTATGCTTGCGGTTTCTCGAATCTATGAGAAGGTGATTTGTCAATTGCGCATGGGAAGAGAAATTTCAGAAATTTTTGTAAGCACTATTGGGGTTAAACAAGGATGTCCATTGTCACCAACTCTCTTTGGTCTATGCATCGATCAATTGGAACAAATGGTACTTGACTTTATGCAAGAAGAAGGCATTGAAGAGGTCACTATTTGCAATGCGGTAATCATGCTTTTGTTGTATGCGGATGATGTAGTGCTTCTAGCACACACTTTAGAAGATGCACAAAAGCTTATGGTTGTCCTTGAGAACTTTTGCTTGCATAGTGGGCTGATTGTAAATGAATCCAAAACAAAGGTTATGCTTGTGAAAACCAACCATAAGGAGAAGCCATGCATTGTGTACAACAACGAGACACTTGAAGTTGTTGAGAGCTTTAAGTACCTTGGCCTTGAGGTTCCATCCAATCACAAGTGGCATGAATGTGCTATGCGTCGTTTGGAAGCGGGAAAGAGAGCATATTATGCATTTGAGAACATGTGTAATGCGGGAAACATCAAGTGTTGGGTTCTCAAGAAGTATCTTTTTGATGCATTGGTGACACCGGTTCTTCTTTATGGAGTTGAAGTGTGGGGCGGGAGCATCTCAAAGTCTACTTGGAAAGAGTTTGAGAATGTCCAAAAGCGTTTTCTTACAAACTTTCTCCAAGTTAAGACACAAACACCATATATGCTCTTACTTCTTGAGTCGGGATCTCTTCCAATTGAGGTTATGGGCATGGAAAGGGTTGTGGAGTACATGATAAAGATGCGTCAAAACCCCTCACATCGACTTCCTACAATTGCATGGGAAGCAAGCAAAAAAGTTCAAAAGACGCATAAAAGCAAGATCTTGAGCACGGGATGGATGCAAGACATAAAGAAGTGGTTTGGGAGATGGGATGCATTACACTTGCTACATGATGCTTCATTTGACTCTCAAGTGAATGAAGCTTTTCTACAACGCCAATGTATTACGGCTTGGGAGAAATCCGGTGGGTCACGCTTCATACATTACACCACCTATATTGCCCCCAACTACAAAACCATGTTCTTCGCTGAGAGAGGAAACCGTACTCACACTTACATGCTTGAGCCTATTCCCTTGTCCGCGATACGCACTATCGCAGCAATTCGGCTTAGCTCCCATTTCCTTCGATTCGAGATAGGGCGTTGGGGCGATGGAGACGAGTCAAATCGATTGTGCACATTATGCTCACTGCAAGTTCGAGAGTCTGAGTACCACACACTACTAGAGTGCTCAGCTTTTGATCACATCCAAACTTGCTTCTCTCACATTTTCAGCCATAACTTAGACCTACACACTTTCCTCTCCCAGCCAAAGTGTGGGCTCTCCATTGCGACTCTCATCACTACAATTTTTGAGCATCGATAGTCACTCATCAGCCATACACATACTACATCACATGTAACTTTGGTCCCATAGGTCATATTTGACCTCCGAGGACGATAATAAAATCTATCTATCTATGTCTCTCTCTCTCTCTACTTCCTCTCTCACTCTATTTCTCTCTCTCTCTCTCTCTCTCTCTCTACTTCCTCTCTCACTCTATTTCTCTCTCTCTCTCTCTCTCTCTCTCTCTCTCTATTTCTCTTCTCTCTCTCTCTCTCTACTTTCTATTTCTCTCTCTCTCTCTCTCTACTTCCTCTCTCACTCTATTTCTCTCTCCTCTCTCTCTCTATTTCTGTCTCTCTCTCTCTACTTCCTCTCTCACTCTATTTCTCTCTCTCTCTCTCTACTTCCTCTCTCACTAGAGAGTGATATATATATATATATATATATATATATATAAGAGAGAGAGAGAGAGAGAGAGAGAGAGCCAGAGATAGAGGTAGAGAAAGAGAGAGAATGAACTCTCTCTATTTCTCTCTCTCTCTCTCTCTCTCTCTCTACTTCCTCTCTCTCTAGAGAGAGAGAGAGGAAGTAGAGAGAGAGAAATAGAGAGTGATATATATATATATATATATATATATATATATATATATATATATATATATATATATATATATAATATATAGAGAGAGAGAGAGAGAGAGAGAGATAGTTCTATTATCGTCCTGGGAGGTCAAATATGACCTATGGGACCAAATGAACATGTCACGTGGTGTGAGTGGAGTTCATAAGTGACTCTCGATGCTCAAAAATGGCTGAAATGAGCGTCGCAATAGAGAGTCCACATCGTGGTTGGGAGAGGAAGGTATGTAGGGAGAGCTCATGGCTGAATATATGGGGAAAAGAGGACCTAATGTGGTCAAAAGCTGAGCACTCAAGTAGTGTGTGGTACTCACTCTGTCGCACTTGACGAGGGCATAAGGTGCAAAGTCGATGACACTCCTCGCCAGTGCCCCAACGTCCTGTCTCGCAGCGTAGAGAATGGGAGCTAAGACGAATGGAGGCAATGGTGCGGATCGCACTCAACGGGATGGGCTCAAGGATGTAGGAATGGGTTCGGTTACCTCGTTCCGAGAAGAAGAGAGATTTGTAGTTTGGGGCAACGTGTGTGGTGTAATGGCTGAAGCGAGAACCTCCGGATTTCTCCCAAGCCATGATACATTGGCGTTGTAAGAAGGCCTCATTAACTTGGGAGTCGATCGACGCATCCTTGACCAAGTGACATGCATCCCATCTTCCAAACCATTTCTTGATATCAAGCATCCACCCCGAACTTAGTATTTTGCTCTTGCATGTCTTTTGAACCTTTTGACTTGCTTCATATGCGATTCTAGGAAGTCGATGCAAAGGGCTACGTTGTGTCTTACGCATGTACTCCACAACCCTTTCCATACCCAAGACCTCAATGGGAAGCGATCCGGACTCAAGAAGTAAGAGCATGTAGGGTGTTTGTGTCTTGACTTGGAGAAAGTTGGTGAGAAAACGCTTTTGGACATTCTCAAACTCTTTCCAAGTAGACTTCCGATGCTTCCACCCCACACCTCCACTCCATAAAGAAGCACCGGTGTCACCAATGTGTCAAAGAGGTACTTTTTGAGAGCCCAACACTTGATCTCTCCTGGATTGCACATGTTCTCAAATGCATAATAAGCCCTCTTTCCGGCTTCCAAGCGACGCATTGCACAATCCTTCCATTTATGATTGGATGGAATCTCAAGGCCAAGGTACTTGAAGTGATCTACCACTTCAAGTTTCTCATTGTTGTATACAATGCATGGATTTTTGTCATTGAGGGTCTTTACAAGCATAACCTTGGTTTTGGATCCATTCACGATCAGCCGCTATGTAGGCAAAAGCGTTCCAAGACACTCATAAGATTTTGTGCATCTTCTAAGGTATGTGCCAAGAGCACTACATCATCGGCATAAAGCAAAAGCATGATCACCGCATTTCCAATCTTAACCTCTTCTATGCCTTCTTGCTGCATAAAATCAAGAACCATGTATTCCAATTTCATCAATGAGTAGCCCAAAGAGGGTTGGGGAAAGTGGGCATCCTTGTTTGACACCAATAGTGCTTGCCAAAAAATTCTGAAATTCCATCTCCCATACGTAATCGACATATCACTTTTTGGTAGATGCGAAAGAAATCACTGCATGCATAAATTCTCTCGGCACTTGAAGGCTTTGCATACGTCTCCAAAGATTTCCTCGCGGTACCATGTCAAAAGCTTTCTTGAAATCCACAAAGCAACAATACAACTTTTTTCCTTTCAATCGAGACGATTCCATAAGAACTCGAAGAGTGACAAGGTGATCAATAGTGCTATGATGCTTTCGAAAACCTGCTTGGCCAAGCGCACGTTTGCCATTCTTTTCAGCCCATTCACTTATCTTCATCTCCATGATACATCCAAATAACTTTGCCATCAAAGAACCAACCATTATAGTGCGATAGTTGTTCACATTGTTTACATCTCCTCCTTTGTGCAAAGGTTTGATCCAATTTGCACTCCAATCATGAGCATGCCATACTGAAGTGCAAGGTTAAACATATCGCATATCCAATATCGTGTTTCTTGCTTGTCCATTTAATCATTTCAGCCTTGACACCTTGAAGGTCACCTACCTTGCGAGTAGCAAGTTTCTCAAGCGCGCGGCATACATCTTCAATGGTAAAGAAGGGAGACATAAATGGGAAGGGTAGCTACAACCCTCCATCTTATCAACATTGGGTTGCTCATAGAGGTTCTTACAATGCATATACATATCCTCAAGAGTAAGTCACTAAAGCTCTCAACGCGCTTGCCTTTTAGATTTGCCAAAACTTGCCACATGCATGTGCTTTCTCTTGTGCTAAAAGAAGTTGTTTTTCGACTTTCCCACCTTCTCCTCTTTTTTGAACAAGTGCTTTGTATGTGTGTGAACATTCCAAGTAGTAAACTTCCTTGTCTTTGATTGCATCCAATCTTAGCAAGTGTTTTCGGGCTTGACTACATTCCATGTCAAACCATTTCTTCTTGGTGCTACCCTTCTTAGACCTTTTGCAAGACATGTGTTTCGCCGAAAAGCATTCCTTCGCACAAGAGAAAATTACTTCTTTGAAAACTTTCCACTTGCATTCTAATGTTGGGCTCCCTTGATGCTCTATCATGCTTAACATTTGGTCCACCATATCAGCATATATAAGTGCTCGTTTGAAGTCTAGACGTAGGTACAAATGATTCACATCATGATTGGAGGCTACATGCTCGGGCCGTTTACCACACTTGAGGTCAATACATAACATCCTATGATCCGATTCGGATTCCATTCACCAAGTGTAAAGCTTTGTATGCATTCTAGAGTGGTTTCTGAGAACAACATATAGTCAATCACGCTAGCACCATTGTGCTTTCTACATGTAAAGTCATTGGTGCCTTGCCATAGAGATACACCATTTGCAATGAGCATTCCGGTACTATTGCACATATGTAGAAGTGACTTTCCATAGTGATCCACTTCTTTTGCATCATTAGAACTTCGATTATACATGTATGAGTCATCCACTCTTCTTGAGACATGCGGCATGTCGACTTGTTGTGTGTCGTGTTGTAACATATTTGTGCGAGCATTCATGTCTCCAAAAACAATGACTTCACCTTGATCCTTGTAATGAGCAATGTCTTCCTCTAGTTCAACAAAGGGCTGATCTCTATCCATATTCAAGCGAGCATAAAAGTTGGAGTCACAGTGAGGAATGTAGCAGCCGGCCACAAACATGACTTGACCATTTGGTGGGCTGATTTTCAGCCATAAGTAGCGTTTATACTTATCTTCTTTGACAATGGAAACATCTTTCAAACCCTTTTTGGTCATACATGCTACGCCTCCTTGACCTCTTCGTTGCTTTGCATTTTTGGCCCACATCAAAGAATGCACATCGTATTTGTCAAATCCAAGAATTCGTTGTGCATCATGCTCCCATGTTTCGACAAGAAGTATCACATCGGAGTCATTGGTAAGCTCATCAATGCCAATTCCCGCATTCCATGGATACCCGTTACAATTCCAAAAGCTTATTCGCAAGCGTGAGTTGGTCTCATAGATCATGTGTCCCTATTTGTTGGGTGGACTTGCATCCTCCTCAAGTGCCTTTTCTTCTTGAGATGATACCTTAACCTTCTTGCTTCTTTCCTCGTATGCTTTGCGACGTACATTTTGTTGCATAAGAGTGCGATCCTCATATACATTACAACCCGTTCCTTTGAGGTAGATCCAACCATTGTCAAGGATGATCTTTCTCTTTACCTCATCAGCCATGGTACATACAATAGGTCTTTCTCCCGAGCGAGGGACTCCTTGTTTTCCAACTCGATGTGCACCATAAGCCATGATTCCTGACATGCCAAATTTGGTGTGTAGCAAAAAACTCTTCAATAGCAACCGCAAGAGATTGGGGTGTTTCCATGCTTTCCTCCTTGATTCCACGAATGACGATGTTCTTTGAGCGTTTTTGTCGTTCTTGCAATTCTTGAGTGTCCACATTCTCTACATTCTTTGCTTGGACAACGGCTTGCATGATAGGAGATGTAGAAACCACATTATCCTTACATATATCAACCCATGATTTGGATGCATTTCTCATCTCACATACATCATGTCGTATTGTATCTATCGTTTCCTCTTTCAATACATGATCACTCTCAACTTTGCTCAAGCGCTCTTTCACTACATTCATGTCAACAAGAGAGCGTTTACATTCTTGAACTTCATTCTCAAGATGCATCAAGCGTGTTGTTTGCATTTCAAGAACCTTCTTGAGGTGCTCATTCTCCACAACGAGAACTCTCAAAGTACCATTCTCCATTGCAAGTGCGCGCAACTCTTCACCTTGCTTGTTGACGGTTTCTTGTAACGAGATCAAGTAAGCCATGATCATTGCTTCCGTTGTTGTAGACGATGTGGTTGGATTAGCATCCAAATTCCTTGGAGATTTTGCATCATTCTCCATGGCGAGTGTGGCTTTTCCACCCTTGCGAGTTTTGTCTAACATTGCCTTCAAGAGAGAGAGAGAGAGAGAGAGAGAGGAGAGAGAGAGAGAGAGAGAGAGAGAGAGAGAGAGCCAGAGATAGAGGTAGAGAAAGAGAGAGAATTAACTAGAGATAGCTATGGAGATGGATACAGAGAGAGATAGTAGTAGATAGAGAAAGTCGGCGTGAAAGAGTTAGCTTGGCTGACCAATTGTGTGAAAAGGATAGAAACTCTCTCTATTTCTCTCTTTTCTTCTAGAAGAAACTATGGAACTAAAAGAGGCAAAGGGGTTTTGCCCGTTACATGCATTGTCATGTACACCTGGGAGAGCACGTATGTGTCTACCCATATAGAATTTGACCAATAAAGACGAGATTTTGACCCGGTGGTCCTGATCTCCGTACACCTCTGGACCGAGGTGTGCGGAGATCGGGCAAGGCTAGAGAATGCGACGTATTTTACATTGTGAGGAGTATATATATTGAAACAACATTCATAATCATTGTAGATGGCAACGTCATCAACTAACATGGAGAAAAAGATTGCGTGCTCGTGCACGCTCTGCAAGTATCAAATCCTGCGTAAACGTAAGATATGTAATGAGCATGTGCACAAGTACAGATAGTTTGCTAGAGAAATCGTACGGAACAGACATTGATTTTCGCGACATACGCCCGTATAACAAAAATTATACGTATAAAATGTCAATATACGTCGTATCTCCGAATAATTACCGAATAGCCGTATAAAACATTTTTCGATCGATATATTTTTCATCGAAAAGTATTTCGATCGAAAAATATATCGATCGAAAAAAGTATATATATACAATCGTCGCCGTATTCGATCGAAAAGCATTGTGGACTTTCTTGGAGTTTGGAGAGCTTGGAGCTTCTGAGAGTTTGCCAGATAGAGACAACGACTTCGATTTACAACGGTTTTCAGGTATATTTTTTAAATTTTCAATAAATATTAACTTTTTTTTTGTGTTGTGCCGGACTTGTGTGGTGCAGTAGTTTCGGCTCTCACCACAAAGTTGGCTTGCAGGTCGTAGACCACTTCGTGGTGTGTAGCCATATGGCTCACTCCAGAGGTGTATAGAATATAGTTTCCTTTCCCGTGGTGTGTAGTTATATAACTCACTCCACGGAAGGCTTAGGGTAAATTTAGATTCTCACTCGTATGGTGTAGTAGTATATCTCTCACCATAGAGATGAGTTAGGATTAGAGGTTGACTCGTGGAGTGTAGTAGGCATGATGCTACACCTCTCACTTCAGAGTGGCCTATAAAATTTACAATCTTAAAGTAAATCATTTTTGATTATTCTACATAGAAGCACAAAAATTAACGTTCGTCATTTTAAGAGTGTAGAGATGCATACTTTATGCCCTCTTATTTTAATACGACTTTCGTTATTTTTGTGCTTCTATTTCTGTAGTAACATCATTGTTCATCAGCAGATGACTTGGTGTACTCTGAACGTAGATATATACAACAATTGATTTACATTTGAGATTGTTGAGCTGTTTGCTGATGGTTGTGTTGTGCGTGCCACACACTCCATTAGAAATAGCTTATAAAATTTACAATTTTAGATTAAGTTTTTCTGTCATATGTGTTACATAGAAACACAAGCGTTACCACTCGTTATATTAAGAGTGAAGAGATGCATATTTTCATGCCCTCTTCATCTTAATGTGACATACTGGTTACTCGTGTGTTTCATATTCTAAAAGAACATCATTTTTCATCATTAAATGACTTGGTGTTGTTTTGGACGTAAACACATACGATAGGTAACTTACATCTGCAATTGTTAATTTATCCGCTGATAGTTGTGTTGTGAGTTCCACACACTTTATCAGGGATTAGATTGATAAAAACTATCAATCTATTTTACAACAGCATCCAGGACTTGTGCTGAGAATATCTCACACTAGCTGAGCTGTTCACATATACGATTTTCCAACCCTTTAGATGTAATTTCTTTCATCATCTCACACTTCTGCACATAGCAGGGTCCAGTTCTTGTGCTGAGAGCATCTCACACTCCTGGCCCGTTTCTCTCTCTCTCTCTCTCTCTAAATTAATTTTCATGGTCGATTCGCACAATGTGGTTTGTAATCATAAGATTTTCTCTTTAATTTGCAATAATTTAGTATTGTTTAATAAATTTGAATCATCATTTAATATATATAGGGTTAACACTCATTATATAATAACTATGTTACTATGGTGTACAATCATTTCGTAAGATTCTTAATTTATAATTTTGTCATACAGATATGGCAGACACGAAGCTAGCGAAACATCAACGAAAGTTCGTCTCCGAAGTGATTGTGAGACACTTCCATTACTTGTCAGAGGCAGAGATTAGGCATTGTTTAAACCCCGTCGCTCCGGAGCATTTTTATCAGCTTACAGAGACTCTAACCAAGTCTGTGTTTGAGCAGCTCCAGGCAAAGTTTGCACCAGCTATTTTTGACATAGCCCTCCTGACATCAGGTGCTTTAGTAAACATGGTCAAACAAACCATTGGACAGATCATGAAAACCTTTCAAGAACTGAAAAATCCTGCAATTACTTCCTTGCTAAACATAGCTGAGCGCATACATCTTGTGCAACAGCTTTACACGGAGTTCAAGAGCAAGGAAAAGTTAGAAAGAGCAGCAAAGCGTGCAAGAGTGGAAGCCAGCTCTTCTGAAGCCGTTATTGAACTAGAAATCATTCTTAGAACAGAGCCTGCAACGTCATCCGTTGCTACATTAGACCTCTCTCAACTACCACCTATTTTACACCTTTTACCCGACACAGCCGTCTTCAATATCCAAGCTCCACTGCTAGGAGAGGGAAGATGGGCACATGTGAAGCGTGTGGGTGTCACACGTCTCGCTTTCAAAGATCAAGTGTATGCTGCAAAAGTGTTCAAAGTACACTTACATGGGCCCACCATGGAGCAATAGGTCAAAGACGAAGCAACAATTTTGGATATTTCACATTGAGGTATTATCTACCCTCTTGCCATGGTGCGCCACGTGGAGCAACCAATGCTCATTTCACGATTTTGGAATGGCGGCCATGTGGAGCAATGGATCAAAGAATGCACTGCAGATGGCAGCCAACCTGTCATCCGCGATTATGTACTCACTGCAGGAACAATAGAGCTATTCCAGGAGAATATTTTGCAGTTCATCAAACTCTAAAGTATATACATTCGCATAACTACCTCCACAATGATCTACACTCTCGGAATATGATGCTGCATTTTGGCGAAAAAGGTGTTTATGCCGGCATTGTGGATTGGGGTTCATGCACCAAAACAAATACCACAGCCGGTTTTCCTCCTCTACGCGATATGCAGATAGAAACTAGAAAACAATATGAGAGAGATTATCCATGGGCAGCCCCCGAATGTATATCTAGTAATCCTCCCTCCTGTACCAAAGCTATGGATATTTATTCCATGTGTCATACATGTAAACGTATTTTGAAGTGCTTACCAGAGCCCCAAGAACAAAGCAAGAGACATTTTTTGAGTAATGTACTTGCTCATCTTGAAACCGGCAAGCGCCTAAACCCCAAAACCCGGCCTAACGCTTTTGACCTCTTCTTATGTCTAAATGGTGCCCATAGAGTGGGTTACAACATTGTAATGACATCTGGCTTACGACCAGTTGATGATTAATGAAAACACAAGTCTCATGATTTCATCATTGTTTTACTTTTGGTGTCAGATTTAATTGTATGTTTAATTGAATAAAATATCTATGTTTGTCATTTGATATACTGCCCAATGTCAAATTAATTGAATGGGTATTTAAAAGTAATGACATGTTCACCTAATATGCAGATATGGAAGAAGAACTCAACCACGCTGAAGCTCAGGCAATTTTTAAAGAAGAACAAGTTAGATGTGGACAAGCAGATCTTTCTACTATTGCGAACATTGAAGAAGATGAATCTGAGTTGCAGGGCGAACCACTAACCTTTAAAGAGTGCAAAAAGCTTTGCCCTAATCACTTTGTACGCCATCAGCTATTTCAAATAAGTGGCAATGCAAAAGATACAGCTCCGTTAAAGCTCTCTGATTTGCAACATAAAGGACTGGCACGTGTATTGCTGCAAAGGTTTATATGACAAGAGAGATGCCTACCAAAAAACAACCAAGTAGCAATTTACTTTATCTAACAATGCTATGTTCGATATGTTTTGCTGAAGAGAGTGGATTGGTCAGATCGTCCAGGCACTGCTGGCGTTGGACGTGGACGCATTGCAGAAAAGGTGGCAGCACGCAATGTAAATAATCCAATGCCTCCTCGCAAGCGTCCTATTGTTTTACTTCCTGAAGAGTCAGAAACACTGACTGAATTAGCCAACCAAGGACAAGACCTTGCCAGCCAAGGAGAAACACCGGACATGCTTCGTGGCCGTATTCTTGAGCTTGAAATAGAGTTAAGTGATGCACAAGCAAAGCTTCAACGATATGAATCATTGTATGGACCTTTGCCAGATGATACTACCACTTCACCTAAAGATGGAACTCAACCATCCCCTGAGCTAGGAATTACAGATTTTACCATAGACCAGCTTATAGTAAATCTATCAAACTCATAAGTCACTCACAAGCTTTTTGTAATCTCAAAATTATATCAAACTCTTTTCGATTGAGTAATTTCCCAGAACCTTGTTGTAATTTCAAACCTACATCGACTTTATGTAATTGTTATTCGACAAGATATTATCGGCAATTTATATTTGTGTGTGAGTAAATATGTGCGTATGAGAGAGAGAAAGAGAGGTTTTGATGTGAACGACAACGAGATACCACTTTCTTTCATCATATGCAAAAACTTGTTAAGTATTACAATGGTACTCTCACAAATCATCTCCATCTTCAAAAACTGCAACCATATCATCTACTTCGTCCATATCTGAGCATTCTGAAACTATCTCCCATTCCATATCATCTTCATCATCAACTTCTGCAGAAATAGCTTCATGCGTTTGGAAGACTCCATATTGCTTTTGAGTGGCTCTAGTTGCAATGTTTTGAGGCTTATAAATAAGTCTCATATTGCAAAAAAGATACACCAAATCAGTAGCCCGTTTAGTATGAAGTTTGTTTCGCTTTTTCGTGTGCACAAGGTGGAATGCTGACCAATTTCGTTCACAACTTCCACTTGATGCAGCTAATGATAAAACTCTAACTGCAATGTGTTGCAACTCCACTTTCTCTCCACCATACTCCTTCCACCATAAAGGTGCACTTGTTTTGCCAATGGCATCTATATGCCACGGATCTTGAAACATACCAGTTCTGTTGGCATAATCTACTCGCTGATGAAAAGCTGTTTTTCCATCTTCGTGCCCTAAGAGTTGGGAGCACACTGTTTTGAAGTCGGACATAACTTCTTTGTTGGCAGATTGCTGATGCATTTGAAACTTAGGATCCAATACAAAAGCCGCACCATGCAATGGCGTATGCAACTGCACCCAACGCTTGTTAACAATTGTAATCATGGTAGCTTTATCCTTTGCACCAAAACTGACATTTTCTCTTAGCTTGCGTATAGCCTCTGACATATACCAGTAGACCCGACCAAAAATAAAAGAATCTGTGTCAATTGCTCTCAAAAGATCTACAAATCGCTTAGAAACAGTTACTATTCTTTCTACATTACGCCAAAAGACTGGCGAGTTTACTATTTGTGCACATCGATCAGCTACT
>NC_140936.1:85770085-85847585 GCF_014529385.1 Adiantum capillus-veneris | reverse complement strand
CATTGCTTCTCCTTATGATTGGTTTTCACAAGCATAACCTTTGTTTTGGATTCATTTACAATCAGCCCACTATGCAAGCAAAAGTTCTCAAGGATAACCATAAGCTTTTGTGCATCTTCTAAAGTGTGTGCTAGAAGCACTACATCATCCGCATACAACAAAAGCATGATTACCGCATTGCAAATAGTGACCTCTTCAATGCCTTCTTCTTGCATAAAGTCAAGTACCATTTGTTCCAATTGATCGATGCATAGACCAAAGAGAGTTGGTGACAATGGACATCCTTATTTAACCCCAATAGTGCTTACAAAAATTTCTGAAATTTCTCTTCCCATGCGCAATTGACAAATCACCTTCTCATAGATTCGAGAAATCGCAAGCATAAACTCACTTGGCACTTGGAGTTCTTCCATTCTTCTCCACAAATTGTTACGTGGAATCATATCAAAGGCTTTCTTAAAGTCCACAAAACAACAATACAATCGCTTGCCTTTCAACCGACTTTCCTCCATGAGAACACGAAGAGTGACAAGATGATCAATGGTGCTATGGCATCGACGAAAACCCGCTTGTCCCTTTGCACGCTTGTCATTCTCTTCAGCCCATTCACTCAATTTCATCTCCATTATGCACCCAAACAACTTTGCCATAAGAGACCCAATCATTATATTCCGGTAGTTTCTTACATTCTTTACATCCCCTCCTTTATGCAAAGGCTTAACCCAATTAGTACTCCAATCATAAGGCATACCATGTTGAAGTGCAAGGTTGAACATATCACACATCCACTCATGGGTAAAATATCCCGTCCATTTAATCATCTCCGGCTTGATACCTTGAAGATCTCCCGCTTTGCGAGTGGCCAACTTTTCAAGCCCACCGCATACATCCTCAATAGTAAAAAAAGACAGCATACATTGGAGTGAACCATAAAATGACATTTTTTCAGTATTATCTTGCTCATATAATTGCCTACAATGTGTGTACATATCCACTAGACTCAAGTTACCAAAATTCTCAACCCGCTTGCCTCTCAAGTATCTCCAAAATCTTCCACATGCATGTGCCTTTTCTTGGACTTGAAATTCTTGTTGCTTTACTTCCCATCTTCTTCTCTTCTTTTGAATCAATGCCTTGTATGTATGCAAATGACTTTGATAGTTGTTTTTGTCCATAGTTGCATCAAGCTTTATCAAGGACTTTCGAGCATTTTGACATTCTTTATCAAACCACCTTTTGCGTGATCTATCTTTGTTGATACCATGGAGATGCTTTATGGCAAAGCATTCTTCCGCACAAGAACAAATAGATTTTTTAAAGGCTTCCCATTTAGTTTCCAATGGTGCATCACATTGAAGCTTTGTCATCCATAATTTTTGCTCACCCATTTCAATGTACATTGGTGCCCGTTTGAAATCCATACATAGTGATAATTTCTCTTTCCTTTGGCTAAGATTATCATGCTTAGTTGCTTCTCCACATGAAAGGTCAATACATAAGGTGCGATGGTCGGATTCCGGGGTCCATTGACCAAACATAAAACTCTTTATGCGATACATGATGGCTTCAGAGAGTAGCATATAGTCAATCACACTATCCCCATTATGTCTCCTACATGTAAATCCATTGGTTCCACTCCACAAAGATACACCATTGGCAATGAGCATACCCGTGCTATTACACATGTGTAAAAGTAACTTTCCATAGTGATCCGGCTCTTTCTCATCCATTGAAGTACGATCATACAAGTGAACTTCCTCCAACTCCCTTGAAATGTATGGCATATCAAATTGTTGAGTATCATGTTGCAATGTTTTTGTGCGAGCATTCATATCCCCAAATACAATAAGATCACCTTCACCTTTGAAATAAGCAATGTCCTCTTCCAAATCAGAAAATGGTTGATCTCTATCCATGCAAGCATAAAAGGGAGAATCATGATGAGGAATGTAGCAACCGGCTACAAAAATGGGTGCTCTTTTTGGTGTCATAATTTTCAGCCATACATAACGTTTGTACTTGTCATCTTTCACAATTGATACAAAATCTTCCAATCCTTTCTTAACCATACATGCTTACCCTCCTTGTCCTCTTCGTTGCTTGAGATTCTTTGACCACATCAATGAATGTATATTGTAATCCTCCAAGCCGTGAATCCTTTGTGTATCATGCTCCCAAGTTTCAACAAGAAGTACAACATCGGCTTTGCTTGTTAGTTCATCAATGCCAACCCCCGCATTCCATGGGTATCCATTACAATTCCAAAAGCATATTTTCAATCGTAACTCCGTCTCATAGGTCACGCATCCCTATTTGCTTGAGAGACTTGCCTCCTCTTTGGGCACATTTTCTTCATGAGAGATCTCCTCGTTTTTATTATTCTTTTTCTCATATGCCTTGCGACGCATATTTTGTTGCTTAATAGTGCGATCTTCACATACAAAACATTTTGTATCCCTCAAATAGATCCAACTATTATCAAGGATAATCTTTCGCTTGGTCTCATCCGGCATGGTGCATACAATTTGCCGTTCTCCCGAGCGAGGAGCTCCTTGCTTCCCCACTCTATGTGCTCCATAGACCATAACTCCTGACATGCCAAAGTGGGTTTTGAAGAAATATTCAATAACAATGGCAAGAGAAGGAGGTGTCTCTAACTTCTCTTCGGGAATTCCACGAATAACAATGTTCTTGGAATGTCGCTCCCGTTCCTTCAACTCCTCCACATCCACATTCTCAACATTCTTTGTTTGAACCATAGCTTGCATGAGTGAGGAATTAGAAACCACATTGCTACCACATACATCAACCCAAGACTTGTTTGTGCATACATTTTTCATGTCGCATACATCCCGGCTCATAGTGTCAAATTTCTCCTCTTTCAATACATGGTCATGCTCTACTTTGCTCATCCGCTCCTTCAAAGCATTCAAGTCCACAAGAGAGCGTTTACATTCCTTGACTTCCTCTTCAAGTTGCATCAAACGTGTTGTTTGCATCTCAAGTGTCCTCTTGAGATTCTCATTCTCAACCACAAGTACCCTTAGTGTGCCATTCTCCATTGCAAGTGCTCGTAAGTCTTCGCCTTGTTTGTTTACGGTCTCTTGCAATGATAACAAGTACGCCATGATCATGGTTTCCGATGTCGTTGGTTGGGTGGTTGTGTTGCTATTTCCACACTTAGGAGATTTTGGATCATTTTCCACAATGGTTGTGGACCTTGTTGAAGAAGAAGAACCCTTGCGAGTGCCGGAAGACATTGTATGTAAAATAGGAGATGAGAATCAATTTTGTTGAACCTGTTCACTTCAGAAATGCTGCTACAGAAACGCCTTCCATAACTCTGAAAATTTCTGTCTTTACATCAATGCGTAGAGGACTTCGTGCTCTTCGATTGAGGCTATAGATCACCCAAATCGGAGTTCGGATGAAGAAGTTATGATCAAAAGAGTGGACTGCTATCTACTAGGTCAAAAAACGACTGCGTTTTTTGCGAGAGAGAGAGAGAGAGAGGGAGAGAGATAGGAAAATAGAGAGAGAGAGAGAGAGAGAGAGAGAGAGAGAGAGAGAGAGAGAGAGAGAGAGAGAGAGATAGGAATATATATATATATATAGATATATATATATATAGATATATATATATATATATATATATATATAGAGAGAGAGAGAGAGAGAGAGAGAGAGAGAGAGAGAGAGATAGGAAAATAGAGAGAGAGAGAATTAACTAGAGATAGCTATGGAGATGGATACAGAGAGAGAGTAGTAGATAGAGAAAGTCGGCGTGAAAGAGTTAGTTTGACTGACCAATTGTGTGAAAAGGATAGGAACTCTCTCTATTTCTCTCTTTTCTTCTAAAAGAAACTATGGAACTAAAAGAGGCAAAGGGGTTTTGCCCGCTACATGCATTGTCATGCACACCTGAGAGAGCACGTATGTGTCTACCCATATAAAATTTTACCAATAAAGACGAGATTTTGACCCGATGGTCCTGATCTCCGTACACCTCTGGACCGAGGGGTGCGGAGATCGGGCAAGGCTAGAGAATAGGTATTTTACATTGTGAGGAGTATATATATTGAAACAACATTCATAATCATTGTAGATGGCAACATCATCAACTAACATGGAGAAAATGATTGCGTGCTCGTGCACGCTCTGCAAGTATCAAATCCTGCGTAAGCGTAAGATATGTAATGAGCATGTGCACAAGTACGGAGAGTTTGCTAGAGAAATCGTATAGAATCTACGATACGACTCCTATGGAACAGGCATTGATTTTCGCGACATAACACCTACATCTGAGAGAGAAAAAGGATTATGCATGAAGGTTCGACCAATCTAGAGCCAAGGATGGAAGCAGAGGAGGGCTTACAGACAGAAGAGGACGGCACGGAGGAGATGTTGGATGCCTTCTTCCAGACAAGCAAGAAGAACGCTAACGAAGCAGCACCAGAAGATGTGCGCCTATCTCCTGAAGACATGTTGAGAAAGTTGGCACGTCAACCAATCTATGAAGGCGCCAAAGTATTTGTGCTTCGTACTTGTCTGCCGTTTTTGAATCTGCAGTCAGTGTACGGGTGGTCAGATGCAAGCGTCACTACTTTGTTTAGGTACGTAACTCACAAAAGAGATTTTCTGATTGCAACGGTGACGTGCTTGGGGAGCTTTTTATTTAATGTGGCTTAAACAGGTTGTTTCGAGAGCAACTACTCCTGGCTGGCAATGAAATGTCCCCCTCCATGCAAGATGCAAAGTGACTATTGACCTCAGTTGGCTTGGACTACAACAAGATTCAGGCATGTCGAAATGATTGCATTCTTTTTTGCAATGAATTCGCAGATTGTCTGTCTTGTCCTAAGTGCGGAGCAATGCGCTACAAACAAGATGCGGTTGGCGAGTCGGTGCTAGCTAAAGTGTTGCGGCATTTTCTTATTATTCCGAGGATAAAAAGCATGTTTCATTGTGATTCCATTGCAAAGTTGATGCGGTGGCATTCTACGAATAGATCCGCTGACTCAACATTTAGGGTGTCCGCTGATTCAAAGGCTTGGAGGCACATTGAAGATACCTGGCCACATTTTAAGAGTAAACCACACAATTTGCGTTTGGGCATGGCAATGGATGGAGTCAATCCATTTGGCTTGAGAAGCTCGTCATGGAGCACTTGGCCTGTGTGCCTTGTCAATTACAACCTCCCGCCGTGGCTTGCCATCAAGAAGGGTCATTTGATATTAGGCTTGATTATGCCTGGTAAGTTCAAGGCAAAAAACATGGATGTTTATCTAGCACCACTAGTTGACGAGCTCTAGGAGTTATGGCATGGGATCGACTTAGCAGATACGGTTGAGAAAGAGGAAGAGCTGGCTATTGGATGTGACTGGAGGTATCATACATACGTGACACTATCATACATACGTGACACTATGGTCGCATGGAAAGCATTTCAGAACACAACAAATTGACAGCAGAAGAAACACGTTTGACAGTGGGGTAATGGTTAGTTTCATGCAAAAGAGCAGGGCCAGTGCCAGAGACATGAATGAGAGCACTAGCAACTTGGATTACTGTGGTTTGGTGTCACCAGATATCTTGAAAGTTAGCTTCAGACGGTTTGAGATGTTTTTGTTGGATGTGAAGTGGTTCAAGGTGATTACTTCTGGTCGCAATGCAACGGTACGCAGAGATGGAAAGAAGCTTGTGCAGATAGATTCTACAAAGGTTTGGACAGATGCGAGCGACACGTTTGCTCTCCCCGAAACATTGCGAGCAAGTGGTCTTTGTATCGGACCCTCGAGAGCGACAATGGTGGTTTGTGGTTCAGGTTGCTCCAAGAAATAAACAAGTATGTGAAGGGCAAGAGATCTTGGACAAAAGTCGACCAGACAACGCAGATACTACTGTGACATTAGATGAGATGGACGAAGGTATGGCAGAGGAAGTTGACAGATATACAAGGGATGACACAGACGAGGCAGATATGACACTTGTAGATGAAGATGCAATGAATGAAGACAATCCGCCAGAACGAGTTGGGGCAGAGTTATGTCTGCAGTTAGAGATAGTTGATGATACGGTGCAAGATCTTATTGATGATGCCTCACTAGTCGAGGCCTGTAAGTGTTTGTGTGAAGATGTTGATTTAAAATTAATCTCTTTCTTAATTTAAACAAAGGTGTTCTGACGCTTTCTTTTACTTTCTTTGTGTAGGACTTTAGTATGGTAGACCAGTCGCCAGATCCCGCTTCTATGAGTGCGGATACATTATGGGCTTCATCACACGGATGACGCCCACTCAGATGGCAGATGCATCTCAGATAGCCAGAGGTACAAGTACCACGTCTCCGAGCTTCACACCCGAGGGTCTGACGCCTATGGGGAGACGCCTAGGGGGAGGGGTACGCCTATGGGTACGATACCTAAGAGGTTTCCCATCACGGCCTCTTCGACACCTAGGGGTACGACAGAGGCGGGTACATCAGCATCTCCGCAGCACAGGCGCACTTGGCGATCTTGGCGATCGTCAGGTGGAGGTGGTGGTTGCTGTGGAGGAGGGTCCACAGATGCTTCGACCCCTCCTCGCTCACCACCCCCGTCCTACCCAGGCACACCTCTCAACACTCCTCTTAGCACACCTCGGACACCTTGGGGGGCACACGATCCTAGTGCCTCCAAGGTTTATACTGTACGGACAAATGGGCAGGTTGACATGGATAGAGTCGGGACTGAGATGAGACAGCGGGTTCGCTAGCTCGCGGAGCTGCAGTTTTCTACCACCATCATGACGTGTTGGCCTGATCAGGATCGTAGCAAAATCAATTATATAGTGGAGACCATCATGAGAGAGTATCAACCTGCTCCGGGTTCAGAGGAGCTTCCGAGGAGGTGGATCACGAATGTTGCACGGGACACTGTGAAACATTGTCGAGATGCAGCTTGCCGGGCTTTCATGCAGGGCTCGCCGAAGCCTTCGGGCATCTCACACGAGTCGTGGCAGCAGATCAGGGAGGATGAGCAAACAGCGGACACGAGGTTCAGACAGCAGCGTCAGGCCGCACAGGTACGTAGGATGACCAGGGGCACATCTCATCTTGGCAGCGGAGGCTTCGACACCTTTCGCTATGAGTTTGTGAGTTTTCAATCCAATCCTAGCTATGGCGTTAAAAAAAAAAAAGCGACGAATCATGTATTTTTAATTACTTTGGTTTTTGTATAAACGCAGAATCTTGCAATGCATCGAGCCCCGACACGCCAGGAGGAGATAGATGGATATCGAAGAGGCATTTATGAAGTATTGAATGATCTTGCTGCCGCATGAGAGCCTGTAGACTGGGAGGCCTTAGAGTCTCGCTGATTGATTGAGGTGAGACGTTTGATCGAGACAAATAATATGTGTGAGTTGACTTAATTAATTAAGTATATGTGAAATAATATCATACTAATTTTGTGACTTGTCCCTTTATGTACAGGTTGTGACGCACGAATCATCAGTGGATTTCTATGTATGTTTTGTGAAACACAAACACATCTCTGTGTTTCTTTCTTGTATAGACATGGTTATGGTTATTGTTTATTGTTTATGGACGTTATGGTTATGGTTATTGTTTTGTTTATGGTTATGTTTAACTTTATGGTTATGGTTATGGTTATTGTTTTGTTTATGGTTATGGTTATCTTTATGGTTTTGATCAATATGGTTATGGTTATGGTTTTAATTTGGTTATGGTTTTGCACAAAGTTCGTTTCATTTCGTCCATCAAGTTGTGCCTTAAATCTCATGTGAGATCCTACATGGATATCATGTAGGAGGGGTATACATATGGTTTTTTTTTGAAAAGTTTATGTTAAAACGAAGGGAACTCTGCCGAAATTTATGCGCGAGCACGGTTGATTTTGGTGCTACTCGCTTTCTTGGGTAGAGGACAGGCAGTCTGGGGCTGTGGCTGTGTCTATCTTTTCACTGGGCACAGGCCAGGCTATCTGTCCTCTGTCCAAGATTTTTTTTTCTGATATGGTCTTCGAAATACGCGTCGATACAGGCGTCGAAATACGCATCGAAAATAGGTACCTTTCGATGCAGATATCGACGCATATTTCGACGATATCACAGAGACGAAGATTTCGACGTAGTTTTGGAAGACTCGCGTCGAAATCTGCATCGAAGGCACCTGTTTTTGTTGTAGTGATATACACAACTGATGGTAAGAGTGAGCGAGACCCGCCGGTAGGTGGGTCGCGCGAGCTAATTATATATTAAAGAGGAGAAATATAAAACATACCTTTGAAAATTTGAAGGGTCCTCTGTAATGCCCTCGGCATACACCGTCCCTTTTTGTCTAAAGGCAAATAAAGTAAATCACCTAAGCATGTAAAAACCTATTAGCTTCTCAAAAAGTGTCTTTTAATTGATGGTTTTACCTTTGAGAATTTTGAAAATTTTACATTTAATCAAAAGGAGAAGAAATAAAATGCTCCTTGTAGATTTATAAATCTACACAAAACATGCTTAGTTTATTGAATTTCTTTTATTGAAAAGTTGTAAAATAAAATGTGCTTATTCATTTACACGTATGTCTTTCACTAATTCACTAAGACAAATCAAATCAAAATTTAAAAAGTGAATGCACATTCGAGCCTTGGAAAATAGCTTTTAAAGTTATGCCAAATTCAGATGGCACGGTGGAAGTCGAGAGAGGCAAGCTTTGCCTTCCAGCCTCTCGTTCACATGAGCCGGTGGTAAAGAGGTGAAGCACTGACAACACATGAAAATACCTAGAGTTCATTGGTCTGTAGTTGAGCACAAGCCTTTTTGGCTGCACACATCACATCATTTTTGTCTTCTTCTATGTGGCACTTCGTTCTTTCGAGGGAGGATAGCAAAAAATAAATGGTGGGTCTAAAAGAACAAGGGCTTCCTAATACACCAATCGTTGTGCTCCAGCTCACGGAGGCCTCTTCTTCTGCCTTCCCATCTAAATCGAGCCTTAAGAACCCATAGCTCCGCTTCCAAAAAAGGACATGATTTCTTTTTGTCTTCAATATTTTTAAATCCCACTAGGACACATGAACTACCTTTCATACCTCTCTCATATGACTTGATTTAACAAGCCAAAAAAGAGCAAGCAAAGAGACGTATAGATTTGCTTAGTGTCTTTTTGTTGCCCTACATAAAACCTTACTAAAGCATAGCTTATCATGCCAATGCGAGCTAGCTTTATTGATTGCGTACTTATCCTCCATCACCCTGGTTGATTCGCTCAAGTGCGACCAAGCGACCCCGTGAAAAGCTTGTCGACATGCTTTGTATCATGCTCACAATTGAGCAAGGCTCTCGTAGGGTTGGGCATGTAAATTTTTTTATTAATTAAATTATACTCACAGTGGTGATTTTTGCTATAAAAAAAAGCAAGTTAAATAGGCTTGTAGAGCCCATGCAATGTGTGTATGTTTTTTGACCTACTAAAAAGGGTCTAAGAGAATAAAGGATTAAAAAGGTGCACTCATAGGGCCATGTTGTCTAGCTTTACCCTCGCTTCGGTGTGCAGATCGGGTGGCTTTTGTAGCTTATCAACCTTCGGCCGCTAGTGGGAGCTTCAAGATTTTAGGGTTTGAGGTGGTAGGCAGATCTAGTGAGCCCGGGGACGAGAAGTGTTTGCTAGCCTGGGGACGATTTGTTGGGGGTGCTCAATGTGCTTCACTGTTGTGGTGAGCAAGTTGTCAAAACTAATTTCCTTAGCATGATTAATATTACATATAATAAGTGCTGGTTTTCTTTTTGCTTCCCTCTATGCACTTAGTGGACATAATTAGCGTGATTTGGATTGGGTACATAGGGGTAGTTCATGCACGACCTTATAGGGAGCACTCTCTCTTGAAGCTTGTTACTTAGAAGCCATGCTTGGTGTGGAGTCTGCAGTAGTTTACCGAGCCCCCCCTAGGGGGTGCTTGTCGTTGGCATGGACCCCGATGGGGTGATGTCAAAGGCTATAGGTGGGTTGTCTGATCCCGGTGGGAGGGGGGCAAACTTTGTTTTCATAGCGGAGGGGAAGAAAGGGCAAGTGACTCAAATGAAAATACCTCCAATCTGGAGAAGATTTTGAAGCCCTTGGTCTTTGGCACCCGAACATTGCCGTAAGAAATTTTTACGTGGGGTGGTCAGGCAAAATCATAATAAAGCGGAAGATGGCTATGTGATGCTCGTAGAGTTTAGTCCAAAAGCTGTGATTTGGAGACTACAGTTGTGCAATGCTCACTCAGTAGTGTTGTATTTCATGAGGCCGACGTATGAACAACCCAAGGCTTATGGGAGTGGTGGCAGCGACAACTAACAACAGAAATGCGATTTGCCAATTCACAGCAGTTGGAAAAGTCTTCTATGTGGCAAGTTGTGCTTTTGAGCAAACTGTTCAGGATGTGGTTATGAGAGGAGGCATATGGGGAAGGTCTCATTTTGCTTATGCTATGCCTTGGACGCACGAGTTCTATCCCAACAAAGAGTTTATGGACTACTATCTAGTGTGGGTCACGCTCAAGGGTTTTCCTCTCTGGCTTGCAGGACCATGTTGGCTCCATAGCTGCAATGCTGGGCATGGTGCTGTTCATTCCAAAATTGCAACGGGTAAGGTCGGGCTTGGATATAAGAGTATGCATATTGTGGAATATGAGCAAACATATCCCCAAGTATATTGATTCGAACATGGGGAGTATTGGCGCATACCGACAAGAATTAGCATTTGCTTTGTTCTCGAATGCCTGCTATAAATGCTGCATAATTGGGCACTATGCTAGGTATTTCCCCGAGGTGGAAACTGCCCCCATTTCGAGGATCATGACAACTTGGAGGTGGGTCGCTAGAGAGGTCAAGCCTTCAACAGAGATCACTAGGATGGAAATAAAGACTAGTGAACACTATGGGACATGCGAGGAGGTGGCTAAAGAGATGGATCACCCTACAGTGCAGATGCAAGAGAAACCAATTGTGTCAGTTGGTCCCTCTAATGAGAAAAGAAAAGAGATTGAGAGCCCAACTGTAACAATTAATGGTCTATAAAGCTTGTAAATAGCGAAAAATAACTTAACATAGTGAGCATTTCATTAAGAGCAAATTCCTAATGAGCATACAAGAGTGCTTGGTTGGAGATAACAACCTTAGCATAACACCTAATTAGTTTGGCATAACAATACTTGAAAGAGGGAGAGAAATAGAACAATTGAAAACTATTGAGGACCGGATTTACATGGACCAGTCCCCCCTCCATTAGGCATTTGTATTATAACTTCTCCCATTAAGAGAGACTTTGTACAATACAATTCTTTGTGTTCTTTGGTAAAAACTCGTCGGTGCTATGAAGATGGAAGCTTCATGCACCAAACTTACACGTGATAACACATAACATCAATTACTCGTTGGTCTCAAACCCAAAACTTCACACACCTTCGAAGATGGTGAGAGCTAGCGGGGTATGAGAGTAGATCTAGAGGAAGAAGGAGTATTCTTACGAGAAAGAAGTATTTCCTCACTTAATTACTCTTGTAGCTTTGCTTAGCTTAGTAATTAGATAATAGAGGAGAGAAGCATGGCATTGAAGCTTAGCTCTTGGTTGGATTTGCATTCCATATCCAAGAGTTATTGGTGTAGGCCTCCATTCTCAAACTTGGAGAAGAAGATGAGCTTTCCATAAAGCTTGGAGAAGGAGATGATTTTCTTGCTCTACACATGAGTTGTGTGAGTGTGTGTGGAATAATGCCCTTTTTAAAACAGCCCCCTCTCTCCTCTTGGTTGATCCCCCTTGCCAATTACTCATGCTGCATTCCTATTGGCCCTTGAAAAGCCTAGCCAATAGTATTTGAGGATGAGTTTTACTCTTGCTGGCTTCCTATTGGCCCGTAAATAATTTGGCTAATAGCCTTTGAGACGCCCAGTCAAGAGCCTTGTGACAAGTGTCCATCTTTTTTTCCATTTTGTAAATGCCAAATAATTAATTTAATTATCTGCTTTGCTATTGGACCTTTTAGTCCTTTGGCCAATAGGAATTAAGAAATTTTAGGAACTGCTTAATTATCAATGGACCTTTTGACTGTCCAATAGTCTTTTAGGGAGACTATTTCTTATTGGTTATTTTTTGAGCATTTATAAAAATAAAATTTTAGTTTACACTAGCTAACTTCTCATTCGTCCACCTCTGTGCCCATCCAATAGGATTCAGGCAAGAATTGAGGGTTTCTTTGCATGCTTGACATGTGTCCTCTTTACTTTGTGGAAAGGGTAAGCTTAGGTGTATAGTGTGTGTGTATGTGTGTTTAGTCACTTATTAATCTTTGTCATCTTCCCAAAACGTTTTTGCTTTTGTCCTCTAGCTTATTGACCTTTTGCACACACACAAAGCATGCAATTCCATTTACAATTGACCATTGGACTTTACACTTTGAAATTTTGGAACTTAACCTTTTGGAAGTCTTAATGGGCTGAACCCTAAGGTCTTTGGAGCCCATTCATTGCACATTGCACATTGCTCTTGTGCAGATGGTACCCCTTTGGATCCCTACTGTGGGCCCCCTACTGTGACTAGTCTGCTAGCTTTACTAATAATCTAGCTTTTTCTCCCCTGGTACTTCCCCATATTAAATGATCAGTTTAACATGAGAAAATCATTTAGGAGAATTAGATATTAGTTATATGACATTACCTCTCTCTTGAAATCATAGTCGTCCTCGACTATGAGGTAGAGATGATAAAGCATAGTCATTAGTCCTTTTCTTAGCGGGTATAGAATCCCTATTTTACCCTACGACACCGTTCCACAATGGATGACTAATCCATTTGGCGCTTGAGAGCCGAAGCTGCCGCAAGCATGTCTGCACATTAGTCCTATCAATCTTCCATAGTAGAGTGACAAGCTCTACTTGGTGTTTGGGAGACGTCGTCTCCGTAAACTTGATCCTAAGCATGCATACTTCTTAACATTTGTGCACAATAAAGAAAAAAAGAGTCTTATAAGACAAAAACATTGATCATTTAAAACATATTTACATTTGCTTACTCTAGGGAATCATTGTAAGTATTGACAAGGTTTAGGTTATCCTTTAATTGTATGCCTTGCATCCATCTAGCATCTTCAAAAGGATAATTCTTAAACTTAATAAGATACCGTCGGATAATCTTACCACCTCTCAATACCTTGTCTTCATGTCGGAGAATGGACTTTGGCTGCAGTACCTCTTCTTGGTCTTCAATCTCCTGTGGGTCTTCTATGGTTGCTTCTTGGGGTGGCTCTCCTTGGTAAGGCTTTGACAGGCTCACATGAAAAGCATTGTGTATGAGCCGGTGGTTGGGCAACTTGAGCTGATAAGCCATCTCATTGATTGGCTTAAGAATCTGAAAGGGGCCATAGTACCTTTTTGCTAGTTTAGCATAGTATTTTTGGTGTCCCGTAGGATTCTTGCCCGTCGTGTGCCTTAATCGAGCCTTGGGAAATTTAAGCAAGACCCAATCATTGTCTTTAAATTTCAGGGCTCTTCTGTGCTTGTTAGTAGCAGCCTTTTGCCTTTACTGTGAGATGGATATAGCATCTTTAATCTTTTGGAAAGATTCTTGTAGGTCGCGGCTATAATCATCTGCAGCGAAGATCTTCCCATGTATCTTAAGTAGCAGGGGACTTTTTGATCTTTCCTCAATTACCTCAAAAGGTGCTTTTCCCGTGGATGTATGTACTATGTTATTGTAAGCATACTCCACTAAAGGTAAGTACTTCTCCCATTGGGACCTTTGATCTACTTCAGTGACATAAGCTTTGAGTAGATCAAGAATTGTTAGGTTAGCTATCTAACTTTGACCATCCGTTTGCGGGTGATAGGCCGAAGAGAAATTTAGCCTTGTACCTAAATTCTCAAAGAGACCCTTCCAGAAATTGCTGGTCATTCTAGGATCTCTATCCGACACTATTGACATTGGCAAGCCGTGGTACTTAAAGATTTGTGATATAAAGAGGGTTGCCATTTGATGGGCCTTAATAGTCTTTTTGACAGGTATGAAATGCGCTTCTTTGCTGAACCTGTCTACTATTGTCCATATTCCCGTATTCCCATGGATAGACTTAGGCAATCCAAAGATAAAATCCATGGATATGCTTTCCCAGGGTGAATTAGGGATTGGCAAAGGTTGAAGCAAACCAGGTTGCTTCCCTCTATCAAACTTTGTCTTTTGGCAAACCACACATTTTGAAACATACTCTTGTATGTTCGCTTTCATGGTAGGCCAATAGAAGTACATTTCTATCCCTCTTAGGGTAGCTTGAATCCCTCTATGCCCCGCATATGGAGGAGCATGAGATTCATACATTACTTTCTCACGTAGTGAGTTAGTAACACATAGCCTATTACCATAGGGAAGATAACCATCTTGTAAGGTAAATGGATCCTCTTTCTTCCCTAGTGCAAGGGCTGACATCACATCTTTAAAATCGGAATCGATAGCGTACTCATCTATCATAGAAGATAGATCATTGTGAGTTGCTATGGAAACCGCATTCACTCTCGGTCGTCTTGAGAGTGCATCAGCTACTTGATTATGCTTGCTAGCAATGTGAGCAATATGAAAATGAAATTGCGAAAGGAAATTTGCCCACCTCATTTGTTTGTTGGAGAGCTTGGTCTGCGTCATGAAGTACTTGAGGCTTTGGTCATCCGTCCGCAGAATGAAAGGAGTCCCCAATAAGTAGTGCTTCCAAGTGTCTAAGGCATGTAGAACTGCGAGGAGTTCCTTTTCATATATGCCTAGAGCTTGCTCAACTGGGTCGAGCCTTCGACTTTCATATACTATGGTGTGCCCTTCTTGGAGCAGCACGGCTCCAAGACAATCACCACAAGCATAGCATTGAACCTCAAATGGCTTTGAGAGATCCGGTAGTGTAATCACAGGTTGAGAGATAAGCTTCTCTTTAAGCTTTTCAAAAGCAGTGTTCTCCTTGGTAGTCCATGCATACTTAATGTTCTTTTTTGTTAGGTCATGCAGTGGTCCTGCTATGAGTGAGAATTTTTCTATGAAGCGCCTATAGTATGCACACATACCTATAAAGCTTCTTAATTCATGCAGATTCTTTGGGTTAGGCCATGCTTTTATTACTTCTAACTTTGATGGATCCATTTGGATGCCATCTTTAGAGATAATATGACCTAAATACTGAATCTCTTATAAGAAAAATTCACTTTTCTTTTGATTTATATAAAGCTTATTCTCTCGGAAAACTTGAAAAATTACCTGGAGGTGCTGTTTTCGTCTAAGGAATTGGAGTAGATGATTATATCATCAAAGAACACTCCAGTGTAACTGCGGTGAGGCCTAAAGAGCTTCTCCATCATGCGGTTGAATGTAGCTGGTGCATTGGTCAAGCGAAAAGGCATGACAATGCATTCGTAGAGACCAAACGTAGTGTGAAATGCGGTCTTTACAATGTCTTGATCAACAATCCTTATTTGGTGATAGCCACTTTTTAGGTCAATCCTATTGAAGTAGGTCGATCCTTGTAGCTTATCAAATAGGTCTTTTACCCGCGGAATGGGAAACCTATTTTTGATAGTGATCCTATTTAGTGCTCTGTAGTCGACACACATACGATATGTGACATCTTTCTTTTGCACTAATAAAACTGGTGAACAAAATGGAGATGAACTAGGCCTAACCATTCCTTTCTCAACCAACTCATGCACTTGCCGCATAATTTCCTCTTGTTGAGCTTGAGAAACTCGATAAGGAGGTTTGTTAGGCAGTGAGCTTCCTGGAAGAAGCTCGCTTGCATGGTCATCATCCCCTCGTTTTGGAGGCAATTCATTAGGAATGTCGTCAATAAAAACATCTTGGAATTCATTAAGGAAATTAGATAACCCTAATTCTTTTTTATTCCCTTTATTTTTATTTGACAGAACATTAGGTTCATTTTGAGAGTCTTTTACAAATATCATGTAAACGGAAATAGAGCTCTTTATCGACTTATCAAAAGCTTGCTTATGTACAAGAGGTATAGTGTTACCTAACTCATTAGCATATATGTACATGTCTTGTGTCCCTATCTTTAAAGTAAATTTGCCTTTGAGGAAACTTGATGTTGGCCGCCATGCGATCAAACCATGGTGCCCCTAGGATTACATCCTCATGCTTAAGGGGAGAGATGAAGAAATCCTCTTTGTCCACATAACTTTGGACATGAAGCCTCAATTTCCCAATCAAGGGAGTAACTGGGACTTCTTCTCCCTTGAAAGCATTATCGGATGGTAGGGGATTTCCCATCTCAAAGGCTTGGATGCCTAGCTTAGTGGCCAACTCCGTGGATATGAAATTGTGAGTAGAGCCATTGTCGAAGAGAATGAAAGCATCATGTTCTCTCACCTTCCCCCAAGCATGGCATAGAGGAGATCCTTTGTGATGAGCATCTTCTTCTTTAACTTCAATTATGGAAGCTCTAGGAGGTTCATTGCGTGTGTTCTTCTGTGGGCAAGCACGATAAGCATGCCCTTGCTCCCCACATTTGAAACAACGGTTATCCTTGCGATAACGCTCTAGCTCTTCAGGAGAGATTTTATTTTTGCCTTTGTAGACTCCCTTCTCCTTAGCTTTGTTGTTGTTGAAGTTGCCCTTGGGAAACTTTTGGACATGGTCCTTCCCCTTACGCTCATTACGGTCTTTGCTTTCCATGGGTTTAAGATTTTTCTTAGCCCCTTGTTGGAAGTGGATTCGTGAAGCCACCATAGTATGGTGTATGACCGCTGAAATAGTGCGAGGCCTTTGGGAGTTGACATACTCCGCCATATCTTCAGATAAACCCGCACAAAATTGTTGTTTTTGCTCTCCAAAATCTATCTTTTTGTAGACAGTGGCTTTGAGATGTAAATCCCAAAACTTGTCTACGTATTTGTGAATAGATTCGTAGGGAGAGATCTTCAAGCTTCGCCATTCGGTGAGCACTTTGTCTTTGGCATCGCTAGCCAAAAACTGCTTCATAATGGAAGCTCTTAAAGCTTTCCATGTTCGTGGAGCTTCACCATTTGCTCATAGGCTAGACCACCATTTCCTGGCAGACTTTTGGAGATGCATGGCTACATGACGTATCTTAGAGGACTCCGTGAAGCCCTCATCTCCAAATGCCGCATCAAATTGTTGAATAAAGGCCAATACTTTGTCCGTAGCACCAAAGGTGCCATCATAGGTAAGAAAAGAGATACTCTTTCCTCCCTCCTTGAACTGTTTAATCTTGGACGACCTCTTCCAAGCGGCATAGGATTTCCTATGGCCTCTCCTTTTGAATTCTTTGGGAGCCGCACCATCACTTCCTTCAAAAGAGGAGGAGGATGATGAAGATGGAGAAGAGGGTGACCTCTTTCTTGCCTTTTTCTTCTCATACTTCCTTTCTTCCTTCTTTGAATTACGGTGAGAAGGACTATCCGATGGTCTTCTCCGTTTAGGGGGTGTTGGAGAGCATTTTGCCTGCCTTCTTCGTGGTGCCATCCCCGCCGAGATGGCGGGAGATTCACTTCTTTCTCGTTCTTTCGGTGGGGGCTCTACCGTTGAGATTCGGGCTCTCCTTGGTGAGGGAGTTGCCCCATCAACTTGTAAGCTTATGGGTCCTTCGTATGGGTCCTCCTCTTCTCTCACCGTAGAGAGGCCTCTTTTAGAAATCTCACTAGGAGCTTTCATAGGAACTCCCTCTTCTAGGTGAGGAGATTGGAGAATCCCATGGATGCGTAATTGCTGTTGTACTTCACCTTGGAGGGATGGGTTGCCCATGGCTTGTTGAAGCCTAGTAACAAGATAGTTCACAAGCATAGGGGCATCATTAGTAGCTTGACCATTAGCAAAATCAAAGCCATCAGCATTGTCAGCCATTATAACTAAGTTTTAGGTGTAAATTTTTACTTGTACTTTGGCACTTCAACCCTAGTTGCTACTCCTCTTTACTTTCAAAGATAAACACTCAAGCATCTATACCCGTGGCTCGGAATATCATTAATTGCAAGGAATAGAAGAGAGGGTTTATCATAGCCCACTCGGCACCAATTCCTGTCAAGCTTCTAATAGCTCAATAATGGTTAAGCCGTAGGCAAGCCCCTTCGGACTCCATTATTAAGACCATAGCTCTCGACGGTGATACCCCGTTAACTGCACGAAGCAGGCGCACCTCAAGGATAATAAGTCCCTGTTCTCCTTACCCTCATGCAATTAATAATACCAACCGTTTGTAGCAAGCTTGAGGACCTCTCTTCTTGAGCAAGAAAAGAGAAACCGATAGCTCTGATACCAATGTAACAATTACTGGTCTATAAAGCTTCTAAATAGCGGAAAATAACTTAACATAGTGAGCATTTCATTAAGAGCAAATTCCTAATGAGCATACAAGAGTGCTTGGTTGGAGATAAAAACATTAGCATAACACCTAATTAGTTTGGCATAACAATACTTGAAAGAGGGAGAGAAATAGAACAATTGACAACTATTGAGGACCGGATTTACATGGACCAGTCCCCCCTCCATTAGGCATTTGTATTATAACTTCTCCCATTAAGAGAGACTTTGTATAATACAATTCTTTGTGTTCCTTGGTAAAAACTCGTCGGTGCTATGAAGATGGAAGCTTCATGCACCAAACTTACACGTGATAACACATAACATCAATTACTCGTTGGTCTCAGACCCAAGACCTCACACACCTTCGAAGATGGTGAGAGCTAGCGGGGTATGAGAGTAGATCTAGAGAAAGAAGGAGTATTCTTACGAGAAAGAAGTATTTCCTCACTTAATTACTCTTGTAGCTTTGCTTAGCTTAGTAATTAGATAATAGAGGAGAGAAGCATGGCATTGAAGCTTAGCTCTTGGTTGATTTGCATTCCATATCCAAGAGTTGTTGGTGTAGGCCTCCATTCTCAAACTTGGAGAAGAAGATGAGCTTTCCATTAAAGCTTGGAGAAGGAGATGATTTTCTGCTCTACACATGAGTTGTGTGAGTGTGTGTGGAATAATGCCCTTTTCAAAACAGCCCCCTCTCTCCTCTTGGTTGACCCCCCTTGCCAATTACTCATGCTGCATTCCTATTGGCCCTTGAAAAGCCTAGCCAATAGTATTTGAGTATGAGTTTTACTCTTGCTGGCTTCCTATTAGCCCGTAATAATTTGGCCAATAGCCTTTGAGAGGCCCAGTCAAGAGCCTTGTGACAAGTGTCCATCCTTTTTTCCATTTTGTAAATGCCAAATAATTAATTTAATTATCTGCTTTGCTATTGGACCTTTTAGTCCTTTGGCGAATAGGAATTAAGAAATTTTAGGAACTGCTTAATTATCATTGGACCTTTTGACTGTTCAATAGTCTTTTAGGGAGACTATTTCTTATTGGTTATTTTTTGAGCATTTATAAAAATAAAATTTTAGTTTACACTAGCTAACTTCTCATTCGTCCACCTCTGTGCCCATCTAATAGGATTCAGACAAGAATTGAGGGTTTCTTTGCATGCTTGACATGTGTCCTCTTTACTTTGTAGAAAGGGTAAGCTTAGGTGTATAGTGTGTGTGTATGTGTGTTTAGTCACTTATTAATCTTTGTCATCTTCCCAAAACGTTTTTGCTTTTGTCCTCTAGCTTATTGACCTTTTGCACACACACAAAGCATGCAATTCCATTTACAATTGACCATTGGACTTTACACTTTGAAATTTTGGAACTTAACCTTTTGGAAGTCTTAATGGGCTGAACCCTAAGGTCTTTGGAGCCCATTCATTGCACATTGCACATTGCTCTTGTGCAGATGGTACCCCTTTGGATCCCTACTGTGGGCCCCCTACTGTGACTAGTCTGCTAGCTTTACTAATAATCTAGCTTTTTCTCCCCTGGTACTTCCCCATATTAAATGATCAGTTTAACATGAGAAAATCATTTAGGAGAATTAGATATTAGTTATATGACATTACCTCTCTCTTGAAATCATAGTCGTCCTCGACTATGAGGTAGAGATGATAAAGCATAGTCATTAGTCCTTTTCTTAGCCGGTATAGAATCCCTATTTTACCCTACGACACCGTTCCACAATGGATGACTAATCCATTTGGCGCTTGAGAGCCGAAGCTGCCGCAAGCATGTCTGCACATTAGTCCTATCAATCTTCCATAGTAGAGTGACAAGCTCTACTTGGTGTTTGGGAGACGTCGTCTCCGCAAACTTGATCCTAAGCATGCATACTTCTTAACATTTGTGCACAATAAAGAAAAAAAGAGTCTTATAAGACAAAAACATTGATCATTTAAAACATATTTACATTTGCTTACTCTAGGGAATCATTGTAAGTATTGACAAGGTTTAGGTTATCCTTTAATTGTATGCCTTGCATCCATCTAGCATCTTCAAAAGGATAATTCTTAAACTTAATAAGATACCGTCGGATAATCTTACCACCTCTCAATACCTTGTCTTCATGTCGGAGAATGGACTTTGGCTGCAGTACCTCTTCTTGGTCTTCAATCTCTTGTGGGTCTTCTATGGTTGCTTCTTGGGGTGGCTCTCCTTGGTAAGGCTTTGACAGGCTCACATGAAAAGCATTGTGTATGAGCCGGTGGTTGGGCAACTTGAGCTGATAAGCCGTCTCATTGATTGGCTTAAGAATCTGAAAGGGGCCATAGTACCTTTTTGCTAGTTTAGCATAGTATTTTTGGTGTCTCGTAGGATTCTTGCCCGTCGTGTGCCTTAATCGAGCCTTGGGAAATTTAAGCAAGACCCAATCATTTTCTTTAAATTTCAGGGCTCTTCTGTGCTTGTTAGTAGCAGCCTTTTGCCTTTGCTGTGAGATGGATATAGCATCTTTAATCTTTTGGAAAGATTCTTGTAGGTCGCGGCTATATTCATCTGCAGCGAAGATCTTCCCATGTACCTTAAGTAGCAGGGGACTTTTTGATCTTTCCTCAATTACCTCAAAAGGTGCTTTTCCCGTGGATGTATGTACTGTGTTATTGTAAGCATACTCCACTAAAGGTAAGTACTTCTCCCATTGGGATCTTTGATCTACTTTAGTGACATAAGCTTTGAGTAGATCAAGAATTGTTAGGTTAGCTATCTAACTTTGACCATCCGTTTGCGGGTGATAGGCCGAAGAGATATTTAGCCTTGTACCTAAATTCTCAAAGAGACCCTTCCAGAAATTGCTGGTCATTCTAGGATCTCTATCCGACACTATTGACATTGGCAAGCCGTGGTACTTAAAGATTTGTGATATAAAGAGGGTCTTTTTCATTTAAGGATCTCATAAAAGTTTATTTCAATAAATTGTTTTATTGTTTCTTAGGTTTATTAGACTCACCTTTTTTCAGTACTCTCTCCAATAGAGAGCTAAAATAAATTAACAGCAAACAGACCATACAAAAACTCCATGCTCATAATGATCCATGTAGGCCATGTCCAAAAAGGATTACAATTGTTTGAAGACAACACCTAGTTTTGACTTTTATAGGGAGCCCATACCCATTATAACTCCTCAAGCAAACAAAGCCAAACCTAACAATCATAAAGCCGCAATAGGGTAGGACCCTAGTCCCCATCACGTTCAATGTACACTCGAGTTGCCACCATGGAACCACCAATAGGTCCAATGCCCCAGGTAAACCACCAAATAATGCCACATTCTAGCAATCAACATGTCAAAAAACCAAGAGAACAAGAAGCCAAGTAATTCATTGATCCAAATCAACGGAAACCAGGCTATAGAGGTGACCAATGCACCTTCGAGGTTCAAGGAAAGTGTAATGGAAATGGCTTATGAACTTTGAGGATAGCAGAATTAGGAGAATTAGAATGAGCATTTTTGTGAGGCTAGTTTGAGAACATAGAGGGTGAACTTAATTAGCAGTAGCAACATAACCATAATACTTAAATAACTTGGCAGGAACAATACTTTTGTAAGAGAGAGAGAGTTTAGAGAACTTGACAATAGCTGAGGACCGGATATATGTGGAGCCTGTCCCCCCTCCAATTTGTATTATATATTCTCCCATCAAGAGAGACTTGGTACAATACAATCTTTGTGCTCCTTGTGACCTAGGTGATGCAATGAAGATGGAAAACTTCATGCATCACGAACATAACATAGACTTTTAAAAAGCATTTACCATCCACAACCTCATCCCCAAGGCCTCAAACACCTTCAAAGGTGGAGAGAGCTAGCGGGGAATGAGGGTAGGGAAGAGGAAGAAGAAACATTCATAGAAGAAAGAAATAGTTTCTCAATTATCATCACTCTTCTTGCTTAGCATACATAATAGCATAGTAATGAAGATGGAGAAGATGGCAAGCTTAAGCAGTGGAGCATTGCTCTTGGTTGTATTTGCATTCCCTAGCCAAGAGTGTTGGTGTAGGCTCTCAACTTCTCTACAAGCTTAGAGAAGGAGATGGAGCTCTTGCACTTTGCAATTCACACAATGAGAGTGTGTGTCATTAGAAAAAGTTTGGACTCAAATTTGGGCCTTGTAAGAAATGCCGTGGTAGCGTAGGGAGAGATAATAGAAAATTCATTTTAACCCTTTTTCATACATGTTTTCTAAAATCTGGATATCTTATTCATGCAAGGTACGTTTATTAAAAAACCCAAAAAGTATTCCAGTCATGATAACACTTCACTGTGCGTGGCAGCTACTGAATTCAATGCTGAATATCTCAATCTTTTACGTTTTTGAAAACTAAGCTATGTTTCATCGCCTCCTTCTTCCCCCCCATTCCCTCATGGGTTCTCTCATGCATGCACGATATTCAAATTGCCATTCTTTTATCGCCCCCACCTCCTTCTGCACACAATTTCGATCAGTCATGTCTCAATCGACACTTGTAGCTTCTCCATGAAAAACTCCTACGAGGAATAGGAGAGACGTGTATCACATGCACATAGAGCTCTCACAAGACTATGAACCCCTCTTTAAGAAAAACAAATAGCAGACGCTTTCTGAAGCTTCGAAGGAGAACTTAAGATCACAGGGCATGAAAATTGTGGACCTTTGGCTGGATGACAGAATGTATCCAAAACATCCCGTCACAAACTCCACTCTACCTTTTAAGGATATTACATCCTTAGTGAACTATTTCGGAGATGGACACCATGGCTTGTATGGCTACACTAAGCAGTTGACTACAAAAAATGACGTTCTGCAACAAGAGAGAGATATTGTATACAGCGAGAATGTCCGCTTACACCAGAAAGTTGTACAATGTGCTAAACAGGTTGAAGGCAGCAAGGAGACCATCAAGGAGCTTACACAACAACTTAGAGAAAGAAAAGCAGTGCTAGGTCTTCGTCAAAGTGAAAGAAAACTAAGAGACATTGAGGACTTGAGAGTTGGCTTGGGAGGAATCAAGAAAAGAGTGCAAGCCATCAAGTGAGTGCATCTATCCTTCTTAAGTTTATATTCATAATCTCTCACATCTCTTACTGCTAACATGCTTGCGCAAATCTTTGCTTCACCTTGACAAGGAAATGGAGCGCAACACAACCACCTCCTCGGCGCATTACGGGCTCATATTGAATCGCAAAAATATAGCTGGCGTCTTGGATAATAAGCGCTATGGTAAGGTTGCTGCTAAACAGCTTGACAACCTTTTACAGGAGAACCAGCTCTCTGCACAAGATGTTCAATCAATTTTGGATGAAGCTGGTATATCCAATAAGGGATATACTGCCATTTTCAAGTATGTAGCATCATTTGCAGTGTTGTTCCACTAGAAAAGGCTTTTGCATTATTTGCAGTGCTGTTTCACTAGGAAAGGGTTTTGATTCCTAACTCCTCTTACTCACGTCTTTGCAAAGACAAGTCAAAAAGTTCCGCATCAAGCCCACGCTACTTTCAAACCCTTTCTCTATTCAAAAAACAAGATAGAAAGTCAACGAGGAGGTGCTTCAAAATCTAGGAAGTCCTTTCCACATTGAATCGACATAAAGATCACCAAAAGGAGAAGAAATGGTCTATGACAGTTATAACAATATTTTTTATGATATGATCACGCTGCAGTCATACATTGTGTAGTTATTCAATGTTACTCCTGAAGAGTGCAACGGCATCCTGAAGTTTGTCATCAAGCTAGATGAGCGTGAGCTTGTAAAGGAGATAAAGGTTGAGCAAGTCACAATCACACTTATGAATAGAGCTCTGGATGCAAGCATTGGACAAGATGATCCTCGAAACTTTAGTGTGCAATCTGAGCACAACATTTTCCTTCTTGCGACGTTCAAGGTGCGTAGAAGTTATGTTTAAGATCATTTAGCATTATGTTTCAGTTGAATGCTTTTGAATGTGCATTATAATAAGTTCAAAATTATCCTTTCAGGTGCCCACTGAGACCTTCGATATATTGAATTGGGTTTTTCTCAAACAAACATACCAAAAACAATAAGCGAACGGAGAAATGGAAAGAAATTGGATGTGGAGGGCATTGGACCCTACAATGTAGAGTGGCACATGGCTGGAGACCTAACAACCTTGAAATGCATGTACAACGTTTCCAAAGGAGCAACAAGCAAAATCCCTTGCTTGTATTGCATGGGAGAGGTTCACATCCTTGACAAACCATTTTTGGATAAGAGCTCCGGATAGGCATCTCCACGACCCTAACTTTCAACCCATTTTGGATGTCCCACTATCTAGAGTACACATATGCACAATGCATGCACTTTGTAGAATAATAGAAAAACTAATGTTTCTCTATATCTGTTTTTCCTGGACCACTTGACCTCTCTCTGCGAAGCAAAGGGAAATCTTAGCCTTAGAGATGGCCTTCTTAAAAATGGGTTTGCACGGAGGACATGTTAAGATAGAGCAGGATGAGAAGAGATTGAAAAATGGCCGGGATGTTCCAAAGAAGCTGTCCATTGGTGGTGTGAAAACCCGACGCTTCCTTTCAATGTCCACAAATGGACGACAACATAAAAGCTAAAGTGCACAAGAAAGACAAGCATTACGATACAACAGGTGGAAAAATATGCACAATGTTGTAGTTGACCATGCAGACAATGGTGCAGCAAGGACTCGCAAAGTGAAGGTATGGAAAACCTTGGATGCAATACTTAAGTTCTACAAATTGAACTCATGGACTGATGGCGATTATACAAAAATCCAAGAAGTTGTGGAGACCTTCGTTGACCATGCAGACAATGGTGTAGCAAGGACTCGCAAAGTGAATGTATGGAAAACCTTGGATGCAATACTTAAGTTCTACAAATTGAACTCATGGACTGATGGCGACTATACAAAAATCCAAGAAGTTGTGGAGACCTTCCACAAGACATTCATAAGTGCGCGGACAAATCAACATATTACTCACTACATGGTACTGTAAATGGTTTGATTAGATGATAATTTTTTGAATTGCGAATACTCATCCTTATAATGTTTGCATGCTTTGTGTGCAACACATTATCTGTAATCACATGCCTTGGTTTTCAAGGCAATATGGCATCTTGGGTGTTTGGTCTACACTGGACATGGAAAAAACCCACTACCAAGCTCGTACTGGTTATTTCAGTCCACACTCAACATGGAGGTGGTACGGACAAAGCAAATAGCTTAGAGGAGCTACACCAATGAATGTATTGGAAACTAATACACATGTCACATCGCAAGGAACAAGTCTAACAATGTCAGATTGGCCATGCGGTGAGATTAGCCAAAAAATGGTGAAGAAAGGAGATATGGGAGTTATCGTCTGCGGCTAGACAACATGCGGATTGGCGGCTACAAAAACAGTGCGTGAAAAGGGTTTGTACAACACCATTGCAAGTTATGCCATAACTTTCAGCCAAAGCAAGATCCAAACACCAAACTTAATGTATCTAGAAGAATCGACGTAATTTCAGCTTTTCATATTGTGAATGATGGTTGCAACAATATTAAAAATGCAGCAAGACATTGATACTCTATCATTTCAACTTTTCATAATGTGAATGATGGTTGCAACAAAAAAAGTACATTGCAAGGCACTGTTACATAATCAATCTAACTTTGATGCATAAAATAGATACATTCTATTTATTTCTAGTCATCTGGAAATGATACAAAATATTATGGCCTCTTGACCTTATTTGAAGGACCTTCTTCCTCGTGCTTTGGTCTCTTTGAATGACGTGTTTCATCATCAACATCTGTTGCAAGCACGTTGAGATCGATCAATTCAATCTCCTCAGATGCCTCAACCTACGGGGCCTCTCCTATTACTTGAATGATTGGCTGCTTTTGTTTCAACAGATCATGTTTTCCATATTGTGGCAACTGGCATGGGTCTGTGATTCCACAAGCTAGACCATACGCAGCATGTGACAAAAAGTAGCGATTGTGCAGGCCATACATGTCACGCCCTACACCAAAAATTGAGACCGCTACTTGCTTGTCTAGCAGCATCACCTTGTTTGCGCTCCATCTGATGGCCACGCCTCCTAGACATCTTGAGAGCGTCTTCAATACAAAAAGAGGAAATTCAGCCTTGTCCGCGGAGAAGCTGGAATGGAAGCAGAGGAAGTTTGGAGCGTTCAAATTCTCCAAGTACTGACCAAGGGAGGAATTCTTTTCCAAGTCTCCTTTACCTCGTCCACGGGGAGGAGGAATGAACTTATCATCATAGACTATGAGCTACGATAAATAAAAGCCAAGTGTTGGTATATACACATGAAACTCTCATACGGGGAAGCAAAAAAATATTTACATAGTAGTATACCTTTTGATTTTCATCTTCTTCGAGTAATGCAGCATTCCATAAGTCAAGTGTACTCTCGTTTGCAGATGATGAGGAAGGCGTCAATGTCGTTGATGGAGCAATTTTGCCCATCTCTGTGATTCCAAGCCTTTCTTATACCACCCTGAACGTTAACTCCATTGGAAGCGTCACGGCACATGCAGTTGCATCCTTGTATATCATTGCTAGTGCCTCTGTTGGTTCGATAAACTCACCCGTTGTTACATGAGCATCCATGACACAATACTTGTCATCGGCAGGGTCGATTATACTATCATCCTCTTGTAGATTTTGAGCAGCTATAGCAAGGCAGTAGTCCTCTCTCAAGTCAAATAGTTCCATGATGTCATTAATCATTACAGAATGATGATCACCGATGGGGACGGTAGGGAGCGCATTTGTTGGCAAAGCTCCCTCTGGCAAAACTGAACACCTTCTGAAACACACAAAGCACTACTTGGTGGTTGCACCAAGTCGTCACCAGTGACCGAACGGTGACTGATCTCGGCCTCCTCTGCTGTGTCCCGGTGATCATCCAGATTAACATTCAAAAGAAGTATGAACCCAACATAATATTCTGCAACTCGACACTTTCAATTATGTACGTGACATCTGATGTCATTCCTACGAGACTGTAATGGCAACTTGAGGCTGCTCCTGTAGATAATAATCTTTCTTTAAACAATCAAAACTGATATCCTTCATATGAACATATTGACAATCCTCAAACTCAAATGTGCCGCTGATCGTCTGTTACTCGTATGTCTTATGAAACTTTGTAAGGAAATGTGACGCAAAAGCCAAAAACTCTTGCAATGAGAAGGCAGGGTTGAAAACAGGTTTGAATTCTTGCTCCCGCTGTGCTGAAACCCAATTCTATAGAGAAAATGGTGAAGGGGATCGGGGAGCACCATAGACGGAGAGTGAGAGAGAGAAGGAGACACACGACACACAGATATGGGTGGGGAGATTCAATCAGTGAGCAACCCCCTATACACTTATGCTATGTATAAGGTATACAAGTCAGTGGGCGTCCAGACTCTGGGCGGTCGAGCAAGGCACAGGCGCCTATACCCCAACAACCTCCCACTTAAAGGCGACTGTGTCTTTAAGCAAGGGAACCTAGTCTAAAGACTACAAAAGGCGAGAGAAAATCGCTCTCAACCGATGCCCACTAGCTGGCTGTGATCGTGTGTATATGGTTGTCCTGCTCCCGTGTAAGTCCATACACCACCAGACGTACCGCACATGTACTGCAAGTATGTATGCAATACCTGCATATCTCCCTCGTGAACTATGCCATCATCAGTCAACAAACGATTGACAACCCCAACTGCAAATTCTCCCTTTGCAGCTGCGATATCCGGTCTCAAGATCAGCATCTCATACATGAGACCACCGAATGCCGATGCAATGCTAGCGGGCCCTGCTAGCTCTATGGAGCATGCGTCAACATATATATCCCTGGCAATATTCGTCTCTGACTGACAAGGAGTGTCAGCCACATTCATCTCCTGACTGTCCGCAAAAGATGCATCAACCTGTCGTGCAACCTCAGAGTAAACCAGCTGCTCTAGGTGTCTGATGGAAGACATATCCTGCACAACTATATCCCCATGCTCATTGTCGAGCATAGAAAGGAATGATTGCATAATTGCTGACGTCTCAGCCTCCTCTGCAATCATCCACTGCAAACATGACCACTCAATCTGCCGTGACTCACTAGAGCAAGACCGCTCTACCTGTCTATCCTGCATAGAAGTATCTTGCACAACTGACTCTCTGCTTTGCTCAGTCATTAGAAAATCATGCATGTCTGACTCTGTCACCTCTCTGTGTGACTGCTAAAGTCGTGCCCCAACTGTGTGCACAACGAGCTCACTACTCTGCACTCCATGCAAAGCACCCTACAACCCATGAGCAAAAGAGACTGTCCGGGTCTCTTGCTCTCTGCATGGCTGTAACAAGATTGAGACTCGACCATCTCGCACCTGATCTACATGCAAGGGACAAAGCATGCCACACCTGGCACCTCTCGCAATCACCAATGATCCCCAATGCATACGAAATGACTGTTCTCCAAGCAATACATGGCATCCACAATCTCGTAACTGTCTGACTGAGATCAAATCCCGTCTCAGATCTGGCACATAACGCACATGACACAGGGTAAATCTCATACCACTGGGCAAGGACAAACATACATCTCCTGCACCCTCAATGTCATACACAACACCATCAGCCATGTGCACACAACCAAGTCTCCCACTAGAAAACGTGCTGAACCACTCACGATGCGACATGACATGGAAAGTAGCATCTGAATCTAGTAACCAATGTGAAGACAATGTGCAATCCGATATTCAATCCGTGGACATAAGATCATCTGAAGACAAGCTAGATGTAAATGTGACATCACCATCACAAGCATACTCAGTAACCATCGTACTGATCTCACTAGCATCTGTCATGCCCAAATCTGCATCACGCATCTGTCGCCTCCGTTGTCTCAAACGCCTGAAACATCGACGCCTAATGTGCCCTCTATGTCCACAATGCCAACATGTCAAGTCTCTATGACGTTGAGACTTGCGTGTGGGACCAATATCTCCCATGTAGAAGTGGGACTAGACTCCCCTGTAGACATGGATGTTGCGTACATAGCATGTAAACTCTGCCATAAAGCATGAGTTGTGGTCTCCCTCGAGACCTGCCAGTAAACAGACTCAACCAGATGCAAACGAATCGTAGACATGGCTAACTCATCAAGATCCTGCCAATCATCATCACGCATAGACTTGGGCTTCACCGATAAACCACGCAAGGGTTTATCCTGCCCCAAATCCGCCAATGCAACAAGCATATGCTCCTTCCAAGCAACAAAATCTACACCATCAAACTGTGTCAGACCATAACGGTGGAAGTCAAATGAAAAATCAGCCATAATGCTCGCAAAAGAGCAACCAACAATGAGTAGAAAATGTCAACCAAATCAGCCCTAAACTGGCTCGAATCGCATCAACAAAAGTCTGCAAATATGGCTCAAAACCTGATGCAAAATTGCACCAATAACCGTGCAAAACCTTGCAAAAAATCACAAGTCAATATGACTCAATCGCGCATAAATATCTGACAAAATTTTGGCAAAGTCTCCTTTGTAATTGGAGCAAAATCTCAACAGTAAACCTCAAAGAGACAATAATATATGCCACAATGGCCAATCCGAGAATAAAAACTCGACCGGAATCACCTCACAAAGTCATACATATGAGCATACCCGCTCTTGCCGGAGTACCACTCAACGGCACCTCAAATGACATACATGTGAGTGATGATTGCTGTCAAAATACCTTTCACTCGATGACCAAATGTCTGCCAAATAACTATAGCAACATTTCGCAAAACCTTGCAAGATGTGTCGCTATGCGCAATGCGAAATACGGCACACAAGGGCATACACAAGTGACTCCAAACTCCAACCAAATGATGGCTGAAAATCACCTGTTAAAGTGGGAGTAAACTCAACCACTAAACTGTCAAAGAGAAACCTGCGGATACGTAGAATCTATGGCGAAAACCTGAATAAAATCCAATAGAGTTTCTTCTATAAATTGAGCCAAATCTCAAATAATCTCAGCCATAAACAAATACACAAATCCATATATGGCATACATAAACTGCCAAGACCATGGCAACATAGCTCACTCTTGCATGAGTGGCTCTCTGGACAAATGCATATCCAAAAAATTGTGTACACCTATGAATCTGCTGGTTGCTGCAGAAAATACTCCGTGTGTGTGAGATATACCAAAAACAATGTTTTTGGGACCCGAAAGTGCACAAACAAACTTGCTGCTGTACCTGCTGTAATTCAAATCATAATTTCAGCAAATAGACATCACCATCGCGTCCGGAGCGTTCCAAAACCCTGACCTAGACTCCTGGATCATGTAGATCTGACTCTGTATGACGGAGCTATGCAAAAACTGCGTTTTAGAGCCCAAAAATGGCAAAAACGACCTGCACATAGTCTTGAACCTGCTCCTGCTCCACTCTGCGTGATGCAATGTCCTCTCAATGCAAGCTCCAATGCAAGAGCTCTGCTACAATAGCATCCAAGCACTCGAATGTCAAGCTCTCCTCCGGCGAGCACTTCTCTATTGAGCTCCACTGAGCTCAAAGCTCCTCTCACCAAGGAAGCCGCAACCGCCTCCTCGACCAAGCTTGACCACACCAAGCTCCTAAGCTCCAAAGACAATCCGCCTCAAGCTAAAATCGTTCTCCGTGAAACTCCGCAATCGAACCCCACCGCAACGCCACCACGTCGAATCGCCCGATCCGACGTCGCCAAGCTCTACTGCCTGGCTCTGATACCAATTGAAGGTGATCGGGGAGCACCACAGATGGAGAGTGAGAGAGAGAAGGAGACACACGACACACATATATGGGTGGGAAGACTCAATCAGCGAGCAGCACCCTATACACTTATGCTATGTGTAAGGTATACAAGTCAGTGGGCACCCAGACTCTGGGCGGTCGGGCAAGGCACGGGTGCCTATACCCCAACAAATGGTACAACTTGTCTTTGTGCGCCTAGTTAGAGCAAGTAAGCTCCTCCTCTATCTCGATCTGAAAGGGATCCATTTGTGGAGAGAGGTAAGAAAACTTGGGTTGTTGGTTAGGGTAAAGGTAGGAAGGCACTAGCTAACACTAGGGAGTACGAAGGGGGGACGGACTGGCCTTCTATATATAGACTCCTCAAGAACTTGACCAGGTCATTATAGCCACCCTTATGATTTCATTAGTAACGATGAAATGAATGCAACACAAAGATTGAGGCAAGCTCAACCATCCCTATGACACGTGTCCTAGTTGGGTGAGTACCGTAGCTATATAAAGCACCTTGATTGCACACTCCAGAACTTGCTCACATCGACACAATGTAGGTATGGAGGACAAGAAGAGAGGAAAGATGAAGCTTTCCCAAAGATGATGGCAAAACTGAAGGAGGTTGAGAAAACGCTAACTGAGGCAAAATGTCTTCGAAAGGAGATGAAGAAGGAAAACAACGGAACTAGAAGACAAAGGCTGGGGAAACCAGCACTGCAAAGATCGAGGACAAGAAACCACCAACGGTAAAGGAGGAAGAAGAACAATTGTAATGGACAAACAAAATAGTGCATCAATCACCTCTTAGTATTGTGTAATGGAATCCTTGAAGATAATGCAAATGTCTTCATATCTTGTTCCTTCGTCTCTGCCTCTTTGTTTCTTGTTTTGGTTACTGATTATGAAGGAAGAGCTTTTATCAAAATGTGTTGCACCACAGTCCGAGTGGGAGGTTTATGTCACACAACTGTTGATATGCCCGCGCTCTGCAGCGACAGAAAAATATCGTGCCACAACGCGATAGGGAGCTCTCTTCATGATATGGGTGGTCCCTATTGCGTTGTGACGTGACATCCAAACGTCACACAACAACGCGATAGGGAGGTGCATCCACGATATGGGTGGTCCCTATCACATTGTGACACGACATCCAAATGTCGTGCCACAACGCGATAGGGAGGCACATCCACGATATGGGTGGTCTCTATCACATTGTTACACGACAGCCAGATGTAGCGCCACAACATAATAGGAAGGCATATCCACAACATGGTTGGTCCCTATCGCGTTGTGGTGCAACACTCTTTATCGCATTAGGAAGACATATCCAAAACATGGTTGGTCCCTATCGCGTTGTGACGTGACACTCTTTATCGCGTTGTGGCACACCATCAAGAGTTTCGCACCACAACGCGATAAGGAGGTCTGGCTGCAGTATACTCTCCCTTCTCACGTTGTGGCGTGACATTTTTTCTTGTCACAATACAACGCGAGGAGGGGTTTGGTTGATCAAGGCCCATCCCATATCGCGTTGTGCTGCGACAACCACATAGTCAACATGCAGTATGCCACGTGTACTTCATGCGGTGATGCACTCTTCCCAATGATGATGAGCGACTCAATTAATTGTGGTCGTCGCCACATACATATCCCACGTTTAGTAATGATGATGATATCTTTGGCGTTTATATAACGTTTCTATTTTCGTATACCCCACTGCTGTTTGACCTCTGTCCTCACCTCTTAAGAGTCATCTTTTGTGACCTAACCTTCTCATTGCTCAATCTTCTTCTTATTCTTCCCCACAACGCTTTCTAGGACAAATAGTTGTTTCCATGGCTCGCACAAAGCAGGCGGCAAGGAAGGTTTACCCGTAAGACAACCAACCTTTATCCTCAAAAGTTGCAGACAAAACCCTGCCTAATCTGCGGGCAACAATGCATAGTCAAAGGTACGAGCAGAACCAAAGTGTTCTGCTTGAGCTGTGCAAACTCCAAAGGCATATCTCTTTGGATATTCCTAAGTTACCCTCCCAAAGAGTGGTTCACCAGATTTGTGAGAGCGCGAGTTTGGATTTTTGGTGGGCCAGAAGTGTGATGGATTGCCTCCACGAGGCATCCAAGGACTTTCCGATCGAGCTGTTCCAAGACAGCTACGTCCTCACAGCTCATGTTCACAGAGTGACAGTGATGCCCCAGGATATCAATTCTCTTAGGCTGTTACACTTCAGGTATGACAAGACACTTGTGCCAGTCTATCTATCTGATAAGAGAATGGACAACATTTTGACAATCCCCCCAGTCACCAAAGTGAAGGTGTACGATGTGAGCACCACAACACACGTATGCCACACGTTTGAATGTGGAGCAGACCCAAGAGCTACTTGTGGAAGAGCCTCTAGTCGAGTCAAATGAACGGGAGATGTTAGCAGCAATTGACCAAGCTAACACTGAGACCCTCAGTTTTCTCGGCCTAACTTTCGACGTAGCACTTTTAATCTGGAGCAAAGTTTGTATTTTCGTTTAAGCCCTCACGAGATAGCTGTTTTTTGAAATAGTGAGAGGGAGCTTATGGACCAAATTATAAATTTCGGTCTCTGGTATGTTATATTATTTTTGCAAAGGTATTTATTTGATTCTGGCTTATTGGAGATCCTCATCAATTAATTTTCTTATTTCACAGCATGCTGGTTTTCAACCTTTCATGGAATCAACAATCCGAGGTAGCCGTTTTGGACTCACAGTTGTCAATCGTGCCTACCTCGGAGTCCACTTCCCTAATAGAAGTTTTTGATTGGTTTCAACGAGTCAACATGGACATGGCAAAAGTTTTACTTTTAACTTACAACAAAAAATGAGTGTTTTTTATCTCGCTATTCTTGTATACTATGAATAACAAACTAATTCATTGTTTTGTGCAATCGGTTCACATTGGAGACTTGTTGGACTAAACATTGAGCGCAAGCATTGCTACCTTGCAAATTCTGTGCATGGTTGTCATGGGAATATCCGAAGGTACGTAGTTACTTGTTTCTTGATTCTGCGATGTGGATGCAATGTGTGGTCACCATATGCTATGTCTTGCAGGTCTATTTAAAAACTTATTGCTGCATGGGAAGCATTGACCCAAGACAATGTTTGGAAAGATATCCTGATTTTGGGATGCAAGGTCCCAAAACAAGACGACGGGTATTCTTGTGGATGGAGAGTTCTTACAAATACGGAGCTTCCTTTGGAACACATTTATGTTGAGGAGCGTAGAAGTGTAAGTGCAATGTTTCGCTCTCGTAATCCTTGCACACAATATGATTTCTTTGAATTACATATAAAATCTAGGGAATTCATTTGCAGACAAGAAACTTGGCAGATTATTTGAACGTCCATGTGGAGGCATTCAGGACGACGATGATCTAGAATATGATCAATCTTGTGGAGACACGTCCTTTAGGAGGTGTCGATGCATTTGTCGTGCCACTACCATGACCACAACCTCGGCCTCCACCTCAGAGGTACGAAGCAGTGCCTCAACCAATGACAGACCAAGTGACTGGACCTGCCTCCCCTCGTGTTTGTGGCCACTCAACCTCTAGTCTTTTTGTGATACCCGATTTTACCGAGGAAGACGAGGACACTGCATAATCTTTTCCTCAACCCCAAACCCCTCACCCAACCCTCAAATTGTCTCCTGAGCCTTTACATTCCAGTCTTGATAATCAAGCCTGTGAGAGCTCCCTCAGTTGTAAATGAGAGCTACTAATTAATGGATTTAATTGGACATTACAGTAGTGTACATTATTAAACCCAATATAAAGACAACTTAGTCAATTTTGGAAAGACAATTGTTCTCATACTTTATTTTGCGAGAAATTCCTTAACAATTTATTTTTGCATGAATATAGATTGCAAGCTTGATGTCAACACCTTTCTTTGATATTCGCAGTTCAGAGCAATGTGATATAATGTGTGATCCGCATTCTTCAATCAAGAGTTGCATTGCACTAGAAACAGTCAGTCATCCTTTATCTCTGCGCACAATGTCTTCTTCTCCTTTCTATGAGGCACATGTACGACAGTTAATCAAACAGTTAGATTAGACCAATATTTGGTGATGATAACCAGTAGGGAAATAACTAACGCAACATTAATGTTTACTTACAAAACATACTACCTTTCGCATGTTGCACTAGAAAAGAAATTTTGGAGGCAGGCTGAGCGCAACCTCGTTCTCCAAATCCTCCATTGCCTTGAATTCCAAGAACAGTTAGCAGATCAGGTTCACACCATACCTCAAGAATTCTCAAAGGATTGTTCAGGTCATCAATTAAATCTTGGTCCAAAGCTACCAGATGACCATTCACTCGATGCAACCTTATGTAGTGGAAGGAAGCTATGAAATTTTAAGAAGCTATCATGCACTTACACACAACAGACTTCTTATTTACCTTGCATAAGATGCCATCACAATCATGGAAATCCTAAGATTTATCCAAAAAATCGAGGCATTTCTCTGTCTTGCAGAGGAGCATAGTTCCAGTCTTCCTAATCAATGAACACATACTTAGGCATGAAGATTCAAACACATACTAGCCGACTAGCAATATTTGGTCATAAGCACTTTTGTATTTCCTGATGTAGCTTTAGTATGAAACACTCAGAGGTTTCGGATGAAGGGACTGGCCACTCTAGATTGTCCTTCGAAGGAACTGGGAGATATTCTAGAGTGCTGAAGCCAAGCGCAGAATGCGGAGCATTATAAAAGTGGTCGAAGAAGAAAACCCCCCTTTCAGCCGACACCCTTCTGATGCTAGTGTTATAGAGTAGCTCTCCCACAGTTGCATGGAATGCATCAAAAATGCCAATAATGCAATTCACCGGCTGCTAGTCTTCTTTGTCGGAAGGATAAATATCTGTAGCTAGCAGGTTAAACAACAATACACGAGTGGAGAGTAAAATCTATTGTGGATGTAAGAAAACTTACAATTTGGTCGGTTTGCTGAAAATCCTATCGACATTGTTAGTAGTCATAACTCTGAGTGCATATATGCGTATTCAATGAGAACCTCTTTGACTGTTTTGCCCGTTTGTGGCAAGCGAAAGTTTTTCACCCTACCTTTATAACTGTTCACAAACTCGTTGCCGTGCGCTTTCTCTTCCTGGTCTGCAGGAGAACCCAGCTTCCAATTGTAATGGTGGTGGAAAGCCATCGATCGTTGTCCAAATCGAAGCTGTTGAAAATTTTGACAGACTTAGTACTTGCGGATGGTCGTCGAGGTCTTTTGTTCTCCATTAGTGATTCTTCTATGGCAAGATGCACAACACAGATGTGAGAGGGGGAGTGTTTCTGAGTGCAAACACAATATAGTCAAATGCGAGCAGAATAGTTAGTTAAGCACAAATGAATGGAATGAGCGGGAATACTATGAAGTCTCTCTTATAGAAAAAGTGTGCACAATTGCATTGAGTATGAGTTATGGTACATTTGTCCTATATTCGGTCCTGACAAGAAAGATTCTAGCAAATCACAACGTATATTAGTGTTAAGGTTTTTTATACAACTAAATATTGTTTTTTGAAAAAGCTAAAATTTGAGATAAAAACAAGGAAAATCCGAGCTACCGTTATGGTAGCCCGCCATCCATTGGTCGGGCTGCATTCTCTCTCTAGCTCTAAAAGAACCAAATTTGAGTCCAAACTTTCCCTAATGGTGTGTGTGTGTGGGAGAGTATTCCCCCAAGCTAGCCCCCTCCTTGCTTTGGTCGACCCCCTCTTCTAGCACTAGCTTGCACTAGCTCCTCAATCTTGGCCAATCACATGCTTAATGCATATCAAGCAACAAGGGTAGCCTTGGAACAAGTGCCCTCCTTTCCCCTTTGAGAGAGAGGACTTGATAAATGCATAAACAATTAATTAAATTAACTAAATTATCATTGGACCCCTTGGGAGGCCAACCAATAGGCTTTAGGAACACTATGAGGCCAACATGAAGAGGAGCTTGACAAGTGTCCTATTTGATTTCTTTGAACCAAGCTTGCTTTGTGTGAGGGTGTGTGTGTTTTCTCTCTAGCTCCTACAAAGAGGGCTCGCCCCCTCACGAGTAGGGATGTGCTTTGACGTTTTGAACACCTTAACCCCTCAAGCACCTTAGTCATGGAGCACCTTAGCACCTCAGTCATTAAGCACCTCAAGCACCTTAGTCAACAAGCACGACAAGCACCTCAAGCTTGGGCTGGGTTTCCCACCTCAAACATAGTCCTAGCTTGCCTAAGGTCACAGCCTAAGGTCAAAGGACTTTTAATACTACCATTTGGAGGTCTTTAATGAAGCTAACCCTAAGGTATTTAAGCTCCATTAGCTAACCTCACTATTTGACATACCATCTCTCATTTGGACCCCTTTACCATTGGCCCCATGTTGCAATAGATCTGTAAGCACATGTCTATATTCTAACCCTTCTTCCCATTTATTCTCCCACATTAAAATGATCAGTTGAATATGAGAAAATCATTTGCGTTGGTTAGATATTAGATTTTATGACATTACCTCTCTCTTCAAATCATAGTCGTCCTCAACTATGAGTAGAAGAGATAAAGCCATAGTCATTAGTCAATGTTTCTTAGCGTGTAGAGGATCCCTTTTTAACCCTACGGCATCATTCCAAGATGGATGACTAATCCATTTGGTGCTTGGGAGACTAGCTCTCGCAAGCATGTCTGCTCTTCAGTCCATTGCAACCTCCCAAGTAGAGTGACAAATTCTACTTGGTGTTTGAGAGACGTGGTCATCACAAAAATGATTCTAAGCATGCATGCTACTTAAATTTGCTCACAATAAAAAGAGAATTAGTCTTATAAGACAAAAACATTGGTCATTTAAAAGAAATATGTACATTTTCTTACTCTAATGTAGCATTGTAAGCATTAACAAGGTTCATATTATCCTTAAGTTGTATTCCTTGCATCCATCTAGCATCTTCAAAAGGATAATTTTTGAACTTAAAAAGATACCTTCGGATAATCTTACCATGTCGTTGTACCTTGTCTTCATGCCGACCGATAGCTTCGAGTTATAGCACCTTTTCTTGGTCTTCGATTTTGGGAGGGTCTTCAATAATTGGTTCACTTGGTGGATCTCCTTTGTAGGACTTAAGTAGGCTCACATGAAAAGCATTGTGTATGAGCCAATGATTGGGCAGCTTGAGTTGATAAGACATCTCATTGATTTGCTTTAAGATTTAAAAAGGAACATAGTATCTTTTTGCTAGTTTAGCATAATACTTTTGATGGCCCGTAGGATTTTAGCCCGTCGCGTGCCTCAATCAAGCCTTGGGAAACTTAAGTAAGACCCAATCATTTTCTTTAAACATTAAGGCCCTTCTGTGCTTGTTAACAGCAGCTTTTTGCCTTTGTTGAGAGATGGATATAGCCTCCTTAATCTTTTGGAAAGATTATTGTAGGTCACGGCTATACTCATTGGCAATGAAGATCTTCCCATGTACTTTAAGTAGCAAGAAACTTTTAGGTCTTCCCTCAATGATTTCAAAAGGTGCTTTTCTCGTAGAAGTATGGACGGTATTATTATACGCATACTCTACAAGGTGTAGGTACTTTTTCCACTCTGAGCATTGATCTACTTCTGTAACATAAGTTTTTAGTAGATCGAGAATCGTAAGATTGGCTATCTCACTTTGGCCATCCGTTTGTGGGTGATAGCCGAAGAGAAATTCAATCTTGTACCTAGATTTTCAAAGAAATCTTTCCAAAAATTAATGGTCATTCTAGGATCTCTATCTGACACGATGGATGTTGGCAATCCATGGTGTTTAAAAATCTGAGATATGAAAAGAGTTGCCATTTGGTGTGCCTTAACAGTATTTTTGACAGGAATAAAGTGTGCTTGTTTGCTAGACCTGTTGGATATTGTCCATATCCCTGTATTCCCATGGATAGACTTGGGTAATCCAAAGATAAAATCCATGGATATACTCTCCCATGGTGAATTAGGTATTGGCAATGGTTGGAGTAATTCAGGTTGCTTCCCTCTATCATACTTAGTCTTTTGGCATACCACACATTTTAAAACATACTCTTGTATGTCCACTTTCATGGTAAGCCAATATAAGTACGTCTCTACTCCTCAAAGTGTAGGTTGAATACCTTTATGCCCCGCACAGGGAGGAGCATGGGATTCATACATGACTTTCTCACGAAGGGAGTGGGTAACACATATCGTATAGCCATGGAGAAGATAACCATCCTGCAAGGCTAGTGGTTCTTATTTCTTCTCCAATGCAAGGGCTGACATTATGTTTTTAAATTTAGGGTCAGTAGCATACTCATCTATCATAAAAGATAGATTATTGTGAGTTGCCATAGACATTGCATTAACTTTTGGTCATCATGAAAGTGCATTAGCCACTTGATTGTGCTTACCAACAATGTGAAAATTTTCCCACCTCATTTGTTTGTCGGAAAGCTTGGTTTGTGTTATGAAGTACTTGAGAATTTGGTGGTCTGTTTGAAAAATATACGGAGTCCCCAATAGATAGTGCTTCCATGTGTCTAGGACATGTAAAACACCTAAAAGCTCTTTCTCATAAATACCCAAGACCCGTTCATCTGTATTGAGCCTTCGACTCTCATATGCTATGGCATGCCCTTCTTGAAGCACGTCTGCTCCAAGGCAATCACCACAAGCATCACATTGGACCTCAAATGGCTTTGAGAAATCGGAAAGCATAAGGACTCATTCGGAGGTAAGCTTCTCTTTGAGCTTGTCAAAAGAATTTTGCTCCTTAGCAGTCCATGAGTACTTAATGTTCTTCTTTGTTAAGTCATGTAATGGTCCTGATATTTGAGAGAATTTTACTATGAAGTGTCTATAGTATGCACACATACCAATAAAGCTTCTTAGCTCATGTAGATTCCTTGGGTTAGGCTATGCTTTTATTACTTCCAACTTTGATGGATCGGTACGGGTACCATCTTGAGAGATAATATGACCCAAGTATTGAATCTCTTGAAGGAAAAATTCACTCTTCTGTTGATTGATAAAAAGCTCGTTCTTCCTCAAAGCTTGAAAAATCACCTGGAGATGTTGATTGTGTTCCTCCAAGGACTTGGAGTAGATGATGATATCTTTAAAGAACATTCCAGTGAATTTGTGGTAGGTTATAAAGATTTTCTCCATTAAACGATTGAACGTGGCTAGTGCATCAGTCAAGCCAAAAGGCATGACTAGATATTCATAAAGACCAAACGTTCTACAAAACGTGGTCTTTAGGATATCTCATTCACTATCCTTATATGATGATAACCAATTTTAAGGTCAATCCTACTGAAGTAGGTAGAGCCTTGTAGCTTATCAAACATGTCTTCTACCCGAGGCACAAGAAATTTGTTTTTGATAATGATATGGTTCAGTGCTCGATAGTCCACACACATACGATATGTACCATCTTTACTTTGCACTAATAGGACTGGAGAACAAAAGGGAGAGGAGCTAGGCCTCACCATCCCTTTGTCTACCAATTCTTCTACTTGCCTCATGATCTCCTTATTGAGCTTGGGAAACTTGATAAGGAGGCTTGTTAGGCAGTGAGCTTCCTGGTAGGAGCTCAATTCGATGGTCTCGTTTTGAAGGTAAGTCCATAGAGATATCATTGATGAACACATCTTGGAATCCATTTAGAAAATTAGACAAGTCTAACTCTTGTTGATTCATACCATTTACATTTGATGAAACATTAGGATCTATTAGGGACTCTTTGACAAAAATCATGTACGCAAAAATTGAGCTTTTCATTGATTTATCAAAAGCAGGAGAATTTACAAGTGGTATAGTACGACCAGATTCACTAGCATCTATATACATACTCTTTTCCCTGTAGGTGAAGTAGATTCTCCTTTCAAGGAACTTCATGTTGGCAGCCATGCAGTTGAACCATGGTGCCCCTAGGATAACTTCCTCATGTTGGAGAGGAGAGATGAAAAAGTCTTCTTTGTCAACGTAGCTTCGGACATGAAGCCTCAACTTTCCAATCAAGGGTGTAATAGAGGCTTGCTGTCCCTTGAAAGCTGTATTGACAGTTACAGTATCTCCCATTTTGAAAGCTTGAATGCCCAACTTGGTGGCCAACTTCATTGATATGAAGTTGCAAGTAGAGCGAGGGTCAAACAAGATAAAGGCATCATGTAATGGAAATGGCCTATGAACTTTGAGGATAGTGGAACTAAGAGAATTAGAGTGAGCATTTTTTGTGAGATTACTTTGAGAACTTGGAGGGTGAACTTAATTGATGGTAGCAACATAAACATAGCACTTAATTAACTTGACATGAACAATACTTTTGCGAGAGAGAGAGAGAGAGAGAGAGAGAGAGAGAGAGAGAGAGAGAGAGAGAGAGAGAGAGAGAGATTATTAGAGAACATAATAATAGATGAGGACCAGATTTACTTGGAGCCGGTCCCCGCTCCAAAAGGCGTTTGTATTATAGATTCTCCCATCAAGAGAGACTTTGTTACAATACAATCTTTGTGTTCCTTGTGACCTTAACGATGCTATGAAGATGAAAAGATTCATGCATCATGAGCTTAACATAAACTTTGCAAAAAGCATTAACTATCCCAAGCCTCAGTCCCAAGGCCTCAAACACCTTCGAAGGTGGAGAGAGCTAGCGGGGAATGAGGGTAGGGAAGAGGGAGAAGAAACATTCCATAGGAGAAAGAAACAGTTCCTCACTTCATCACTCTTCTTGCTTAGCATAGCATAATAGCATAGTAATGAAGATGAAGAATATGGCAAGCTTAAGCATTGAAGCATGGCTCTTGGTTGGATTTGCATTCCATAGCCAAGAGTGTTGGTGTAGGTTCTCCACTTCTCAACAAACTTGGAGAAGGAGATGGAGCTCTTGCATTTTGCACTCCACACAATGAGAGAATGTGTGTGTGTGTGTGTGTGTGTGAGAGAGTATACCCTCCCTCTCATGCTTGGCCCACACCTCTCTCTCTCTCTCTCTCTCTCTCTCTCTCTCTCCTCTTTCTTGTATTATTTTATTATTTCATTTGGACATGTGTCTTCTTTTTTCTCTTTGAGAGAAAGAACTTAATTATTTATTTTTATGTATCTAAATTCTCATTGGACCCCTTTAAAACCTAACCAATAGCATTCAAGTACATCATGAGATCCACATGTGGAGGATCATTTGAACATGTGTCTTTTATGCTTATTACGTCATTTGTTTGAATTGAATACTTCAAGGACTTAGTAAATCAAGCAAGCATGTGTCTTTTATGCTTCTTAAGTCATTTGTTTTGAATTGAATACTTTAAGCCTTAGTCAATCAAGCATGGACGTTCATGCCTCTTGAGAATTTATCTTTGAATTTAACATTTCAAAAACCTTAGTCATTTAAGCATAAAAATCACCTCAAGCTTTGGGCAAGGTTCCCACAACCACTTTAAACGTCTTAGCACCTCATGCTTGGGTACGATTCCCACCTCGAGGTTAGCCCTAGCTTGCGTAAGGTCAAAGGACTTTTTAACACTAACTTTTGGAGGTCTTTAATGAAACTAACCCTAAGGTCTTTTAAGTCCATTAGGTATCATTGCTCTTTGACAAACCATCTCTCATTTGGACCCCTTTACCATTGGCCACGTGTTGAGATAGATCCATAAGCACATGTCTATATTCTAACCCTTTTTCCTATTTATTATCCCACATTAAATGATCAATTTAATATGAGAAAATCATTTGGGTTGATTAGATCTTAGATTTTAAGACATACCTCTCTCTTGAAATCATATTCGTCCATGACTATGAGGTAAAAGAGATAAAGCCATAGTCATTAGTCAATTTGTCTTAGTGGGTAGAGGATCCCTTTTTACCCTATGACATCATTCCAAGATGGATGACTAATCCATTTGGTGCTTGGGAGACATAGCTGCCGCAACCATGTCTGGTCTTTAGTCCATTTCAACCTCCCAAGTAGAGTGACAAATTCTACATGGTGTTTGAGAGACGTCGTCATCACAAACATGATTCTTAGTATGCATTCTACTTAAATTTGTGCACAATAAAGAGTCTAGAATTGTCTTATAAGACAAAAACATTGATCATTTAAAAGAAACATTTGCATCTGCTTACTCTAATGTAGCAATGTAAGCGTTGACAAGGTTCATATTATCCTTAAGCTAGATTCCTTGCATCCATCTAGCATCTTCAAAAGGATAATTTTTGAACTTAATAAGATACGTCGGATAATCTTACCATGTCGTAGTACCTTATCCTCATGCCGAAGGATAGCTTTGGGTTGTATCACCTCTTCTTGGTCTTCGATTTTGAGAGAGTCTTCAATAATTGGTTCATTTGGAGGCTCTCCTTTGTAGAGCTTAAGTAGGCTCACATGAAAATCATTGTGTATGAGCCAATGGTTAGGCAACTTGAGTTGATAAACCACCTTATTGATTGGCTTCAAAATTTAAAAAGGACCATAGTATCTTTTTGCTAGTTTAGCATAATACTTTTGATGGCACGTAGGATTTTTGCTCGTCGTTTGCCTCAATCAAGCCTTAGGAAACTTAAGTAAGACCCAATCATTTTCCTTGAACGTTAAGGCCCTTATGGATAGACTTGGGTAATCCAAAGATAAAATCCATGGATATTCTCTCCCATGGTGAATTAGGGATTAGCAATGGATGGAGTAATCCAGGTTGCTTCCCTCTATCATACTTGGTCTTTTGGTATACCACACATTTTGAAACATACTCTTGTATGTCCACTTTCATGGTAGGCCAATAAAAGTACGTCTCTACTCCTTGAGGAGTAGGCTGAATGCCTCTATGCCCGCATAGGGAGGAGCATAGGATTCATACATGACTTTCTCATGAAGGGAGTGGGTTACACATAGCCTATTGCCATGGAGAAGATAACCATCCTGTAAGGTGAATGGTTCCTCTTTCTTCCCTAAAGCAAGGGCTGACATTATGTCTTTAAAGTCAGGGTAAGTAGCATACTCATCTATCATAAAAGATAGATCATTGTGAGTTACTATAGACACAACATTAACTATTGGTCATCGTGAAAGTGCATCAACCAATTAATTGTGCTTACCAACAATGTGAGCAATGTGGGAATGAGATTGAGAAGAAAATTTGCCCACCTCATTTGTTTGTCGGAAAGCCTTGTTTGCGTCATGAAGTACTTGAGACTTTGATGGTCTGTTTGTAATATGAATGGAGTCCCCAATAGATAGTGCTTCCATGTGTCTAGGGCATGTAGAACAACTAAAAGCTCTTTCTCATAAATGCCCAAGACATGTTCATCCGCATTGAGCCTTCGCCTCTAATATGCTATGGCATGCCCTTCTTGAAGCAAGACTACTCCAAGGCAATCACCACAAGCATCACATTGGACCTCAAATGGCTTTGAGAGATCCGGAAGCATGAGGAGTGGTTGAGAGGTAAGCTTCTCTTTGAGCTTGTCAAAAGTGTTACCATATACATGTGGTAGTGATGTGTGTGAACACACTAGGAACGTTGGGGCATTTTTTCCCTCTTTAGGAGGTTTTTTCCCCCGTGCATTGTATATACGCCCATCACTCTAGGGCTATCCATCTTTCCATTGCACACTAAGTTACACACTCTCAATCGTGTGTGCCTTGGGCTTCCTTCGTCTTCTCCAAGATGTGTGTGTTTCTTTGCAACCCTAATTTCTCTGCAACCCTAATTCCAACAATTCGTATCAGGGGTCGCGTCCTTCCGGGCTTAGTCGCCAGCTGCTCCAGTATATGCCTTTTCAGTTTCTCCACTTTCAGTGAGCTTTGGTGAGCGTTCGCAGGTGGATAAATACTTCGGGATGCCTTGTAGAGCTTGGTCTGCTCAGATTTTTGATTTGGGCTCATTTCGGCCTCCGTTTCCACTACGGGCTGGTCTGCACAGGCAATTTTGTCATTTTGTGCAAAAATTCTGTCACTGCCGTTTTCTGCATAACAGGTGGCTTATAGTCTTCTACGGTTTGTGCCATATAGCACGTGTTTTTCTCGCTCCGTTTCTCCAATTTTGGGACAGTTTTCACATTGGTGCAGCATTTACCATGGCTGACAACAACAACACAGATGTGTTCAAGATGTTTGCTGCTGAGGACGGGTTGGATGGGGACAAGTACCCTATGTGGGCTTATATGATGCAACACGTTCTTGTGTCAAAGAGCGCCTGGAATATTGTGCAGGGCATTGATGTGCATCCTGGTTCTGAGGATGTAGGCGATATTGAGGATATTGCAAGTCTTGCTGCAAGGATTGCTGCTGTTAGAGTTGTTTTGCCTACGGTAGAACAAGCTCGTTGGGATGTTAAGGATGCACAGTCTCATGCATTGATTGCGTTGTCTGTGAAGCGCACCATTGTTCCTCACATACATTCAATAAAATCTGCAAAACAGGCTTGGGATATTTTGGTTGGTCTTTATGCAAGTCGCAATGAGGCTAAAATTGCTTTGCTGCGTAAAGATCTGGAGTCGAAGATTATGCATGAGGAAGATGATATGGACACTTTCCTTGCTAGTGTCAAGGATATCAATGAGCAACTTATTTCTGCAGGCGAAGTCATTTCAGACAGTTTCCTTGACGTGCAGACTGTTCTTGATACCTTACCAGATTCTTACCAGACTTTTGCTAGTACTTGGAGACTTATGACCCAAGGAAATCCTGAAGTTGTCAAGTTTGATGCATTATGCACATTGCTGTTGTTGCAAGAGTCACTTTCCAGAAAGAACAGGACTAGGCAGCGTGCAGTTGAACAGGCTTTTATTGCTTCTCAAAGAAAGGGTGGTAACAACAATGCAGCCACTTCTTATGGTTCTGCTGCGAGCAGCAAAAATATTGTTCCACTACAAATGCAGCCATTGTCGAGTCTTCTGTAAAAGGAGACTGTAATGCTGATGTTGATGCAGAATCGGCTTTTAGTGCAGAGTGCACTTACAATCCTGCTGTCCATGATGCATGCTTGTCAGTTTTGCTGCAGATTCATATGTGTGGTATTTCGACAGTGGTGCTACAAAGCACATTACCTCACATCGTGAATTGTTTACCTCTCTTGAGTTTGTCCCTCATGGGAATTCAGTCACTTGTGCCAACAATGCCTCTTATCCAGTTCAGGGAGTTGGAAAGATTGTGCTTACTGCTACTAATGGCAGTTCTTTCACACTTGTTGATGCACTTTATGTACCTGGGATCAAGAAGAATCTCTTGTCTGTATCCGCACTTGCTAGACTTGCACTTGTAGTCAAATTTGTGGATGACAGATGTACAGTTCATGATCTCAGTTTTGGTGATGAAATTGTTGCATCTGGCCTTTTGTGCCATGGGTTGTATAAGCTCACTTTGTATGACAAGTGTGGACAAAATTTTGCAAATGCTGTTGCAGATTCAAGGGCCATTTCAGATGCAAAACTTTGGCATGCATGTTTTGGTCATCTGAATTTTGCCAGTTTACTACGTTTGCAGAAATCTGATATGGTTGCTTCTTTGCCACCTCTTGAAGCACATGTCAAACATGTTTGTGAAGGCTATATTTTGGGTAAGATGTAGTGTTCTAAGTTTCCAAAGGATGGTTCATTTCGGGCCACATGCAGGTTGCAGCTTGTGCATAATGATGTTTGTGGGCCCATGCAAACTCCGTCCTTGGGCAATACCTATACTTTGTGACTTTCATTGATGATTATTCCAGGCATGCATGGGTATTTCCGCTTAAAGCGAAGTCCGAAGTTTTTATGTGCTTCAAACAATTTCTGGCTATGGCTGAAAATGTCTCGAAATGTACTATGGGCACCCTCCGTTCCGATCGAGGGGGGGAGTATATGTCTCATGAATTTAATGAATTTCTAGCTAGTCGTGGGATAAAACACCAATGTACAATGCCTTATACACCTCAGCAAAATAGTGTTGCTGAGAGGAAAAATAGGTTACTTACGAAAATGGCCACTTATGTACTTAACAGGTGTCCTACGAAAGCTTTGCAGTCTAGTGCTCCATATGAAGCATGGCATGATAGAAAGCCTTCTATTGAGCACATGCATATTTTTGGCTGTTTGGCATATGCTTTGGTGCCACAAGTGCAACGCAGAAAATTGGATGATAAGGCTGTCAAATGTATTTTTTTTGGTTATAGTGCTGAAAGCAAAGGTTACAGGTTGTATTATCCGCAAACAAAACGTATTCTGGTTTCACGGGATGTAGTGTTTGTGGAAGATTCTGTTCAGCCCTTGCTGTCATGTACTAGAGACAGTAATGTAAGCTCACAGGACATTTATGACACTTTGTCGCCTCTTTTCAGTGGTGGAAATACGAATGTTCGTTCCAATGAGGCAAATGTACAGCCTATGGGGGTTTCTGAAAATATTCTAGATCAGCCTATTGATGTACATGATGTACTTGATGAGGAAAGGGCTGAAAATGAGCAGGCTAGAGGTATGCCAAAATGGCTGGTGCACACTTTGCGTGACAGTAAATTGGATGCACCTTTCTCTAGTTGTACTCATTCAGGCTCTCGCCATGCATCTTATGCATCAGATTGTTATGCTTTGGCTGTGTCTAGCTTACATGATGTTGAGGAGCCTCTGTCTTTTGATGAAGCACAGAATTCAGAAAATTGGATGACTGCCATGCAATCAGAATATGATGCACTCATAGAAAATGACACATGGACTTTATGTGATTTGCCTCCTAGCAAAAAGGCCATTGGTACGAAGTGGGTTTACAAGTTGAAACGCAAGTCGGATGGTGAGATTGATCTCCATAAGGCTCGACTTGTTGCAAAGGGTTATGCACAGCAAAAAGGCATAGATTATGAAGAGACTTTTGCTCCCACTTGTCGTATGATTACTGTGCGTTTTCTATGTGCATTTGCAGCTCATTTTTGTTGGGATGTACATCAATCAGACATTGTTACTGCTTTCTTGAATGGTGATATATTTGAGGAAGTTTATGTAACGCAGCCTCGCGGGTTTGTCATAAAAGGAGAAGAGGACAAAGTGTGCAAATGTAACAAGGCTTTGTATGGGTTGAAGCAATCTCCTCGTGCTTGGTATGAGAAAGCTGACACTCATTTGGTCAAACAAGGCTTTCGTAATAGTCCAACAGAAAGCACATTGTATGTAAAGCGTGAGGGTGATGTACTTCTCATTGTGGTTCTTTATGTTGATGATTTGCTGATCACTGGACCAAATGAAAGACATATTGCTGAATTTAAGGCTGATTTGAATGCTACTTTCAAGATGAATGATTTGGGGTTGTTGCATCATTACTTGGGTATACAGTTTAAGCAATGTGATGTTGGTATTGCCTTGTGTCCGAAAAGTTACATAGAGACATTGCTATGTAAGTTTGGACTTGAGGATTGCAAACCTATTGCCACTCCCATGGAAACAGGTTTGAAGTTGAGTCTACATGATGCTGGCGATCCTGCTGATGTCACTCTTTACCAAACTGTTATTGGCTGCCTCATTTCTGTATGCAACACGAGGCCGGATATTCAGTTTGCAGTCTCACAGGTCAGTAGATTGATGCATAGCCCAGGGTCTAAGCATTGGCAGGCTGTCAAGAGGATTTTCCGCTACCTTAGTGGCACTTTACATCTTGGCTTGTTTTATCCCAAGGGGGGATCATTGCCGCCAGACTTACATGCTTTTTCGGACTCAGACTGGGCTGGTTGTTTTGACACGCGAGTGTCCACAAGTGGTTTTTGTTTCATGCTTATCAGTTCATGTATATCATGGTTGAGCAAGAAGCAACCTACAGTGGCCACTTCGAGTAGTGAGGCCGAGTACAGGGCAGTCTTCACAGCTACGGTTGAGTGTGTATGGCTCAGACGCCTTATGGCTGATATGGGTGTTGGATAGGACACTGCCAACACCATCTACACTGACAGTCATTGCGCATTGGCAGTTGCGAGGAACCTTGTTTTTCATGCTTGCACAAAGCACATTGAGGTGCATTACCACTATGTCAAAGAGAGGCTCTCAGCAGGAGAGATCAGCTTGGCTTATGTGCCAACACAGGACAACCTTGGAGATCGTTTCACAAAGGCATTGTCTCGTGAGAAGCTTGAAGCTTTCTGCAAAGCTTTGGGCTTACTCATGTGCCAGCTCTCGTTCACCGCATCACTCCAGGGGGAATTTGTTACCATATACATGTGGTAGTGATGTGTGTGAACACACTAGGACCACCGGGGCATTTTTTCCCTCTTTAGGAGGTTTTTTCCCCCGTGCATTGTATATACACCCATCACTCTAGGGCTATCCATCTTTCCATTGCACACAAAGTAACACAGTCTCTATTGTGTGCCTTGAGCTTCCTTCGTCTTCTCCAAGCTGTGTGTGTTTCTCTGCAACCCTAATTCCAACAAAAATCTTTTTGCTCCTTAGCAATCCATGAATACTTAACGTTCTTCTTTGTTAAGTCATGTAATGGTCCTGCTATTTGAGAAAAATTTTCTACGAAGCATCTATAGTATGCACACATACCAATAAAGCTTCTTAGCTCATGTAGATTCCTTGGATTATGCCATGCTTTTATTACCTCTAACTTCGATGGATCCATACGGATACCATCTTGAGAGATAATATGACCTAAGTATTGAATCTCTTGAAGGAAAAATTCGCTTTTCTTTTGGTTGAGAAAAAGCTTGTTCTCCCTCGATGCTTGAAAAATCACTTGGAGATGTTGCTTGTGTTCCTCCAAGGACTTGGAGTAGATGATGATATCATCAAAGAACACTCCAATGAACCTGCGTTAGGGTCTAAATATTTTCTCCATCAAACGATTGAATGTGGCAGGTGCATTGGTCAAGCTAAAAGGCATGACTATATATTCATAAAGACCAAACGTTGTACGAAACGTGGTCTTTAGCATATCTTCTTCCACTATCCTTATTTGATGATAGCCACTTTTAATGTCAAAACTACGGAAGTAGGTAGAGCCTTGTATCTTATCAAACAGATCTTTTACATGAGGTACGAGAAATCTATTTTTGATAATGATAGGGTTTAGTGCGCGATAGTCCACACGCATGTGGTATGTTCCATCTTTCTTTTACACTAAAAGGATTGGAGAACAAAAGGGAGAGGAGCTAGGCCTCACCATCCCTTTGTCTACCAATTCTTGTACTTGCCTCATGATATCCTCTTGTTAAGCTTGGGAAACTCGATAAGGAGGTTTGTTAGGCGATGAGCTTCCTGATAGGAGCTCAATTCGATGGTCATCATCCCCTCATTTTGGAGGTAATTCCATAGGGATATCATCGATGAACACATCTTGGAATCCTTTTAGAAAGTTAGACAAGTCTAACTCTTCTTGATTCCTACCATTCACCTTTGATGAAACATTAGGACCTTTTAGGGACTCTTTGACAAAAATCATGTACGCAGATACTGAGCTCTTCATTGATATATCAAGGGCAAGAGGATTTACAAGTGGTATAGTACGACCAGACTCATTAGCATCTATATACATGTTCTTTCCCCTATAGGTAAAATAGATTCTCCTCTCAGGGAACTTCATGTTAGCAACCATGCGATCAAACCATGGCGACCCTAGGATAGCAGGTCCTCGATCTCTGGTGGGTCTTCAATAGTTGGTTCTTGAGGTGGCTCTCCTTTGTAAGGCTTGAGTAGGCTCACATGGAAAGCATTGTGTATGAGCCAATGGTTGGGCAACTTGAGTTGATAGGCCATCTCATTGATTTACCTAAGAATCTGGAAGGGACCATAGTACATTTTTGCTAACTTAGCATAGTACTTTTGGTGTCGCGTAGGATTCTCGTTCGTCGTGTGCCTCAATCGAGCCTTGGGAAATTTGAGTAAGACCCAATCATTTTCTTTAAAGGTTTGGGCTCTTCTGTGCTTGTCAGCAGCAGCCTTTTGTCTTTGCTGTGAGATAGAGATAGCATCCTTAATATTTTGGAAAGATTCTTACAGGTCTCGGCTATACTCATCTGTAGCGAAGATCTTCTCGTGTACCTTAAGTAGCAAGGGACTTTTTGATGTTCCCTCAATTACCTCAAAAGGTGCTTTTCCCGTGGAAGTATGTACAATGTTATTGTAGGCATACTCCACTAAGGGTAAGTACTTCTCCCATTGGGATCTTTGATCTACTTCCGTTACATAGGCTTTTAGTAGATCGAGAATTGTTATGTTAGCTATTTCACATTGACCATCCGTTTGCGGGTGATAGGCCGAAGAGAAGTTTAGCCTTGTTCCTAAATTCTCAAAGAGACCCTTCCAGAAGTAACTGGTCATTCTAGGATCTCTATCAATTCACTTTTCTTTCGATTAACATAAAGTTTATTCTCTCTTAGAACTTGAAATATTACCTGGAGGTGTCGCTTGTGTTTGTCTAATGAATTGGAGTAGATGATGATATCATCAAAGAACACTCCAATAAAGGTTTGGTGAGGCCTGAATAGCTTCTCCATCAAGCGGTTGAATGTGGCTGGTGCATTGGTCAAGACAAAAGGCATGACAATGTATTCATAAAGACCAAACGTCGTGAGAAATGCGGTCTTTACAATGTCTTGATCAACTATCCTTATTTGATGATAGCCACTTTTTAGGTCAATCCTATTGAAGTAGGTGGAGCCTTGTAGCTTATCAAATAGGTCTTCTACCCGTGGAACGGAAAACCTATTTTTGATAGTGATCCTATTTAGTGCTCTATAGTCAACACACATACGATATGTGCCGTCTTTCTTTTGCACTAGTAGCACTGGAGAACAAAATGGAGATGAGCTAGGCCTAACCATGCCCTTCTCAACTAACTCATGCACTTGCCGCATAATCTCCTCTTGTTGAGCTTGAGAAACTCTATAAGGAGGTTTGTTAGGCGGTGAACTTCCTGGAAGAAGTTCAATTGCATGGTCATCATTGCCTCGTTTAGGAGGTAGCTCACAAGGGATGTCGTCAATAAAAACATCTTGAAACCCCTTGAGAAAATTGGATAACTCTAATTCCTTTTGATTGTGTATATTTTCTTTTGCTAAAACATTAGGTTCATTTTGAGAGTCTTTAACAAAAATCATGTACACAGAAATAGAGCTCTTTATTGACTTGTTGAAAGCTTGTGTATGTACAATGGGTATAGTGTGACCCATTTCCTTAGCATCTATATACATATCTTTTTCCCTGAACTTAAAGGAGATTCTCCTTTCAGGGAATTTAACATTGACAGCCATGCAATCAAACCATGGTGCCCCTAAGATTACATCCTCATGCTTGAGAGGAGAGATAAAGAAGTTCTCTTTGTCCACATAGCTTTGGACATGGAGCCTCAATTTCTCAATGAAGGGAGTGACTAAAGCTTCTTGCCCCTTGAAAGCACCGTCTGCGGGTAGGACATCTCCCATCTCGAAGGTTTGTATGCCTAGCTTGGTGGCCAACTCTATAGATATAAAATTATGAGTAGAACCGGGGTCAAAGAGAATAAAAGCATCATGTTCTCTTACCTTTCCCCAAGCATGGCATAGAGGAGATCCTTTGTGGTGAGTTTCCTCCTCTTGGATTTTGACCAAGGTAGCTCTAGGAGGATCATGGCGGTTGTTCTTTTGGGGACAAGCGCGGTACACATGCCCTTGTTCGCCGCACTTGAAACATCGGTTATCCTTGCAATAATGCTCAAGCTCTTCAGGAGAGAGTTTATTTTTGCCTTTATAAACTCCCTTCTCTTTAGCTTTGTTGGAATTTCCCTTAGGAGACTTTTGGACATTGTCCTTCCCCTTAGGCTCATTGGAACCCTTGTTTTCAGGGGGCTTAGAATTCCTCTTAGCCCCTGTTTGGAAATTGATTCGAGAGGCCACCATAGTATGATGTATTACTGACTGATACGGTGCGTGGCCTTTGATAGTTGACATACTCTGCCATTTCTTCGGTTAAGCCCGCACAAAATTGCTGCTTTTGCTCTCCAAAATCCAACTTTTTGAAGAAAGTGGCTTTGAGTTGTAGGTCCCAAAACTTGTCTACATATTTGTGGATGGATTGATAGGGAGAGAGCTTTAAGCTTTGCCATTCGGCGGTGGCCAAAAACTACTTCATAATGGAAGATCTTAAAGCTTTCCATGTTCGTGGAGCTTCACCGTTGGCCCGTAGGCTAGACCACCATTGTCTGGCGGACTTTTGAAAGTGCATAGCTACATGGCGTAGCTTAGAGGACTCCGTGAAGCCCTCATCTCCAAACGCTACATCGAATTGTTGGATAAAGGCCAAGACTTTGTCCGTAGCACCAAAAGTGCCATCGTAGGTAAGGAAAGAGATGCTCTTCCCTCCCTCTTTGAACTTCTTGAGCTTGGATGACCTCTTCCACGTGGCATAGGATTTCCTATGGCCTCTTCTTTTTGATGGTTCAAAGGTTGCACCATCACTTTCTTCAGAAGAAGAAGAATTTGAGGAAGATGGAGACGAGGGTGACCTCTTTCTCGCCTTTTTCTTGCCTTGATCTCCGTTGTCTTGACCATCACTTTCATAATAGGAAGAGGATGAAGAAGATGGAGAAGAGGGTGTCCTCTTTCTCGTCTTTTTCTTTTCTTGCTTTTTGTCATCCCTCTTTGAAGTATGGTGTGGAGAAGTATGCGACGGTCTTCTCCTTTTTGGAGGTGATGGAGAGCGTTTAGCCCTCCGTCTTCGTGGAGCCATCTCTACTGAGGTGGCGGGAGACTCACTTCTTTTTCGTTCGTTTGGTGGAGGCTCTTGAATTCTCCTTTGAGAAGGAGATGCATCATCAAGGAGCAAATTTATGAGCCCTTCATAGGGATCCTCTTCTTCTTCCCGAATCGGAGAGAGACCTCTTTTGGAATTCTTTCAAGGAGGCTTCCTAGGTGTTCTCTCATCATGGTGGGGAGATTGGAGAATCCCATGAGCACGAAGCTGCCGTTGCACTTCACTTTGGAGGGATGGATTGCCCATGGCTTGTTGAAGCCTAGAAACAAGATAGTTAACAAGCATCGGGGCATCATTAGTAGCTTGCTCATTAGCAAAATCAAAGTTATCAACATTAATTTCACCCTCTTTACTATTGTTAGCCATTCTAACAACTTCTAGGTGTAAACTTTTTAGGTGTACCTTGACACTTCAAGCCCTAGTTGCTACTCCTCTTTACCCCTTTCGAAAAAGCACTCAAGCTACTGTACCCATGGCTCGAATATCATTAATTGCAAGGAATAGAAGAGAGGGTCGTTCAACACCAAAACAGCACCGGCTCCTGTCAAGCTTCTAAGCCGTAGGCAAGCCCCGTAGGACGCCACTATTAAGACCATAGCTCTCGATGATGATGCCCCGTTAACTGCACAAAGGCAGGCGCACTGCAAGGTTGAAAAATCCCTATTCTACTTACTCACATGCAATTAATAGTACCAACCATTTATAGCTAGCTTGAGGACCTCCCTTCTTGAGCAAGAAAAGAGAAACCTTGTGCTCTGATACCAATGTAACATTTAATGGTCTAGTAACTTGTGTGTAGCGGAAAATAGCATGAACATAGTGAGCATTTCATTAGAATAGCTTCCTAATGAGAATAACAAGAGTGCTTGGGTGGAGAGAGCAACAAAAATCATAACACCTAGTTAGATAGCATGAAAAATACTTCAAAAGAGAGAGAAATTAAGCAATTGACAATAGTTGAGGACCGGATTTGCATGGAGCCGGTCCCCCCTCCAAAAGGCTTTGTATTATGGTTTCTCCCATCAAGAGAGACATTTTACAATACAATTTCTTGTGTTCCTTCAATACTAGCTAGTGCAACGTTGATGAAAACTTCATGCACTACCCAAAACACTTATCAAACACAACATCAATTCCCTCACTGTCTCAGACCCAAGACCTCACACACCTTCAAAGATGGTGAGAGCTAGCGGGGTATGAGAGTAGATTGAGAGGAAGAAGGAGTATTCTTACAAGAAAGATGTACATCTCCTCACATAATCACTCATATTAGTATAGCTTAGCTTAGTGATTAGCATGGTAGAGGAGATGAGCATGCATTGAAACTTGGCTCTTGGTTGGAGTAGGCCTTCCTTCTCACAAGCTTGGAGTAGGTGATAAGCTTTCCATTAAAGCTTGAGAAGGAGAGAGAATCTTCTTTACTTCACACATGAGCTAGTGTGAGTGTGTAGGTGATAATGCCTTTGAAAAATCAACCCCCTCTCTCTCTTGGTCGACCCCTCTTGCTATTTGCTCTTGCTAGCATCCTATTGGACCTCCCCAGGCTTAGCCAATGGTAATTAAGCAGCATAAGTGATAGCCTTCTGACATGTGTCCTCCTTTCCCCTTTTGTGAGAGCTTTAGGTAATTATTTAATTCAACTAAACTCTCATTGGACCCCTTTGCCTCTTGGCCAATAGGAATCAGGCAAGCCGTTGGGTTGCTGAATGCTCATTGGTCCCCTTGGGAGACTGTCCAATAGTCTTCTAGAGAGCGTAATTCTCATTGGGTCTTTTATTAAGTGTTTTTTAAATTAATTAAACTAGATTTACTCTAGCCTAATTCTCATTGGTCCACCTCCAAGGCCATCCAATAGGAATTGGGTACACCTTGTGGGCATCTGGGCTATGGAGCTGACATGTGTCCCTCATTCCCTTTGTGTAGAGGGAGCTTGTGTGTGTGTGTGTGTGAGTTTCTCTCTCATCCCCTACTTGCAAGGCTTGCCCCTTCCTATGTAGGGATTGCCAAAGACTTTTGGGACACACACAAAGCATCCAATTCCCCCAATGTTTGACCTTTGAACACGACCTTTGAATTTTGGAACCTTAGCATTTTGGAAGTCTTAATGGGCTAAAACTTAGGGTCTTTTAAGCCCATTGTTGCACATGGCTCTTTTACAGATGCCCCCCCCTTTGGATCCCTATTTTCCCTGCTTTGGATCCCTACTGTGGCCGGTCTGCTAGCTTAACCAATATTCTAGCTTTTTCTCCCCTAGCACTTCCCCATATTAAATGATTAGTTTAACATGAGAAAATCATTTAGGAGAATTAGATATTGTTTAATACATATAGGGTTAACACTCATTATATAATAACTATGGTGTACAATCTTATCGTAAGATTCTTAATTTATAATTTTGTCATACAGATATGGCAGACACGAAGCTAGCGAAACATCAACGAAAGTTCGTCTCCGAAGTGATTGTGAGACACTTTCATTACATGTCAGAGGCAGAGATTAGGCGTTGTTTAAACCCTGTCACTCCGGAGAATTTTTATCAGCTTACAGAGACTCTGACCAAGTCTGTGTTTGAGCAGCTCCAGGCAGAGTTTTGCACCAGCTATTTTTGACATAGCCCTCATGACATCAGGTGCTTTAGTAAACATGGTCAAAACAAACAATTGGGTAGATCATGAGGACCTTTCAGGAACTGAAAAATTTTGCAATTACTTCCTTGCCAAACATAGCTGAGCGCATACATCTTGTGCAACACCTTTATACAGAGTTCAAGAGCAAGGAAAAGTTAGAAAGAGCAGCAAAGCATGCAAGAGTGGAAGCCAGCTCTTTTGAAGCTACCGTTGAACCAGAAATCCTTCTTAGAACAAAGCCTACAGCGTCATCCGTTGTTGCATTAGACCTCTCTCAGCTACCACCTATTTTACACCTTTTACCCGACAAAGCTGTCTTCAATATCCAAGCTCCACAGCTGGGAGAGGGAAGATGGGCACATGTGAAGTGTGTGGGTGTCACACATCCCGCTTTCAAAGATCAAGTGTATGCTGCAAAAGTGTTCAAAGTACACTTACATGGGCCCACCATGGAGCAACAGGTCAAAGACGAAGCAACAATTTTGGATATTTCACATCGTGGTATTATCTACCCTCTTGCCATGGTGCACCACGTGGAGCGACCTATGCTCATTTCACGATTTTGGAATGGCGGCCATGTGGAGCAATGGATAAAAGAATGCATTGCAGACGGCAACCAACCTATCATTCGCGATTACGTACTCACTGCAGGAACAATAGAGCTATTCCAGGAGAATATTTTGCAGGTCATCAATGCTCTCCTCCAAACTCTGAAGTATATACATACACATAAATACCTCCACAATGATCTACACTCTCGCAATATGATGTTGCATTTTGGCGAAAAAGGTGTTTACGCCGGCATTGTGGATTGGGGTTCATGCACCAAAAAAATACGACAGCCGGTTTTCCTCGTCTACGCGATATGTAGATAGAAACTAGAAAACAATATGAGAGAGATTATCCATGGGTAGCCCCCGAATGTATATCTAGTAATCCTCCCTCCTGGACCAAAGCTATGGATATTTATTCCACGTGTCATACATGTAAACGCATTTTGAAGTGCTTACCAGACCCCCAAGAACAAAGCAAGAGACATTTTTTGAGTAATATACTTGCCCATCTTGAAAGTGGCAAGCGCGTTCACCCCAAAACCCAGCCTAATGCTTTTGATCTCTCCTTATGCTTAAATGGTGCCCATAGAGTGGGTTACAACATTGTAATGACATCTGGCTTATGACCAGTTGATGATTAATGAAAACGCAGTCTCATGATTTCATCATTGTTTTACTTTTGGTGTCAGATTTAATTTTATGTTTAATTAAGCAAAAATTCTATGTTTGTCATTCGATATACTGTCAAATTAATTGAATGGGTATTTAAAAGTAATGACATGTTCACCTGATATGCAGATATGGAAGAAGAACTCAACCACGTTGAAGCTCAGGCAATTTTTAAAGAAGAACAAGTTAGATGTGGACAAGCAGATCTTTCTAGTATTGCCAACATTGAAGAAGATGAATCTGAGCTGCAGGGCGAACCATTAACCCTTAAAGAGTGCAAAAAGCTTTGCCCTAATCACTTTGTACGCCATCAACTATTGCAAATAAGTTGCAATGCAAAAGATACAGCTCCGTTAAAGCTCTCTGATTTGCAACATAAAGGACTGGCACTTGTATTGCTGCAAAGGTTTATATGACAAGAGAGATGCCTACCAAACAACAACCAAGTAGCAATTTACTTTATCCAACAATGCTATGTTCGATATGTTTTTCTGAAGAGAGTGGATTGGTCAGATCGTCCAGGCACCGTTGGCGTTGGACGTGGACGCATTGCAGAAAAGGTGGCAGCATGCAATGCAAATAATCCAATGCCTCCTCGCAAGCATCCTATTGTTTTACTTCCTGAAGAGTCAGAAACACTAACTGAATTAGCCAGCCAAGGACAAGACCTTGCCAGCCAAGGAGAAACACCGGGCATGCTTCGTGGCCGGATTCTTGAGCTTGAAATAGACATAAGTGACGCACAAGCAAAGCTTCAACGATATGAATCATCGTATGGACCTTTGCCAGATGATACTACCACTTCACATCAAGATGTTGCTGAACCATCCCCTGAGCTAGGAATTACAGATTTTACCATAGACGAACTTATAGTAGATCTATCAAACTCATAAATCACTCAAAAGCTTTTTGTAATCTCAAAATTATATCAAACTCTTTTCGATTGAGTGATTTCCCAGAACCTTGTTGTAATTTCAAACCTACATCGGCTTTATGTAATTTTTATTCGACAAGATATTATCGGCAATTTATTATTTTCATCTGAAGAGACCACATCTCTTAATTGTGTATATATTTGAGTGTGAGTGAATATGTGTGTCTGAGAGAGAGAGAGAGAGAGAGAGAGAGAGAGAGAGAGAGAGAGAGAGAGAGAGGTTTTGATGTAAACGACAACGAGATAACACTTTCTTTCATCATATACAAAAACTTGTTGAGTAAGTATTACAATGGTACTCTCACAAATCATCTCCATCTTCAAAAGCTGCAACCATATCATCTACTTCGTCCATATCTTAGCATTCTGAAACTATCTCCCATTCCATATCATCAGCATCATCAACTTCTGCAGAAATAGCTTCATGCGTTTGGAAGACTCCATATTGCTTTTGAGAGGCTCTGGTTGCAATGTTTTGAGGCTTATGAATAAGTCTCATATTGCAAAAAACATACACCAAATTAGCAGCACGTTTAGTATGAATTCTGTTTCGCTTTTTAGTGTGCACAAAGTCTAATGCTGACCAGTTTCGCTCACAACTTCCACTTGATGCAGCTACTGATAAAACTCTAACTGCAATGTGTTGCAACTCCACTTTCTCTCCACCGTACTCCTTCCACCATGAAGGTGCACTTGTTTTGCCAATGACATCTATATGCCACAGATCCTGAAACATACCAGTTCTGTTGGCATAATCTACTCGCTGATGAAAAGCTACTTTTCCATCTTCGTGCCCTAAGAGTTGGGAGCACACTGTTTTGAAGTCGGACATAACTTCTTTGTTGTTGGCAGATTGTTGATGCATTTGAAACTTAGGATCCAATACAAAAGCAGCACCATGCAATGGCGTATGCAACTACACCCAACGCTTGTTAACAATTGTAATCATGGTAGCTTTATCCTTTGTACCAAAATTTACATTTTCTCTTAGCTTGCGTATGGCCTCTGACATATAGCAGTAGATCCGACCAAAAATAAAAGAATCTCTGTGAGTTGCTCTCAAAAGATCTACAAATGGCTTTGACACAGTTACTATTCTTTCTACATTACGCCAAAAGACTGGTGACTATTTGCGCACATCGACCAGCTGCTTCCTGATAACTTGGATACTTGCTGAGCCATCCATCCCATCTTCTGTCTATTAAGGTTTCCATTAATGCAGGCTTCAACTCTTGCAAAGCAGCAAGAACATAGTATGCCGTAGCAAACCTTGTCGCGCAAAATATTTGCAAAGCTTTATTTGGTGACTTTGTTCGAAAAAGAGCATACGAAAATTGATGCTCTTTAATGAATTTCACCACATGATTTGCATCCAATAAAGTTTGCTTCACACATGCCATTTTACCAATATCTTTTAAAAGAAAATTTAGAGTGTGAGTTGCACATGGTACCCAAGAAATCTCCGGATACTTGACTTGAATTGCTCTTCGTGCTGCTTTGTAGTTGGCCGCATTATCTTTGACAATAGCAGTCACATTCTTTGGTCCACCTGCCTTTGCAATTGCACGCTCATACACCCCTGCTAGGTAGGTGATAGTCTTCTCTTTCAATGAGTTGTCAATTGCTTCCACGAACATAGCCCCTCTAGGGTTAATAAGGGGGGTGGTTATGGAGCGAGCTCAATGGAGAGAGCTTTCCCCACCCCCCCCCCACCACCACCACCACCACCACCACCTCTACCTCCCATTGCGGCCCCTTACCACCCATGACAACCAACACCCTAGTCCACCACCGGTGGTTGGTGGTGTTAGCTCACTACCACCATCTTCCACTCCTCCTCCTACCACCACCGCCCATTGCCGCCGGTTCTCCTCCTAGTACTCTTCCTTCTAGTGGGCTACTCAAGGACCTCCTCTCTCTCTCTCTCTCTCTCTCACACACACACACACACACACACACACACACACACACACACACACACACACACACACACACACACACACATGTCTCTCTCTTCCCCCTCCACCCAACACACTCTCTCTTTCTCTCCCTCTCCCTCTCAAGAACATGCTCATGGTGGCCAATGGAATACTAATTAGGCATGAGATATGCGATAGGAGAGTAAACCTAATGAATATTCCTAATGATAATCAAGGAATGCTAATTACTAACACACAAAATTGCAAAAGATCCCACTTAGACCCTCCACACCTAGGCCAAAAATTGCATTCAAACTCACAGACACCCACTACTCGAGCTTAGAAAGCCTTGCATGTATGTGCAACAATCTTGTCAAAAAGCTTCTACTTCTTGTTGAGAAACTTTTGTAACAGACGAGACAATACTATAAAGTGGTGGAAATACTTTTTAACTCCAGTGCGTCTGCCACCTCATGACCAACAACACCTCGTGCTGGGTAAACACCTTTCCCTCATTCGACCCTCGCCTAGAGCAACGTTCGTGCGGATGGTTGGTTAACCACGATGCAAAATTGGTTTTGAGACTTGTTTCTTAATTCCTTTTGAGAATCTCGTCTTTCAATGTAACTGCCCAACTAAGACCACATCACACATCCTATTGCATGACATTGCATGTGTGTGCGTGTGTGTGTGTGTGTGTGTGTGTGTGTGTGTGAGTGAGAGAGAGAGAGAGAGAGAGAGAGAGAGAGAGAAGAAGAAGAAGAAGAAGAAGAGATAGGGAAGAGTTGCACCATGGCTACTTGGGGGAAAGACTTCTCCAATTCATCATTATAGTAGCAAGGCACATTTCTCGTACTCTTGCAAACATCCCATGTACCCTTTCATTTTTGGAAGGGAATACACTATCATCATGTTTCTCTTTTCAACGGAATACGCTATCATGACGGTGAAGAATACAGTAGCGCATTTCTCTTTTATGCTGCAGCCAATAAAATCGTTCCATCCCAACTTCATTATCGTTCTCCATTTCCACCCCATAGTGCAACAAGTTCAAGGTGCGACTCATCTATCCGATGAGTTTTGAACTCAAGACGGTTTCCCCGGGGGCGAGAGAGTCGCCAGTGTATGTGTACACAAAAATGCTGCGATTTGAAGATCGTAGCCTCCATGGAGCGCTCCCGCTTGCTCCGTCACGCTGGTCGCAAGCATCAAACCCACAGGCTCAGCGTCGTATATGTCTTGAGCTCGGTTTTTCTCTTTTGCATGCTTCTTATCTTTCATTCCAAACTTTCTGCCGCACATGCTAGCAGTCTAGCTCGTCTCTTCAGCTCTCCCATCAATCAGTGAGCGCCTGATTTTACCTCACTGAAGCTGAGAAACAGGATGATCATCAGAAAAATGGCAGAGAGGAAGCTTGGGAAGAGGAACGGATCTCAGTTTTCAAAGCAGGGAGGGGTGAAAGATGCAGATAGTGGTATAGAAATTGAAGCTGTTGCTGATTTGGGCATGGAAAAAGCTTTTAAGAGGGGCAGCATGACTATTGGAAAAGTTTTTCCAGGGGATCAAGGTATAGCACAACCTATCAAAATGCATGCATCCGTAATACAAACCCTACCAAGATGGGACCCTCTTGAAAGTATAGGCGACAGAAGAGAGATGGGTATTGTTAAAAGAGACAAGTCCAGACAGAAGAGCCCAATATTCCCAGTAGTGCACTGTTGTTAGTGGGAGTCGTTTAGTGGGCTGCTGGCCGAGGACTGTTGGTTGTCCTGGTACTTCTGTACATGAGATGAGCGAAGAGCTCTATTAATGAAGTTGGGGGACGTATGCAAGCTGGGAGCCTGGGAGGGCAATTTTTATTTTTTTTTAACGAACCAAAAAAAAGGAGCAATAGCGATATCGCTATTGCTGCCCTTTTTTTTTGGCTTTTTTAAAGACAAAAATAAATGGAGCAATAGCGATATCGCTATTGCTCCTCTACTCTACGTTTTTTTCCTTCTGAGTAAGCTCGTCTACGCATGCCTTGATCCCAAGTAATCTCTCTCTCTCTCTCTCTCTCTCTCTCTCTCTCTCTCTCTCTCTCGCGAACTGGCAAGCGGTCAAGGAAGCACACAAAAAGAAAACGTAAGTCTGTCTCCGAGCAGCACCACCCCTCGCGAGGCTAATACATGCACCCGCCTCCATCAATAGCATGTCTGCATCAATATCGTCTGCATCGTCCCTTTTTTTTTCCCTTTCTTGCCCAGCCCATCAATCAACGTGCTGTATGTCACTGCGCTAGGTTCAACTTGATTGTTCGTTATAGGTATTGAAGGCAATCGGGTGATGCCAGCGCAATGCAATAGGCAAGCTTGACAACATAGACACACTCATGTTAGCATGACTTTGTTTCAAAGAGCATTCTGGTGGCATTGCAGCACTATTTGCCAAGTCCCTTCCATACTCTGCTGCTTGTATAATTGCATCAGTAGGGTTTGACTGACCTTGAAGATCAAGGAATTTACATCTTGTTTGTGAGCATTTCACACAACATTCTTGTCTTTCAGAGTTGGTATAGTGGATTCACTGCAAACAGAGATGGGAAGTTGATCCCTTTGAAACCAAAACCTGCATTTGTGCCCTTGCATTCAAGTTGCGTGGTATTGAGAAGCAATGCTCCAAGGCTGGAGTCCATGCATTCTGGAGTGACTCAGGCTCAGTCATGCCGGCATCTTCCTCGACTTCACATTTCAAATGGTTTATGATGCATTCAAGCTTCTTTAGGATTTTGTGGCCTGCAAAATGAGACAAAACCCACAAATGTTGCGATTTTGCAATCAAGACAGTGTCTAAGCTTGTAGTATGCACTTACCAAGCTTTTCTAGCATGGAACTGTCATCTGGGATGAATATGAAAATCCTACTCTCCTTCACAATAATGTGAGGTTTTGGGCCAAAAAGATTTGGAAAACTGTCTTCTGAGGCATTGCCAATAGGTATTGTTGGTGCACGTCCATCGTTGAAACTTCTCTTTCTAGCAGCTGTCTCCCTGGAATCTAGACAAGAAGGCAAGGGCATAAAATTGGTCTCAATACACCAAAACTCGATCGCCGTGCTGGTTTGAGAGAGCATAGGATATCTTGTGGCCAATGTATAAGGAGGCGCGAGGTCAAAGGCAGAGCCATTAGGCAGCTCAAGTGAGGACACAAAAATTTAAGTCATGGCCATTGATGTGTTACACAACATGCCAGGTACAGTTTCCAGAAGGTGTCATTAAGGGGAGACAAGGAAAAGTTGCAACCACCTTGCAAGCTTGGTCCAGTCAAAATCTCACTAGGATGAAAAGTTTCCAAGACCTTTCTTGTCCCCTAACCACACCACAAAAGAGCCTCAGTGATTGTTGCTCGAAAGCTTGTGCTAAGCAATGACATTTCTTCAAGGAACAAAAATGTAAATAAGGCACCTTCATGAACAAGTGATCTGCCTCTATTGCTCCAAGATTCCGGTAAAATGGGTAGAGAAGCTGTTCACAATCCTTTTCTTGAGTCTTTCAATTGCACTAGTTGGTACACCATTTCATACTGCATACACTCTGACATCAATCTAAAAGAAAACTATCTTTTACGACATGCCTGAAACATGGGTGAATACTCGTTGTCATGCTCAGATTTCAAGCGACTTGAGGCTGAGTTTCCCGAGTAGAAAATGCCAAGCACTTCCATAGCACTGGTGAGCACGTGAACAGCCAATCCGTATTCAAAGAGCAGATAAGACTTGAATGAGGCAAAACTAGAGTGCAAGCAGTTTAGTTTGCTGTGACCTCATTAAGTCTTGTACTGACACAAGGTTGAAGACTAAGCATCTCTTTCAATGCAAAGTCTTGGTTGCACAATCGTGTCAGCACAAGTGATTGTTGAATACTTACATCATTTTTTGCATTATAAAGGCCCTTCAACGGCGCAATATTGCTCTGCAACCGCACTATCAAAGGAAGTTCTCCAGGTGCAATCACCTGTTTGTCATGCCAGCACCATTTTGGAGCTCAGCTTATGGTCTTGCCAAGAAGATTTATATGGAAAATTGAAGGTTTATCATAGGCAGTGACCTTGAACAAAACAGTCACCTTGCAGCTGTACTGAACAACTACATAGCCATACTTCTGAGGCTCTAGATCCCATGTGCTCTTTCAAACGAGCCTCACTCATGCGCACTCTTTCAGTGCTGTCTAAGTTTTGTTTCTTGCCATCTTCTAGCACCTGTACAAAGAAATCCCATACTAAAAGTCTCTTGTGTTACAAGGCATTTCATAGCACCCCTCATAGAGGAATACCCATAAAGGACCAAGACGACCTAATTGCTTACCTTCTTGTAAACCTCATCCACTGCTTTCGATACCATGTGTGAGAGCTCTTGAAGCTTCTGCCTTTTGTTTTCACCAGTTTTCTAGTGACAAGGCAAAAATCCTCGAGTTGAAGTGACCAGACCAATGTATAATGGAAATCCTTAAAATCGCCAATTCTAGAGTGATGAGTATGACCCATTTACAAGATTAACGCAACTCTCTATCAGTTGTCATCATGTATTGCTAACCGCCACTCTTTACATGACAAAAGAAATTGGTGATGTCCAACCTGTCACGAATAGAGTGTTTCACCTGCCAAAGAGATTGAAGTTCCACATGGCGATCTGCATAGAGGCAGGAGATCTTTTCCAGCAAGTGTGTTTGTAGCTGCAAAAACGAGGAGTTTTGTGGTGCAGAAGATCCACATTGCCCAAGAATTACTGCATTCCTGCTTATTTCTTGCAAAAAAGAAAGAGAGAGAGAGAGAGAGAGAGAGAGAGAGAGAGAGAGAGAAGAGAGAGGGAGGAATGAGGTAGAGGAGAGAGAGAGAGAGGGGGGGGGGGTGTTGGGGTTAGAAAACCATATTGGAATGTGGGCGGCGGTATGGGGATTAGTGTGGTAAAGGACAAGAGAGAAGGTCTGAGGAGGATCGGGGGGGGGGGGGGGGGGGGGGGGGGGGGGGGGGGGGGGGGGGGGGGGGGGAGAGAGAGAGAGAGAGAGAGAGAGAGAGGGGAGAGAGAGAGAGAGAGGAATGAGGAGGAGAGGGAGAGGGAGGGAGAGAGAGATAGAGAGGGGGGAGGGAGAGAGAGAGAGAGAGAGAGAGAGAGAGAGAGAGAGAGAGAGAGAGAGAGAGAGAGAGAGAGAGAGAGAGAGAGGGAGAGGGAGGAATGAGGTAGAAGAGAGGGATGAGTAAGGAGGAGGAGGATGGCGGCTAGAGGAGGAGATGGAGGAAGAAGGTGGAGGGGAGGGAGGATGTTGGAGGAGGAGGCTGAGGAGGAGAAGTAAGTGGAGGGGAGGAGGCACATGGGCGGCAAGAGGAGGAAGGAGAGCTAGGGAGGGCGGCCAAAAAAACAAAGCTCGCTCCAAAGCTCGCTACATTGAGCTCACTCGAAGACCTAACTCATTAATAAGCATTACATTGATTAAAGGTTTTTTCTGACAGTTAGTCCATCCATCCAATGCTATGGTGCATCCATATGCTGGAACAAACTCTAGCACTGTGCGTTTGAGAATGGCTTCAGTATTGTCTTTGACTTTATCAAGATATTCAATTCGCATCTTGTTATAGTCAGGAAGCACAAATCCTTTTTTGGCTGAACTCATCAAAGCATCTTGAAATATTGGATTGTGCATAGCATTGAACGATATGCCACATGCAACTCAAGCAACCATTGTTTATCTAATGCTTCAGACAACGTCTATCCATTGAATGACGCTCTGCCGGATTTGCTTGTGCTAGGAACTCCTCTTGATGTAGAAGCATGTCCATGAAGAGGATTCAATTGAGAACTCTGATCGTTTACTTGAGTGGTAAACACCTATTCTGTTGCCTCATTGCATACAGATGCTTCAATATTCACATGAATATCTTTAGACACATCACCTTTATGTTTAGCTGCAAGAATCAACTTTACTTTGCGAGAATACATGGGAAATTTTTCATGAATATTTCTTGGTGGTGCCCCGCACTTTTCAACATTGACAGGGACTTTAAATAAATGCTCTTTAATTCTGGTTGCATTACCACTGAATTGGTGGCCACAAGATTTACATTTAAGTCGAGATGTATTTCTCCCAGCACTTAACTCATGCACATAACTCCACTCTTGTCCTTTCACCATGATGCACAAAAGTAATCTGCTAGTGAAAACAAATTCAATGATCATTTTCATAATCAAAATCAATTTAAACATTAAATTAATTTAACTGACAATGATTGAACGAAATTAGAATAATTAAAAACAATGATTGAACAAAAATAAAATAATAAAAAACAATACCATTGGATTACATATAAATTGCATTGATTTATCTAAAGTGCAAGCTTGTAGCTTTAACACATTACGATAATCAATAATTACAATTAAATCAAGTATTAAAATGATTATCAGTATGAATTGTTATAGCTACAAGAGCTATAAGTGATATTTTTAAATGTCAAAACGATAATCACTTAAAATACTTGATAATTATCGTATCTATGTAAAGTGCGAACAAAAAGTTCTTACACGTTACCATAGATTTTTAAGCGATTATCTATCTACAATGTGAGCATGTGTATGCTCTCACACAGTACGATAGATTTTACAGTCCAAATAAAGATAAGAGAATATCAATATTTTTGGACATGTTTTTCCTAAATTTTTACTCTAGTGAGAGCATAGCAGTGTGAATAGCTCTACACAAGACGTAAATATAATTTTGTTTCATTATATTCATTTTGAAGTGAGAGAAAATCTCTACACATCAAAATCCAACTTTAAATTACATAAAATTAATTTTTATGTAATTATATTTTTAAACTAATTATCTCATGTGAGAGTACACTTTACACACAACGATAATATCCTAATTTTTTTAATTAGTCACTTTCAAGTGTCAATTAATTGAAGACATTGACAAGTGATTCTTATAATTACATTTTGTATCAGGTGAGAGATTAAACTCTTCACAAAATACAAACTTTCAACTATTTACTAATTTATTCAAAGCAAATTTATAAATTTGAAACACATAACTTAAAATGCATTGAATTTTAATTTTTATCTAATTCAAATTGTTTTATTTTTTACATATTATTCTTATTTGTTTGGTGAGAATACTCACATGGAAAACACTAACTTTGTGAATGATGGTGTGAAAATTGGTTGTCGCGTGTTGCTTTATATACTAATATATTCGATCGTTCTTTTTTTCAGCCGATAATTTTTTCGATCATTATTATTCTAGATCGAAAATAATTTCGTTCGAAAAGTTTTTCGATCGAAAAACTAAGAAGTTATACGTTTGGCCGTGTATGCTGATGTGGCACCGTATAATACGGCCGTATAATTTAAATAAACGAATATTACGCCCATTATTCACATATTATCCGTCTCCCGAATAACGAATAATGCAACTTAGCTTGGCCTCCACTCCCACCTTCCAGATGTACCACATCCCCCAATCCACTACAAGGAAGTATAGAGATAGAGATAGAGTTATATACATACACGTGTGTGTGTGTGTGTGTGTGTGTGTGTGTGTGTGATTGCATGTGTGCTTTCAAAAGCAGATCACTCTTGGCATACATGTTGACCAACGCGCTACAAAGTGGAACATAATAAATGTGTCAAAAACCCTTGGCAATGCGCAATCAAAGAGATCGACCATGCAAGTGTATCGATCTCAATTAAGTGCAATGGCATAGTTTATACCAAAAGTTATCCAAATACATTTGACTCTCATTCACCAAACCTGAGTGAATTCCCAATAGATCGTATTACGCATAGATACCGCATGCTCTACAAAGAAAGACGTTGTAGGTTTGTCAGCGAGCTTTTCACATCTATCTTAGAGATTAAGGATGGCATCTAAAATCAATCTAGCCCAAAAATATTCTATGTATCTAAAATTAATATGACTCTTTTACTTCATATTTGTGTAGCTATTCACAGCTATATGTACGTCAAAAATATCGACTATGAAAATGATACACATATCGACGCTAATAGCGATGCAAAATATCTTTTGAAGCATGCCACGAGCTCATTTTGAGCTATTCGTGTCAAGAAAGGCCTTCGTTGCCTTCAAGCGATGCTGGTGCAGGTAAGCCTCATCTCTCTCTCTCTCTCTCTCTCTCTCTCTCTCTCTCTCTCTCTCTCTCTCTCTGATGTATTGTGTATACAACTTGCATAAAAAAACACACTCACACTTAACATACACACGACATATCTACACATACATTGTGTAGATCTACATACACATGTATAAACAAAAGCACATATACACATAAATTCAAAGAAAATCAAAAGATAAATGTTGTTAAATTAGGACTAAATTAGTGAGATTAATTTAGATTTTAAATATTCTATAAATGTATTTTTGAATGCTCTTAATTGTTTTGTGTTATCTATTGTCACATTAAAGTTTTAAGCTATTTTTGTTTTTCAAATTCAATTTAAAGTCTATTTAAGTATAAATTTAAGATTTAATATTTAATGTAGATTTAAACTTTCTCTTTTATTTATAATTTATATTTACATTTTAGTTTTAAGTTTAGAATTTATATTTTACGTTTAAATTTAATTTTTATATTTCATTTTTGTGTTTAAATTCTTAGATTTTAACTATGTATGTGTGTGTGTGTGTGTGTGTATGTATACACACACACACACACACATATATATAAACATTTACGTTATCCTATACATAGGCAGTTTAGAATAAACTTTAAATTAAGGTTTGTGTATATGAGTTCAATTTTGTTTTTGTCTTTAGGGTACGTTTACATTTAAACTTTAGGGCTTGCATTTAAATTTAAGTTTTTGATTTGCACAACTTATGCAGTTTAAGTTTAGGTTTAAGTATTTTAGTTTCGGTATTTAGAATGTAAGTTTAGTTTTATGTTTAGGTTGTAAGTTTGTGTTTTTCACTAAAGGTTATGTGTACAATTTCGCTTTGGGTTTTCGGCTTAGGTTTGAATTTAGGTTGTAAGTTCAGTTTTAGGTTTACGATTTAAACTACAATTTTGGTTTAGATTATAGGTTTACGTTTACGGTTATCTTTGTAGATTTTGTAAGTTTAGATTTAGGATTATAGTTGTAATTCTATAATTAGGTTGTAGGTTTAGCTCAAAGTTTATGATTTAAGTTTATATTATATACTTTAAGCAATGTTTCTTTTTGCAAAAGAAAAAAGACCATCATATTGGGTCTATTCTACACTACATTAATTAATTAAACCCCAAGATTCGGGTCCAGAATTGGTTCAAGATAAAGTTTCTCGATCTAATCGTTCCCACGCAGTGCCTCCCTTCCCCTCCTCCTCCCCCAAAAAGACGGACAATTGTCACTCCCCTCTCGCTATGCCGCCTCGCGTCTGTGTTTCTTCCTTGAATAGCATGCAACCATTCGTAGTGGCAGGCCCTCTGCATGCATTCCCTCTGCTCTCCACCAACACAGAGAGAGAATGTCGACAGATATTGGATGTCTTCTCTATGCAGTCACATTCCCATTTGTTGACTTGCCTTGCCCATTGCTTCAAAAGTGCGTGACTCCGGAGTACAACAAGGGAGGAGTAGAGACACAGACAAAGAGAGAGAGAGAGAGAGAGAGAGAGAGAGAGAGAGAGAGAGAGAGAGAGTTCAGCTGTGCTCGCAAACGTAGGAACTGCTCAAGGGGAAAGAGAGTTCCTTCATCTGTGCTCGTGAATGTAGGCACTAACCAAGGCATCTCCACTTAGACCTCTTCTGTTAACCTGCTAGACCCCGCTTGCTCCAGAACCCCCCAACATCCTCCGCCTTGTCCATTGCAGCTCACAATCGCAGAGCAGTTATCAACGAGTTGCGATCGTCCTCTGTGTGTGTGTGTGTGTGTGTGTGTGTGTGTGCAGTACCTCAAAGCCACACACATTGATTTCCATCTCTCTCTCTGGACCACGTGCAGGCATGGGATGAGTGCTCTCTCTCTCTCTCTCTCTCTCTCTCTCTCTCTCTCTCTCTCTCTCTCTCTCTCTGACCACGTGCGCCCAAAAACAATCAGGGTCGATGCTCTTATGTTGCCGTCTGTCAGGGTGCAGAACTAGAAAAATATGCCTCAAATTTCAAAAAATTTGATAACGCCTTTAATATTTTGTCTTAAATTTCCAAAACGCCTTCAAATTTTTTAGAAGGCCCAAGGCATCACCCAAGATACCCCTTAAAACAAATGAAACAAGTGAAAGGGTTACGACGGCTTTCAGAAACAATAAGAAAGTGAGGAGAAAACTCGATCAGCAGTCGCTTAATAAAGGTGGCTTTCTCAAACGTTAATACTAATTGGAATCAAGCTATAAAATGCAAAAAATGTAAAGCCATGTGAAGTTGTGAAATGAAAGGTGAAATAAAAAGAACTAATTAATATATGTGTGTGTGTAGAATTTATTAGAATTATGTAAGGTGAAGCTTCACTTTAGCATTCTAAAACAATAGAATGCAAAAAAAACATGTGTGTGTGTGTGTAAAATTTACTAAAATTACTTAAGGTGAAACTTCACTTTAGCATTCTAAAACAATAAAATGCAAGAAAAGTAAAGACATGTCATGATGTGAAATGAAAGGTAAGTTTCCATCATGCACACTGAAAACAATGGAAGTCCCTCTAACCCAACACAACACTAAGGGTTTCTTTTAGAAAACCAAAAAAGATCGTAAGGACATATTGATTTGGTTTACGTTGTAGGTTGTAGGTTTTTCGTTTATCATTTAGATTATAGCTTTAGGTTCACGATTTAGATTTAAATTCTAGGTCTTCATTTTCAATATAGATTAGGTTTATGGGTTATCTTTAGGTTTTTATTTGGGTTTATAGTTTATGTGCATTAATTCTTTTCTGTAGGTAAGCTACTCAAGAGCACATACTGTCAGCTAACAATGTGATGCCATTTTGAAAGACGAAGGTCCTACAAAATTCAAGTTTGGAATATTATAATTCCATTCATATTATCCCTAATGATTGCATTCTGTTTAAAGGGGGAATATATAGGCATGGAGAAACACCCAAGTGTAAATCCATCAAAGGCTTTCCTAATCCTATTCTTGTTAAGTAATGCTTCAACAATTACCATATACACTTCCATCTTACATATACATAGACACTAACTCTACCATTACATGTAAACTTCAAAATCCAAAAGAAGGTCTAACAAAAACAATCTAGTTAACCAAGGATAAAAATCCAACAACCATGAGACCACATTATTAATTAAACGAACCTTTGCAAATTGTTTAGAAAAGTAATCACATTATTGAATTGTGCTAAAGAATGCTTTGACTTTAGCCAAACAACTTTTAGCTATTTCATAAGAATTTGATTAAAGTTAGATAATGCTAAGCATGGAATTTTCTCCGCATCGCACAATGCCGCTTACCCTAATTGGAGAAAAGCCTTAACATGGTATTGACTAGAAAAAGTCTTAGCAATTCCCTTGGTGGTTATAGCCTACAAACTTACTCTAGTATGCCAAAAACCACACATAGTTGTTCTTCTCTTGTTTATCTCTATACTTGTAGTGGCTTACTCTAGTATGCCAAAAACCACACATAGTTGTTCTTTTCTTGTTTATCTCTATACTTGTAGTGGCTTGTGTCACATGGCAAGAGGAGGAGTTGAAGTTAAATGTATTTAAACCCCCCACATAGGTGTTCTTCTCTTCTTTATCTCTATACATGTAGTAGCTTGTGACACATGGCAAGCAAGGAGGGAGTGTAGGTAAGAGTGGCGCCAAGGCAATGCAATCATAGGGAGGAGGGGGTAGTTAATACCTCTCCGGCTCCCTTCCCACTCTTTCTTTATATTATCCTCTCTCTCTCTTTATATATATATATATATATATATATATTTATTATCTATTTATTTTGCTTTGTTGTCACCCATCATTTCCAACTCTATTGGCCCCATCTCCCCCTTAGGTCTTGGCTACCCTCTGTACCCACGGGAAGCTATCGACCCTCACTCTCTGTTTGTCATTTTCTCTAACCCGTGCTCTCGGTTCATCATTGGCTCTCACCTACACTCATGGTTTGTGACATGCGCTTGCCCGTGGTGTTGTTGCTATTGATCAACCAATTGGTGTTTTTGTTCCTCGCTCACGGCATGGTCCACCTCATTGGAAATGATTGGGGGTTGCCGATGATGGACATGTGCCGTGAAGATAAAGCACTCTACAATGAAAGCCATGACTTCATTGAGGTTAACCAATATGAAGTCCTCTTTCCACATTCCAAATATGAAAAATGATATTATACTTGATCAAAAATGGCAAGAAATATTCAAATCAACGAGGGTGATCCCAACATGAACGATGATTGAAAAATTGAAAAAGTAAGATGTAAAAAATTGTATATTTCTATGGTTCTGTGAGTGATTACTATTTATAAGGTTTTTGTTTTTCCAAAAAATTAGGGTCACATAGATCTCAAGTTCAAGGGCCAATACATACCAATTATACTTTTATAACCGTATGCGTTTACCACACATAACAAACTCAGAATAATGCCAAGTATGACATTTGTTTTAACATAATTTTATGGTGCTATGTGTGCTTGCCATTAAATGTTTTTTGTCTTTTTCAAAATAAAGTTAGGGTCATAAATGTTTCAAGTTTTAGGTTTAGAATGCAACAAGTTAGGGTCATAAATGTTTCAAGCTAGGATCATACCTCCTTAACTGCATGCATTAACTATATGCAACAAACTCAAGGCGTTGCGAAGAATGGTTTCCCTTTTGCAAAAACCCATGTCAAAATCTCTCTCTCTCTCTCTCTCTCTCTCAAAGTATGGTTTTTTTTTTTTTGTTTCAGATCAAAATCTTAAGTAAGTGGAAGCTTACACACATAATAGGCCCATCATCAGTAGCCCTTGGTTTTTGCCAAGGAGGTGGTCCATGCAGCAGCATCGAGTGGTCGATCGGTAAGTAGTAGCATCACAAGGGAGCATAAGTGATGGAGTGTAGGTGAGAGAGCAAGTCATGAGCTAAGAGCGGTACTCGTGATCGTATGGTTGTTGCATGATCAAGTGTGCCCACTTTTAGCAATTGCCCCCAAGACTGCTTGAAAACAATAATTTTTTTGTTACTCTTACATCCTTTTGCACTCACTTTTAAGAGGCAAGGTTTGGTGGTCACACAAAACACATGGTTACAATCACACTGGAAAGTCCCAATCATCAATTTTTTACACCAAAATGGAAAATTTGTTGTGCAAGGACTATTCTAGCTTAGCCTTTGTGCCCTGTCACAAAGTTGTGACCTTGGTGAACATTCACCTATAACTTTATTTAAGCTCATTCATTTGACTTGCCATTTTGCCCATCAATTGAGTACATGTCAAGAAATTTAGTTTGATTTCTTTATATTTTTTTGAACCTCTATGTAGTTTTTCTTTTATAAATTCACTATTTATAAAAACCTAATTTTTTTACACGAGATATCTTAAGATGTAGAACCTTTTTTTGCAAAATCTTGATAGATTATAACCCAAGGAATGTGACCATGCTAAAAAAATAATCAAATTTTAATGGTTCATTTTTGTTAGATCTAACTCAAAAAAAATCATAGAAGACCTTGCTATAGTTTTCTTATAAATTCTAGTAATATTATACATTGCTGCTTATTTTCGTTTTTATATATGTTATGACCCTTATTGCAAGCTTCTCATAAAAAAACATTGAGTCACATTTGTCCTATTTTAATTTTTTTCACTTGTTCAATTCACTTGAGGTGTGTCTCCTTAGGTTTGGAATGTGCAAAGCCTAAAAACTTTGACACTTGTTTATGATCCATGGTTTTGTTGTACTCTTCCATAGTTAGTCTAGCTCATGCAAGGAGGTCGCCACATCACCAAAAGGTCATGTCATCACGCCACCTCACCTTTCACATCACCATAGTCAATTGTTTGACTTTCACATTCTGCATGCCACGTCACCATATTTGCCGAGTCATCCACCACCCTCAAGTGCCACCATGCATGCCACTTCACCATAAATGCCATGTTATCCACCACCTCACATGTCACCTTGTAGATGGTATTTGTATGGCATGCCACATCACTCGCCATGTCATAAGATACCTTGCATGCCACATCACTATCTCTCCAACTCATCATCTACCTTTTTTGCCACTTAATCATTCCATGTCACTAATATAACAAATCATCATTCCACATGGCAAATGAGAGGATCCCCCTCGCGACCTCATCTTTTTATGTATGCAATCCACATCACCAACCATTCATACTAGCTTAGCACATGGATGACCATCTCATCTATGCATGGCCACCTCAACTGCCATGTTATCTCTTTTAGATCAAAAAATACCCAAAAAATAGATAGTTCAAGGAAAATTTCTTCCAACACTCAATGTAAATCAAATACATATTTCTAATATATTTTTTAATTCTATAACTATACATTAATATTAGAATGCTATAAATTTAACTAATTGAATAACAAAAAAGTATCAACATAACAAATCAATTAAATAGAACAAATTAAAAGATTCTATTGAAAAAATAATAAGAAAAATAAAAAGTAACTATAAATTAAAATGCTATAAAATTAAATCAATTGAATAACAAAAAAATATCGATGTAAAAAATTAGTGAAATATAAATTTTTTGAATGCTTTTATTGAAAAAGTAATAAGATAAATAATGTAAAAAATTAGTGAAATATAAAAATTTTGAATGCTCTGTTGAAAAAATAATAAGACAAATAATAATTTATTTATATTTCCTCAAAAAAGATTGGTGTAATCTTATCATGATTTATCTTAACTAGATTACATTAGAGAGGAAATGTACATAAACCCTTTCTTTTGAAGCTCACTTCATTTGTGTGTGTGTGTGTGTGCGCGCGCGCGCGCACGCGCATGTGAGTTTTTTAGCTCTCAATGCCTTGTTGATTAAATCACTAGCTATTCTAACATTCGTTTTTCTACTTAAGCATGGATTCATCGAAAATACCATACGCAACACAAGAATCCCATCCATAAAGTTTGAAACGTGAAAAAAGATGATCTTACGAAAGAAAATATGTAAAAATTTTAAGAGAGCAAGCCACGCTCAAGAGCAAGGCTACGTATGGATGTGGCAAAGGAGTCCATTCCTCAAGTCCATTGCTCTTCCTATGATTGAGGCTTTAGAGGTTGTTCCCATGCAGTCGTCACTTTTTGAGTGTGGCACTTCTTCTCTCCTTCTTTCACCCACCCATCCTCCTTCAACCCCTCGCTCAGTCCACGTACCATTGAGCTCACCATTCGCAATGCCACTAGAAAAACCAAAACCAATTGGTGAGGTACCAAACCCACATTGGGTGTTTTTTGCCAAATTCATATGATATTGTCAATTGTGAAAAGCATTTCAACACTCTATTAATGCAGTGTAATTGCTTCATTTCATCAACTAGACCTTCAAATCCGAGTGGAGCACCCACTAGAGTTGGCATGGAGGAAAATGTTGACCCTTCTTTAGCTTCTGAGCCTTCTCCTTTGTCGATGGTTTGCACAATTCACGTTTTGTGGGTCAGATATTATGTAGGCATCATTGAAGAGACGTTGCGGAGGGGGTGCAAAGGTGTTGGGCGAGCCCAAAAACTTTGAGAAGTGTTTTCTTGTGCATTTGGGCCTCTTTGGATGTAAATAAATAATGCTTGTACAAAGTGTACAAAGATAGTGTGTGCCAACTGTCTCTACGCATGCGGGCCAATTGTGCAGGGCACATATTATTTCTGTATTTTGTGCATAGAAGTGTTGGGACTTTAAAGAGTGAGTAAGTACCTTAAAAATATGAAGAAAATCAAAGTTTTTATAAGCTCAACATCATGAGTGATATGGGAGTTTCAGCCGAGAATAGAAAGCTCCTTGTGTTGCAACCTGCGGTGAAGGGTCGGGATTTTGCTATGGAGATGCCCCTCTTTCTTTGCGAGAGCTTGATGTGGTGAGTTGAGACCTCTTCAATGAGCTGATGGAAATGGGTTCTTAGCTCTGCATATTGACTTCTCTTCATCTTGGTTTGAGATATGGTAGCTATGTTGTGTGCAACTCCCTCTATTGTAGCTAGTTGAGGACAGCCGATGCGCGACAATTCCTTGCTTGTACCTATGAGAAAGGGCAAGGTTTACCCAAAATTTTCTGTCACTTTTTTTTGATGTTTTTTCTAAAATTTCTAGGTTTTGAAACTAGTCTTGATTTAGATGAGTTTTGATCAAGCCGTGTGCATATGTGGACCTTCGTCCACTTGGTGGTGGTGACTTCATCTTTCGTGAATGTAATGAATATACTAGGTGAACCCCATCGATCAGGGGACGGTTATGGAGTGAGCTTTGAAGCGAGATTTTTTTTTTTTCATCCCACCACCACTACCTCCCATTGTCGCCCCTTAGCACCCATTGCCACCACCAACTTAGCCCACCACCACTGGTGGTTAGTGGTGCTGACTTACTACCACCATATGTGTCGTCCCTAATCCTACAATCATAGCCCATTGCGGCCCCTCCCTCCAGTGGATTACCCAAGAACCTCCTCCTCCTTGTGTGTGTGTGTGTGTGTGTGTGTGTGTCAGTCCCTACCCTCTCCCCCCCTCCCTCTCTCTCTTTCTCCCCTCACCCCTTCTCTCTCTATCAACCCCTCTCCTTCCCTGCCCCTCTCTCTCTCTCTCTCTCTCTCTCTCTCTCTCTCTCTCTCTCGGCCCCATCCTTCTCTCTCTCCCTCCTCCCCCTCTCTCCCTCTCATGATCCCTCTAACCCACCTCCCCCCCCCCCCCCCCCCCTCCCCCCCCCCCGCCCCCCCCCTCCTCTCTCTCTCTCTCTCTCTCTCTCTCTCTCTTTCTCTCTCATCCTCTCATCCGTCCCTCCCCTCTCGATTCTCTCTCTCCACCCCTCATCTTTATCTCTCCATACCCTCCCCTTCTCTCTCTCTCTCTCTCTCTCTCT